>NC_137773.1:137464407-137874599 GCF_963455305.1 Plecotus auritus | reverse complement strand
TCACATTCAAAACGTAGTAAAACCCTATGACTTTTCAGAACTTTGTATATATGTCATCTCATTAATTCTTTATATTAACCCTGTAAAAAAGTACCCTTGTATAAAGAGAGGATTGGGTGAAAGACTCAAGAAATAAAATATTAGTCTGAACCAGGATCCTCAACCCTGACCCATTGATATTTTGAGCCAGATAATTGTTAATTGTGGGGACCTGAACTGTGCATCGTAGGATGGCTCACAGTACCCCTGACCTCTACATACTATATGCCAGTACAACTCCCTTCACTAAGCTGCAAAAACCAAAATATCTCCAATCACTGGCAAATGACTTCTGTGGGACAAGAAAAGCTCCATTAATTGGGAACCATTGGCTTAAACTCACACAGAAAATAAAATGAGAAAGTCAGTGTTTCCAGTTTTCTGTCTACACACTTAAAGCCTCTTCCTAAAGATACTTTCTTTATGTTCCAAGATCCATCATGTATCCTTAATTGTTAAGTCCTTTCTAAAAATCCATCATCTTTATTCCATGATGCATTGTCTCTTACTGGTGAAACCAGCTAGTGCAAATGCGTCCTGTATTAGCTTGAGCCAAGGGAACAGACAGGAGCCACCAGCTCCCATCTTGCAAATGTGTGGCATTGGTGTAACCAGGGGTGTCCAAATGGACCCGCGTCCCCCGTAAAACAGATGGGAAGTCCATGCTTTTATCTCTGGTTCAGCACATTAGTATTGGAGCTCCACAGTGTGATAATCTCCCAGCAGAGGTGCTGTTTTCCAAACTGGCATCCAGTTTTGTTGTTTTTTATCATTATTAAATCCTTCCAACAAAATCATGGTGATTAGATTTTTCTTAATCTTTCTGGCATTTTGCTTTCATCTTCTAAATGTTAGCCAGAGAACTGTTTCAGAGATTCTTCTCTCTCTCAATTATGGGATTTCTCTTGGTTCTGTACCGTAATCTCATTATAAATCAATTTCCCTAATCTCCTCATCACTTGGATCATCTTTATCTTTCTTTTTAAAGTTCCCATTTTCTTCTATGGAGAAAGAATGCCATACTCACTTGTTTTTTCCCCCCCTACGAATAGGTACTTGTCCCTCAATAAATTATCTCTTTTCTGCCTCTGAGAAAGCTGAATGCCCAAGTACCACCTCCCCTCATCAAGTAATAACCCATCTTAATATCTACAGATATAGGTAGATAGATGATGGTGATAAATAGATAGATGATACATAGATATAGATAATTCCTTCTTAAAATAATTTTATAAAAGAATTCTGAGCTGGAATTTCCTTCCAGATAGTTTTTCTCAATAAAAGTATTCATTGAGTCAAAACATCCTGTTGAGTCTCTTTTGACACGGAATTTCAGAAGACCCAAAGTTGAGGCCAAAACTTTTGAGTTGACTATGATGTATTTTGCCCCAAGACGGAGTGTGCCAAGTCCAGGATATGAAAAGTAAAGACAACACTCTTTAGTTCTCTTGTTCTCATGGCTGTCCAGAAGGCCCGAGTGTTAGAAAACCCTGGAGCCAAATGGCTTAAGCACAAAAGACTGAGTAAATGAAATCCATTCAAAAAAAGCTGGCCACTTCAGATACTACCTGAACATCTCCCTTGAGGGTGAGTTCACAGTTTGAAAATGCATGAGATTGTACTGATGACATGTGAAAGCAAATAAAAACAAACAAGCAAAAAACCTTCCTTGTACCACCTCAAGAAGTAGGTGAGAAGTAATGTGCCCAACCCAGAAGGACTTGCAGCTGTAGCTCTATGTCAGCAAGTACTATCTAATTAATCACTATCACATGTTTGTCATTGTCCCCATTTTATTGAGCAGAAACCTCAGTCAGGAATATAAAAACCAAGGAGGTTAAGAGTCAAAGCATATGTTCTCTAACAGTGAGCGATAGAATGTTTATCCCCAGAACCTAGCTCAATGACTGAAACTCAAAAGGAACACTAAAAAGATAACTGAAGGACAAAATCTGAATTTTTTCACTGTTAGGGACAAACCTCGATATCTCACTGGCTTAATAAAATTAACATTTATTTCTGGTCACATCAATTTAGTTGTGGAATGATGGTTTCCTTCCATCTTGCAGCTCAGAAATCTTTCTTTCTCAGCTATAAGATAATGAGATTGGTTATATAGATACTAGAGGCCTGGTGCACGAAATTTGTGCATGGGTGAGGGGGGTGCCCCTCAGCCCGACCTGCGCCTTCTCACAATCCAGGACCCCTCGGGTAGGGTCCCTAGGCCTGGCTGGCAATCAGGGCCTATTGGGGCTTTCCTTCCCCCAGCTGCTGCCACTGCTTGCCATCTGTGCAGCGCTGCCTCTCCCCTTCCCCACCACCATCGCCTCCCTCTGCGGGCGACAGGCATGGGGTGTGATCGCTTGGCTGGCCTGGGCCTCCCTCTGTGGGGTGATTGATCGCAGGGCCCCCAGATCGATTGCCCTGCAGAAGGAGGCCCTGCCCACCTGCCCCAGCACTGCCAGCCGGGTAGCCTAGGCTTCCCTCTTTGGAGCAATCCATCGCGAGGCTCCACAATCGATCACCCAGCAGAGGGAGTCCCTGCTCACCCAGCCAGGGCTCTGCAATTGATTGCCCCACAGAGGGAGGCCCCACCCACCCACCACAGCGCCACAGGCCTAGTAGCCTGGGCCTACCAGTGCAGGGCGATCATGGGGCAATGGCGGGCCTCCCCCCATGCCACCCCCGACCAATTGCATCACACCCACCTTGGTTGGCCTGGCACCAGTGTGTGTCATACTGTGGTCATCCAGATGGTCGTTCTGCTGTTTGGTCGTTCGGTTAATTTGCATATTACATTTTTATTATTATAGATCTTTGGCTTCTTCTCTAGCATCCATGTTCCTCACTTCTTTCAGCATTGAGAATCTCCATTTGTAGAGACCCATATATTTTGGGTGGGATTGGCTATTCTGCCAAATTAAGGGGTGGACACTGATGAACTAAAGACCTAAAGTGAATCAGTGCATTCCATCTCCTTGTGATGGGGACCATAAAGAACCTGACAATTAAGCACATCTGTTTCACTTACAAAGCAGGAATGAGAATAACAGGGTCACAGAGGGCTGCTGTGATGATACAACATGTTAACAAGTAAGTACACTGAACACTCCTAGGTGCAGTCCTTAATGAGATTTTCAAACCACTAGATCAAGCCCTATTAATTTACAGGGATCATTAATTCCCTTTTTTGTGTGAGTTTGAGTCTTGTTTTCTGTTGCTTGCTGTGGAAAGGATCCTGATATAGATGATCTATCTGATCTAACCACCAAAGTCCCTTTCAACTCTAAAGTTCTGAGCCTCTGTCTATTTGTCTTCTGATTGAGGATTATTCAGAATTAAGAACAAAATAAATTCAGAAGGGTTGCCAAAGAGAGAACAAGAGCACTCCAGAGAGATATGGCCAAAGTGAAGAAACCTTGGCAGAAAGCCTCTCCGAAGGCACATTCATCTGAGAGGAACTGATTTATGTTAGGCGCATGTCTGCGGTATTTTACAACTGAAATGGCCAGTAAATAAAAAGAAATTGTTTCTGTCAGCTTACCGCCTTTCGTAGAGTGAATGGAAGAAGTGAAAGTGGCCCCTCTTCTAAAAATTATGTAAAGGTTCCCCGGGGCTCCCATTCAACCTTCTCCAAGGAGAAAAATAATCTTGCGTTTTCAAAGCAGGACATCGCGTCATGTGAACATCACTAACCAATTCAGTAATACCCGTGACGTTTCATAAGCTTAAATGTACACCGGGACTGTGCTTCACAATGATGTTTACCGTTTAGATATAATTATACCAAAATGCATTCCTTACTTGATCTAGTTGAATCATAACGCAAAACTTCCTAAAAAGATAAAACTATATATTAACTGGAGGTATCTCTTTTACTCATTTTAAAAGCAGGTTTTTAATTTTATTGGTTTTTATTGAGCCAGTTTCTCTGCAAACCTCTTCATTAGCTCACTGCTATGCATTCTTTTTTTTTCTTTTTACTTTTTTGAATTAAATAAAATTGAATTCTGGTTCTTAAATTATTTCTTTTAGTTCATAAAGAAATATCTGAAATGGAAACGTGTGATTGCTGAATGTAGTCCTTAAAAAAATAAATTCTGAAGCCTCTTATCAAATGCTGATTCTACCACTTCAGAGCCAGCTCTGTGACTGGAGACAAGTTATACCGCCCCTCTGTGCCCCATCTGTTTCTCTTAGAAAGCAGGGATGAGAGTAACAGGGGCACAGAGGGCTGCTGTGATGATACAATGTGTTAACAAGTAAGTACATTGAGCACTACCAGGTGCAGCTACTGTTCTTGTGACTCCTGACACCACATCTCTATTTGTGGTAGGTTTTCATGAATTAATTTCAGTTACATAAAATACAATTATTGTGAGAAAAACTGTTAAGTGGACACTCACACAGTGATATGAAAAAATGGAAAAATGTCAAGTGCTATCTTATTCTGAAAGAAAATAATAAAAGCAGTTCAAAATCTGAAGGGCAAATATTCAACAATGATATGGAATTGATGAAAAGATATGCATTTTATGATTCAGGATGTAAAACCCATTCCAAGCATGAAAAACAAACAAAAAATAATAATTCAAATCTAGGCAATTAGAGAAACTTCAGAATACCTCATGGATCTTAAGAAAAAAATAAATCAGAAAAATATCAAGTTGAACTTCAAAGGCAAGAACACTAAACTCATCTCAGACTACATTATATCTCTACCCCAGATGCTATGTAAATCTGCAACACTCATTTAATGGTAACAGTGATAGCATTGCAATTAACCTAGTCATTTTTAAATATATTTTTATTGATTTCAGAGAGGAACGGAGAGTGAGGGAGAGATAGAAACATCAATGATGAGAAAGAATCATTGACAGGTTGCCTCCTGCACGCCCCCTACTGGGGATCAATACCTAAACCTGTGCATGTGCCCTGACCAGGAACGGAACCATGACCTCCTGATTGTAGGTCGACACTCGACCACTGAACCACACCAGCCGGGCTATCCTAGTTATTGATAACAGAAGAGGAGCAAAGGGAAGACCAAATATGATAGGCATGTCATTTGGGCAGCTTCACCAGGAAGCTAAAGCTTTACACTCACAGGGGAGCAACCAGTCTATTCCCTGAAGATCACTGGGGAAAGGGAGGTGTTGGGGGAGATAGACACATACCCAGTAAAGTTAGAGGAGCTAGTGAAGGTACTTTATGTCATTCACATCTGGGAACAGGTCTGGCCAGAGTAGGAGTGGCCACTGCAAGTATGGGAAGATTTGAGATATTTAATCCCCTAAACTCATGGTCGCCAGCCACATGCGGCTCTTTGGCCCCTTGAGTGTGGCTCTTCCACAAAATACCACGGCCTGGGTGAGTCTATTTTGAAGAAGTGGCGTTAGAAGAAGTTTAAGTTTAAAAAATTTGGCTCTCAAAAGAAAATTCAATCGTTGTACTGTTGATATTTGGCTCTGTTGACTAATGAGTTTGCCGACCACTGCAAAGGGGTTAGCTCTCCTACTTTGTCTTGGCTCTTGACCCTCTTAGTTCTCTTGACTTTTTTTTTTTTTTTTTTTGGACTCTTGTTGCAGGGGGCACACTCTCTTGACTCCCCTGCATTTGACCACACAAAATAGACTAATGGACTGTAACTCATCTGATGCTGAACTGGACCCAGATGCAACATGGAATGGGAGCTCTGGACATCGGTTTTGCTTTGGGCTTTACTGAATCCACAGCTACACTTCTTCCAGGACTGGATTAAGGGAAATGGGACTTTGGAAACCCAGGGATGTAATTCCACACAAATAAAAACCACTCATCCTCCCATGCAGTCTCAGAAAATTCTTTTTCTCATGATATATCGTAAGGACACCACCCCTAGCACTCAGTGGGGAAAGAGATACTCACTTCTACCAATAACAACAGTAGCAATAAAAATTAAGAAATCAATTCAGAAAACATTTTTGGGTAAAGTATCAGAATTTTGTGGCTCATTACTTGAAGAGAGTGAGAATGGAAAGAAGAAGGGACCAAAATGACTGCAGAGTTTTGAGCCCACATATGCAGGAGTCTGTTCTCTTGACACGAGAGGAGAAAGAGTGTGAGGGGGAAAGCCCGTGAGTACTTGCAGGAACTGATGTGTTTGAGGAAATCTTTGAAAACCCCAAACAGAAATGTTTTATAAGAAGTAGAAATTTGAGCCTGAAGCTAAGTTGACAAGGCAAAGACTTAGAAAAGATTTAATTAGAGCTGTGAGCTAAATGAAAGCATCAAGAAAACCCAGCAGAAAAGGAGACCAAGAAGAAAAACCTGGGGAAAGCCTACAACAATCCACATGATGTACAGGAAAAGCAGCAACTAAAGATTTAGAAGGAACAAGCAAACTCGATGTCATATAAATCTGAAAATAAAAGGTTTAGAAAAGTTATACATCAGACTATGAGAAAGTGGAAATTCAACTTTAATCTATACTAATAAAAGGGTAATGTGCTAATTAGACCGGGCATCTTTGGATGACCTTCTGGACATCCTTCCTGACAAAGCCAGGCCCGGACGAGGCCACCCACCCGCGGGCCTAGGTGAAGCCGCCCTGCCCCCGGTCCTGGTCCTGTCCTGGGTGCCTGGGGCTGTGGCTGCGCCTATGGCCAGGGTGAAGCTGCCTCACCCCTGTCCCGGGTGCCTGCGGCCGGCCAGAGGGAGGGAAGCCCAGGTCCTGGGTGCAGGCCAAGGCAGAGGAGGTTAGGGGGCAATCAGGGCGGCAGGGGAGCAATTAGGGGCAACCAGACAGGCAGGCAGAGGTGGTTAGGGGTGATCAGGCAGGCAGGCAGAGGGTTAGGGGTGATCAGGCAGGCAAGCAGGTGAGGAGTTAGGAGCCAGAGGTCCCATATTGGAGAGGGTGCAGGCCAGGCTGAGGGCCCCTCCTGCCCCCGTGCACGAATTTTGTGCACCAGCCTCTAGTTTAATCATAAGACATTTTATAGGAATTGTACGTGGGTCAGTTCTATAATTGATTCTTTAAATGGCTGTAAATGGCAATGGCTTGAGTTCTGCAAAATTTCTGCTCTGCCATCATCAGCATGTGAGAGTGCATTTCAGATGCTCCAGATATAACACGTTTACATGATGATGCCCAGTGGGAAAAAGGCATGTTTCATTTATGTCTCCTTTTATGAACAGAAAATCTTCCCCAGATACAATACCCCCTGCTGCCCACCTTCAGTTTGTTCCACTGCTCATTGGCCACAACACAGTCAAATGCTTATTACCCAAACCAATCAGTGCTAAGAATAGATTTGACTTGTGAATCACTTAAACTTGATAAAGATCCATCATCTTTTCCTGGGCACAAGGTCTAGGAGAAATGAACCAAATTGAGATTCTGAAACCAAAAACTAGGTTTGGAACAAGGAAAGGTCTAGGTAGGAATCAAGAGTGTCTGCTAAGATGGTCAGTAGGTTGGGTGGTGAGCACACAATACAACATACAGATGATGTATTACAGAATTGAACCCCTGAATCCTATATAATTTTAATAATCAATGTCATCCAAGTAAATTCATTTTAAAATAAAAACAGAGGGAGAGAAATTGATCGATTCATGGTCTTTATTTTTTTTCAAGAAGTTTACAAAACCTCATTATTAAAAAAAATGGTCAGTAGGATTAAATGACACATAGCAGTCAAATAAGTTAGAAAGTAAGAAGAAACCATTGCAATTATTCTTTAGAAAGGTGTTATTTGGATTCCTTTCATATGTTATGAAATGAGACTGGAAGAAGGAGAGAATGGAGGAGAATCTGTGATAACTATTCCCTCTCTTTTCTCCCTCCACAATGCCCTAGAAGACTGATTTTTACATTGTGTCATTTCAGCTTGATCTATATGCACCCTAGCTGGCTGGAAGAGAAGAAATTGATGGTTCTAAGATTTTTTAATAGGAAAAGAATGTACCTAATACACTAAAAATTGATGTGGTACATGACATTAATGCTAATTATATCATATTAATACGGTATTAAGATAGTGACAAAAGTCAATTTACAAAATATTTTATAGAGAGTATTATGTTGAATATGTTTCACTTTTCCACTGGTCTGAATAAATAAATACCTTTTACTGCACATAATACACATTGCAGAGAGCTCTTAAGATTCTCCAAACACTTTATGTATAATTAAGTCATTAAGGTAAATATTATGGTAGTGGTAACATTGAATTAGGAGAAGCTAACACTGTTTTTTACAACAATTTTCAATTAACTTACATCGACTCTGTTTTCATTTTCATTAGTTTAATTTTATTGACAAAATGCCTACAACAAAGTTAACTGGCTTTAAATTGCAGCGAACTTCATAATAGCATTGATATACCATTTTATTTGGGTAATGTAACATCTTTAATGAACGTACTGTTCAAACAAGACCTCAGGTCCTCCTGTTATAGACTATGCACTGGAAGTAAATCAGACAAATTAAAATTTTTCTCTATCAAATTAGGCTGATATCAAATTTGGGAGTTTGAGGAAGCAGTCTGGCTTATCTGTGACAACGTGTAAATGGAATTGGTAGATACCAAGTAATTCCAAATGTCATTTTGACCACTTCAGTCAATTTTCTTCTTCTTTCCCTATGGTTCCTGCAAGTGGGCAGTGAATATTTTATATACTTGTATAAATAGTTCAGATTCCCATAAAACCAACCATTGAATATGGAGGAAAAGTGGGTTTTCGCTAATGTTCTCTAAATTCATTGTGCAGACTGTCTCCCTGTGATCTGCTTTAGCCAATGGTGATGGGCAGGAAAGACAGTGTGTCCATTTCAAGCCTCTGCCACAGGAGCTATTCTACAGAGGTTTTTAAAAATTCACCCATCAATTACCCAGTTTGCTGTTTCATGTTGTTGGTATATATCTGTTTTGGATAATCTTATAAATGCTAAGAAAGAGCCTGTCCTCCCTTAGACATTCTTTTCTTTCAGCCACAAAGGTTCAAACAGCATCCAATGACACCGGCCACAAATGCATTATACCAAGAAGGGAAGAGCCAGAGGCTGGATTTGCCTGTACTGCAAAGAAACACTGAGAACAGCTCTGGCTGGTGTGGTTCAGTTGGTTGCGTGTCATCCAATGCACCAAACGGTTGCCATTTCGATTCCTGGTCAGGGTACATGCCTGGGTTGTGGGCTGGATCTCTGGTAGGAGGCATGTGGGAGGGAGCCAATCGATGTTTCTCTTTCACATGATATTTTTCTCTCTCAGTCCCCTTTCCTCTTTCTCTCTCTCTCAAATCAATAAAAATATATTTTAAAAAAACTTCTTTAAAAAAAAAAAAGAAACACTGAGAATAGATGTGAGAAGAGGATCAATCAATGGCTGTCTTTGATTGCTTGCACATTTCTTGCCATTGACATGGAGCCACATTTAGATGGCAACTCAAATTATGACTAGATTTGACTACTTCAGAGTCTCTATCTGTCTCTGCAGTCAGGGACTTTTGCTGCACTGTAAGCATTGTTATTTTCAAAGGAGACCTTGTTGAGAGACATCCATGCTACATGAACAGTAGAGAAGAAAAAAGGTTCTTTGGTGGAATAACCCTACTTTCCTTTCTGTAAATTTTTTTTTAGGAAGGAAGTAGTTAACAACATAAACTCCACTAAATGGCATGAGTCCTTGTGTAGTTTTCATGCTTAAGACTTTGGGGTCCCTGGGAGAAAAGAATGGCCTGTCAGGATTCAGAATCACAATAATTTAGACATCTAAAACAGTCACCTTATTTGAAAGAGTACATACCTATAGCAAATGCCAAGAGGTATTGCAGTGGAAAGTCCTCTGATAGAGCAAAATAGATAAAAGAATGTCTATTTTTATATCAGTAGGAAAATACATCACTTCAGTGGTCGCCATTGTTCTTGCTTTGGGACCATCTCACACCCCACACCCAATAGAAACCACACTACCACACACCAGCAAAAATCATTTATCATCTGAAAAATCTGTGGTTTCAGAATTTTTTAAAATGCAGATAATGTGAACAAAGATGACTTAAAAGAGGCTTGGTCTGGACAGATCTGCAAATATATAGTAGTCTTCCCATTTCTTCACCAAATTCCTCCGAATCACCAACCTTACCTAAAATATTCTATTCTATTTTGTTACTCTGATTGAAATTCCACCACCGATAGATTAATCTCGGTTAATTAATAAGTTTCTTACAAAAACACTTCTGACAGTTTTATCACGTTTTCACATATTCATGCCACTTACCATACATGTTTATTTAGACTTTTGATACTTCCAGCTTCTAGACAGGATGAGAAGTGACTCATTCAGAGCACTTTTCTTCTCGCTACTGGGTGAAGAAAAGAACTGTTTGATTTTGCCATTTTCTTCTTTAATGCCTATGAATACTATAAAGATAGAGATCTTATTATTTATCTATTGCTGCATAACAAATTACCCCCAAATGTCATAACTTAAAACAGCAACATGTATTACCTTATAGTTCCTGTCGGTCTGGGATCTCCGTGTGGCTCAGCTGGGTCTTTAGGCTGAGGACCTCTTGCCAGGCTGCAGGCCAGGAGCTGACCATGGCCACTGTCTCATCCTAGGGCTCCGTGGGGAAGAACCCCCTCCCATGCTCACTTGCCTGGATTTGGCAGGATTTGTTCCCTTGTGGACTTTTGGACTGAGGGTTTCAGGTGCTCACTGGCTTCTCTTTTTCCAATATGTTAGCAAACTGGTGGGCATTTGTGTTTTCGGAGACCTTGCTGAGTGATATGTGCTGAGGCAACAATAGCAGAGAAGAAAATATTCGGGGGCATCTGCTCTCTGGGTGGACAATGCTCTCAATTCTATGCTTCTTGGCCTCCCCACAAGGCAGCTCATATCATGGCACTTTGATTTATCAGTGCAAGCAGGTGAAAAGAGCCAGTGAGAGGGCACCCCAAATTTAAACACCAGATTTTTTGTAACTTACTAGCTGATGTGATGATCCATTATTTTGCCATATTCTATTCAATAAAAGCAAGTCACTAACTCCAGCGCACACTCTAGGGCAGGGGTTACAAAAGGCATGAATACTGGAAGGCAGGATTGTTCAGAGCCCTTTTGAAGGCCTTCTACTGCAGGGATAGATACATTTTGGAAGATGAGGGGAGAGGAAAAGGAATGGTTAAGGGGCCTTGGAGAATTTAGGAAAATACACAGAACTGTGTTCCAAAACCATGTTTCCAGAAATAATTTTTTCAACTGCCCTTTGAAAGAAGATACTGTTATTATTTCTAATTTACAATGAAAAAGCCTGGAATTTGCCAAAGATTTCATAGCCCTTGAGTGATGCTGGAATATCAACTGAGGCACTTGAACTCCAGACCCCACATTTTATTACTGTGCTTACTGTACTAGATAGGAAGTGTAGAAAGGGAGCTATACAAAAGCCAATAATAAAAAAGTATTTCCTTCAAGAAAAAAATGGTTAGATATTATCATAAGTCTTATTAAACAAGAGGAGACATTTCTTCCCCCTCTTCATTATCTTTCCATCTGGGTTTCATGCTTCAAGACAACTCAAATCAGCATTACTCATATCACAGATCAGATTCATATTCCTGTAAATGAATATTTTACTCAGCTCTGGCCAAATGGCTCAGCTGGTTGGAGTGTTATCCCATACACCAGAAAGGTTGTGGGTTTGATTCCCAGGTCTTCAGGGGCCATCTCTGTTGAGAGTTTGCTGTGGCAGGATACCCCTGCCTATGAGATGTGACCAGGTGGTGGGATGGGCGCTCCACTTTCTCTGATGTTTTCTGGGAGAGAGTTGCTCAGACTCATGGTAACAAGGAGGCTTCTCAAACCAATATATAGCTTGTTGTGGTCTCTCTTGCAAATGCTCTCAGTAGATCCAGTACTCTGTGCTAGACTTTGTGCTACACTAAAAAATGGGTTCTGAAAGATGCCCATGTCCTAATATCCAAAACCTGTGAATATGTTACCTTGCTTGACAAAAGGGACTTTGCATATGTTCGATTACATTAAGGACCTTGAGATTAACAAATTACCCTAGATTCTAGGGCTGGGCCATGTTAGCATGAGTTATCCTTGTTCTAAGTAAAGACAGATATGCAACCCCAGTCAATTAATTTAAACCAAATACTCTTTCTCATTTCCTGTGTGACCTGTTAGCCAGTCATGCTGTTTCCACATTGCTGACTATAACACTCCTTAACCTTGCTTTTGCCCAAAATCCCTTGGGAGGAATGCTCAGCTGCGTGTGAGGCTCTGCACTCTCCCAAACCATGGATTGTTTTCCCTTGAATAAAGAACATATAATTCATTAAAAAAAGGCGGGGGGGGGGAGACTTTGCACATGTTAAATTACAATAAGGATCTTGAGATGAAGAGATTACTCTAGATTACCCAAATGTTATCATGAGGGCTTTATAGGAGGCAAACAGGAGGTCAGAGTCACAGAAGACATGATCACAGACGCAGAGGTTGGTATGACATGAGGAAGGGACCACAAGCCAAGGAAAGCAGGTGGATTCTAGAAGCTGGAAAGGCAAGGAACTTGATTCTCCCCTAGTCTCCAGAGGGCTGCAGACTTGCTGAAACTTTGATTTTCAACTTCTGTCCTCTGGCATTGTCAGAGAATGGATTTATCTTGTTTCAAGCCACAGAATTTGTGGAAATTTGTTTTAGCAGCAATAAAAAACTAATAAAGCTTTCAAGTAAGTTTTCCTTAAATCACCTTCACGTGTACAGTTTCATCCCTTTCCAGTCCCTTTCTAATAACCTTATTGCTCTTTTGCCCATGTTAGAGAAAAGAAAAAAAATCTGTTTTTCTGGAGTTAGTTTTTGAAACCATATTTCTTTTAAGAACAGTACTTCAAAACTCCCCTTAAGGCACAGGGGAGACTTTGAGATCAAAGAGACTGGTGTGTCTGTGTATATATACAAATGAGTGCAAAAATTTCTCTATTGATATATGTAAATACACAAACACACACACACACACACACACACACACACACACAGACACATCTCAGGATCTCAGGCTGTCTTTGTATGAAACTGTAACTGAAAACCTTAACTTAGAATTACTGTCTAATGCGTATGGCTTTGAGGGCTTTTACAATTTTAAATTAGGTATATTCTTATTACTGACAACTTTCACTTGGTTGTAGTAACCAAAACAGAGAATAGATCCCTGTTAATGAAAAAATGATGAGTAACTTTTTCTATAATGTGTTAAAACAGTGGCTCAGGAAGGAGCCAGATATGGAGTACATCCGAATGTGTTTTAGGAGGGAGGGATTAAAAATTCAATATTAAATATATTATGAAAAATTTATATAGATCTAATCCCATCATGTGTAAATTTTTAGGGCATCTGGAATGTTTGCTGGAATGTAAGTTTGTCATGAAAACAAGGTTGAAATTATATTCCCAGATGGAGAGAAGATAAGCTAATATCACCCTCTCTGGCAAATTTACAAACATAAAAGATCATATTTTAATGGTATAAGCAAGGGAAGCGTTCATATCTATGCATTCTTTATCCCCTTTCCCAATCCTAAGCAGTCCCCATTCTGGAGCATTTTAGGCAGGCTTTGGATGATGATGAATTCAAGTCTTTTTTTTCTAGTCAGTCTCTTGTAATTTCAGGGTTAAGGGGAAGAGGAACAGGGAGTTGAGAAGCAATTATGACTTAATGAAATGCAATATGTATGGTTAAATACCATGTTTAATATTTACATTTAGAAGTATTTTCTTCAACATTGTTGATATTGTATTTACATTTAGTAGTATTTTCTTCAACATTATTGATATTGGCACTGGAAGCATTTGAGAGAGAGAGAGGGGGGGGGAGGGAGGGGAAGAGGAGAGAAGAAAGTTATTTTATATGACATAAAAGTACTTAGTTTTCATCCTGTTATATTTTTTTAAAGAATAATCGCAACTAGGGAAGATATAAACTAATTTGTCTACTCTTAAAAATAAATCAATGAAAATATCATGATACACATATATACACAATGTCACACATAAAGCATTCTGACCTATCTTCCCAACTAAGGAGACAGATTTTAAACAAGTTTTTCATAAAATGTTATTTTTTTTTAAATGTATTTTATTGATTTGTTACAGAGAGGAAGGAAGAGGGATAGAGAGTTAGAAACATCGATGGGAGAGAAACATCGATCAGCTGCCTCCTGCACACCTCCTACTGGGGATGTGCCCTCAACCAAGGTACATGCCCTTGACCGGAATCGAACCTGGGACCCTTCAGTCCGCAGGCCGACGCTCTATCCACTGAGCCAAACCGGTCAGGGCATAAAATGTTATTTTTCATTGAACCTAATAGCTCAGGTTTTATCTATTGTATTGCCAAATTGATTTTGAATTTTCTCGAACATTATCATTATCACGTCCTCTTTCTGCCTTCTTTAAGTGGTTTCCTGAGATATTTAGAGCAAACGAAAACCAATTTAATCTGCCATTCAAGATTTCCCATATTTTCTTGTTTCCTTTCCGACCCTTTAACTCTACCCCCTTCTCTCTCTGCGGTGTGGTAGGCACTATTCTATGAGCTTGTGCTAGTATAGGGAACAGAAAAGTCAGGGCCATTGCTCTCAGAGTGTCTCTGTAATGAGGAAGTATATTTAATAGAAAGAGAGGTGCTAGCCTTAAGCCAAAGAAGCCCACTTTTGAGAGTTAATAGCAAGGTTTCTGGAGCCTAGTTTCAAGCTTGGCTTCATAACTAATAAATGCCCGACCTTTCATAAATTACTTAATCTCCCTGAGGCTAAGCATCTTTCATGGACAGACAGGAGATAATAATATGATAATGATGATGGCGATGAAAAAGAATAATAACTGCTTTTATAGTTTCACTGAGAAGACTAATTGAGATAATATTTTTTACTATACAACTGGATATTGTAGAATCTCAATACATGCTACCATTACTATTAATATTACTGTTGTTTCTAGCGTTGGGCTAAATAATACACGTGTGCTTGGGAACTACCAAGAATTTTTCTATGACTCATAAAGATAATGTCTAATGACCAAAACAATATTCTCCTGGAATTGAACTGACTTGCAATAGGTAATGAGAATACCGATAAATGGCCAATAGAATGATTTTTTCCTCCCAATGCCCTTCCAAATTAAGGGGGTGAGGGTGACTTTATTATAAGTCAATATGTAACCTAATGCACTTGTACAATCTACTGAAAGAAGAGCAAAATCAATGCCTGCGCTTGCAGCCCACTGCTCCGCCAGGGCCAGGTGGCATTCACACAGCACATGCTTACTGGCTCCTGATTGGTTGCCTGTCTTATATGCTTCTCTTCAACCTGACAAGGGTCGATAAAGCATTGCAGAGAACAAAGAGGATGTGCAGAATAATAATGGCCATAAAGAAATTGAGAATCTTGAGTCATACTTCAATCTGGTGAATAAAGGACAGACCATGCATTCTGGGATATACATTTATGTTAAGCTCTAATTATTATTATTATTATCAAAACCCATGTAAGAAGGAACATATGAAGCAAGGGTTATAACTTGGTTCATTGTGAAAACATCAATGACTACGAGAACAAGAAGGGGGAAATAAAAGTTTGTGAAATTAGCCACTGCTCGATCTTATGTTGGTATTCCATATAAAACTTTTTATCCAGATCCTTTTATACTCATTACTGAAATTATGGTGAAAAATAAATGAATGGTACCCACACAAAGAGCTTCAGGATCACCATGGTTTACTTAAAAGAAAATGATTTGCATTTCAGTGTAGCAATATAATGATTCCATTAACATAAAAAGAAAAACGCACACACGTAGGTCATAGGAAAAAATGACTTATTTTAAAAAGAACACATGTAATAGAAATGATCCTGGGCCAGGAATTAGGAATCTAGCAAGAAGTTCTAATGTATAGGGTGAGGCAAGCATAGGTTTATTCTTGTATTATTATTTATTAATTACATTTTCCATATAAACAACT
The DNA here is from genome assembly GCF_963455305.1 of Plecotus auritus. NCBI lineage: Eukaryota > Metazoa > Chordata > Mammalia > Chiroptera > Vespertilionidae > Plecotus > Plecotus auritus. The sequence goes on along the minus strand of NC_137773.1, from coordinate 137,858,549 downwards.
GTAAACCTAGGTTTGCTCCACCCTGTATCTCTAGTTGGAAGCACAACCCTAGGCCACTTACAAAATAAACCTCTGACTCCCAGGGAACCTTTAAAACTCACCTCTTATTCTCCAACCTTGACTTGCAAATGCTGTAATTTTTTTATTGACAAAGTTGCCACTTTTTCCATCCCCTTCTTCATCTTCTCTGGATTAATTTTGATAGAAACATATTGAACTCTAAACCCTTTCTACTCCAAGTGTAAAAAATATGGGGTGGAAATGGACAACACTGGTATCTATTGTTAGAATTGCAGACTCTTGGGCTCCCCCCAACCCCGCCGAATCAGACTCCCCATTTGACAAGATTCCCAAGTAATCCCTTTGCATCTGGGCTATGAGGAGCACTAATCTGATGCCATTTAACTGCCCCACTGGCTTGGAACCATCATTTGTTCCATACCCAGTTGCTGAGATAGGAGGTTAACAACAGAGTACAAGCTTTTAAACCTGTCAGGGGCTTCTCTAGTCATGTAGTCCAGACACCTCATCTTAAAGTCAGAGGAACAGCATTCTGCCCAAGGTCACATTCTTCCTGAGCCAGGAGCAGAATTCAATCTGCTGGCTAGAGTCACGGGTGCTTTTCAACAATATCATGTTAGCAAAAATGTATTCTGCTACTGAACTTTTCTATTTTCTCTCTCCAGACACAACAAAATTAATCAAGGTTTGCCTTGGTAACTTGCGGTCTTTGGACTCTCAGGCTCCTGTGTGTGAACGCGCGTGTGGGTACTTATTTATAGCAGAAAACAGCCATAAACTGGTCATTGAAAACCAAAGCTCTCTGTGTAGCTGGAGGGGCAGCTTGGCTAATTCACCACCTTTTGCCTCTGGCTCCTCAATTATCAGTAGGAGATGATTCATTTCTATGGAGACCTTTGAAAGTCTCAGTTGAAACGCCTTGAAGAAAAGCATTACAAGCCTACAAGTGAAAACTACACCATTCTCTCACTATATGGAACTGAAACTAAAATTAGCAGCTGTCATTGGTCTATGCTATGCACTACTCCACAGTTAATTCCCATGGGCCCAGCCATAGCTGCTTTGCAGATCAACTGCTCTAAAAACTTGAATCGGTGGAAGTAACAGTATATAGTAGAGAGAGCAACTGATTTGGGGTTAGAAGTTCTGGGTTTGAGTCCCAATTCCTCTGCTTACCAGTTGTGCTCATTTAGGCTGTTATTCCAACTCTCTAGGTTTCTGTTTCCTCATTTAAATGGCCTTAATATTACTATGTCACAATACTTTTTAAAGTTGTCCTTTCTGTTGACACTCTGACTTTTCCATGTGCCCTTCCCCTCAGAGAAATAATCACCTTTCCACTTCCCCAGCAGTCACACGTTTGTTCCCCTTTCTAAGATCACCAATGTTCTTTTTGGTGTCCATGAGGCCCCAGGCCAGAGGACTCCACCCTCAGCTCCTCCAGAAGAGAATGTGACCACCCCAACCCAATGAGCACACACACTGCTCTCTGGCCATGATGACTGAGTTCAGTAGTCAACATGTGAATGAACATGCTAGCCCAACAGAGTGAATCTCGGGCTGCCCAGAGAATGCTGATCAAGAAGTTCTCATCCTCTTCACTGCGTTGAAACAACTTGTTATGTGAAACTGCTATGGCTATTTGCTTCCAGAGGAGCCAGCTCGAGAACAAAGCTGAATTGCTCGAGCTGGTGCCAGGATAAACTTCCAGACTAAGGTATACCTAAACGCAACTTATCTCTGTACTTTTCCACTACCTGAGCCAATTCTCTTCATTGGTTCAACTAGTTTGAGGAAGGATTTCTATTTCAGGAAATCCAATCATCTTACCTAATAATAGACAAACATGTAAATTGACTGTACCTCCCCCACGCCACCAGCCAATCAGGAGTGACATGCAAAGTAACCCAACAAAGATGGTGGTTAATTTGCATACTCAGCTGCGGAGTGATGGGGGCGGGACACTTGCGTCACCATGGCGATGACTCAGGCGTTCCGCCCCACCCCCGGTCTCTCAGGGCCTCTGGCAGTGTGGGAAAGAGGCGGCTCTGGGGCCTGAGGGGAAGGGGCTGGGCCAGAGTTGAAAGGCTGTGCCGGCAGCCAGGGAAAGGAAAGCCCATTCTAGCACGAATCTTCATGCATAGGGCTTCTAGTATAAACAAATATTTTGGTCTCAGCAAAGCCTATAAGTAGCCAAGTTGTTATAGAGTTTCCTTAAATTCCATATGACGTGCCCCATTTCAAAGACTTATAATCTGATATCTGAACAGGGTTCTTTCAACACTCAGGTAAAATACATATCAGTGTTTTGTAAACTGAGAATTACTACAAAAATATAAAATATAATTTCTCACAAAGTAGTGAGTAATAAGTAAACTATTTAGTGATTCTGACCTTACTGGGGGTTAGGAAACTAATGAAGTCTGTGGCACTTACCCCCTAAAATACAGGTTTACTGTTGGGAGTATGCAAAGCACAGAGTTTATTCTTGTATTATTATTTATTTATTGTATTATTTTCCACTTGAACAAGTGTAAACCTACTTTTACCCTAACCTATATAAGTATATACATAGAAGCAATCCTATATAATAAGAGAGAAATATGCAAATTAGGCTGGGACATCACTACCAGTTCAGGAGGTCTGCGTCACAACCAGCTCAGAGCACACCCCCAGCCCCAGCGGACACACACCACACACAAGGGCTGGGGGCAGGCTCCAAGCAGCCTTGGCCCCAGCCCCGGCGCCACCCCGTTCCGAGGCCACTCCCACTGGGGGTTTGCAGGCAGGCATGCTGCACCACCTGCCCTGGAAGCAAGGCCCCAGTGGACCCACAGACCCGCCCAGGGGGGTGTGCTCCGAGCCGCCATGGCCAGACCATGGCTTAGGCCCGCTCCCCATGGGACATCCCCTGAGGGCTCCCAGACTGTGAGAGGGGGCAGGCTGGGCTGAGGGACATCCACCCAGTGCATGAATTTTGTGCACCGGGCCTCTAGTTTTCATATAATTTCAGAGAGTTTAAAAACAAACTACATGGGACATTTTTTATCTCTCCAGAACTGATCTTCTAGGAATGGTTCCTAACTTTTGGGCCATGGTCCAGGAGTTGCCAAAAAGGTTAAGAACAAAATACTAGCTTAAGCATCACAGAGCTCTAAGAATTATTCTACTGAATATATTCTAGCAGGAAACTCCCACATCTAAGCTGTATTAGAATTCAGACAAAGCTCTATTATGGTTAAAACCATAATTAGAGGTGTTTTGCTAAAATCAAGTGTTCCTTTCTTTCCTTCTGAACTTCATTTACATATCTCTTTAAATTATTTCATAACACTAAGGATAACAATAAAGGAAGTGACCCAGGTACCAGACTGTTTTTCTCTCAAGGGAAAAATCTTTGCACTTGGCTCCACAAAATCAATTGGATTGATTGATACAAAGTTCAATATTTTAATATAAAAACGTAATTACACATGGCAAGGTGGGGAAATTTTTGATGGGCATCTGAAACACAAATCGAACTGGAAAAGACTAAGATAATTGAACTCAAGATCTTACTTGTGGTATCATTTTATAACTATTAAGAAGTAGCCCCAGAGATTTCTATGGCCCTGACTCTGAATCAAACTAGCAAGAGGTGAGGGAAGCAGGAAGATAAGAGGAAAAGGGTCAGGAAGCCGGTTCAATCTGGTGGGGAAATATTTTCATTCATTCCCCATCCCAAACCCTGCAAACCATGAGTCTGAAAAATCCATGGCACAAAAGAACAACAATGTATTTATGATTCAACATGGTGGAAAGAGTGGGAGTTTGGGATTCAGGACAATCTTGATTTGAATTTCAGTTCTGCTCCCTTCTGGCCATGTGACATGGAGAGTTTACCTAATTGATTTCTGTTGTCCATGCTTTCACCCTTGCCCTCGCTCCACAGTCTACTCTAAAAATCCTCCCCGTTGCCGTGCCTCTCTACCCATGCCCAAATCTGCTAGCATGGTCTTCCCTAATGGGCTCTCTCTGTAACAATCTCACCCAGCAAAACATAGGACTTACTTCTTCACCTTCTTCAAGTGTTTGCTTAAATCGCATATCTTCACTAAGGCCTCCCCTGATGACCACATTTAACACTGCAACCCTCATGCTATTCCAAGTGTTATTTTCTTCCTTTTTTTCTTAGCATATATCATCTTCACACAATATACATATTAATATACATGTAAACATTATATTTACTGTACTTCTCCCCACCAGATTATGAACTTTACAGAAGTAGGAAAGTTTTACTGTTTGGTTCTCTGATGCATTCCCTTCAACTAGAAGAATGCCTAGTACATAACAGGAACTCAATAAATATTCTATTTCTATTAATAAGCAAATTAATCTCTACATTTTAAACCTGGAAATTGGACAGAAAAAAATATGTTTCAAAAGGTTTGCTATATATTAAGATAACATACATATATTTTTTGCCTAACAATGTTTATTAAATAGTTGGTTAATAAATGTTTTCTCCTCTATTCTCTGCTAAGTACCCTACTGAAGATTTAACATGCTGATACTAATTACTTTTCAGTAACCAGATTTTTTATTCACTGCCACCTTTGGTATCTGGGCAACCAAAATCCCACAAGATCAGGTGAAGAGCAGTGTTAGATCTGTGGACAGTCAGCATATGAGTATTTTATGGGACAGGCATGCTGTAGTATTAATGTCAATGCAGATGTGAAATGGGATGATCAACTGAAAAAAAGGAAAAGTTAAAATGATATAAGTGCTTTTAAAATAATATGTGATATTTGACCAGTGTTTAAGCTTTACCCCCTCCCCATTTATGCTACTCTGTGAGGAAGAAAGATCACAGACAATCAACTGAGATTAAGGAAACAGTTGCTAGAACCCAATCTGGGAGCAATCTGGGTCTAGGTTTTCATTTAAGGAAACTCCATTTCTGGAAGGATAAAGTTTCTATGGCTTCTGATAAATACGGCCTATGTTTACTTTCAAGAGGTAAGGGAGCTTATGCATAACAAATCTGAAGGCATATCTCACAATCCTGACTTATCCACTGTGCAGAGAGTTTTAGTTGTGATAAATCATACATAATGCAAGAGCGAAGGAGTTAGGAGAAAGTTCAGCAAAAATAATTTGAACTTCCATTAAAAGAATGCGACAGCTGTCTCTCCTCCATCACACCATTAAACACCTCATTATCATTTGTCAGTTTCAACAATTTCTTTTTCTTCTAAACACCACTTCATTCTCTGACCCAACCAATGCAATTTTGACCTCATTAACCTGGTTGGTATTAACCTTGGAATAATAACAAGTTGAAACTACCCTCCATGTGCATTGTGAGCTTGACTTTCTTTTAAGTCAGGTAGTTGAGTTTCCTCACCATGGTCACAGGCTGTCCCTTCCAAGTAGGTCAGCCAGCATGCCTTGGAAACTCAGAGCCTATGTAAAGGCATAGCAATGAATAAATGGATATGCATTTATTATATTCTTTAACCAAAAAATAGAAGCAAATGCTTTTTTATTCTGCAATTGAAAGAGTTGTGGCTCACGAAATAAAAGACTCAGGTTCTAGTCCAAGCTCGGATATTCTATCTAATAAATAGGGAATATGCTAATTGACTGTCACACCCTCACAAAGATGGTGACACCCACAGCTGATAAAGAGGGGATATGCTAATTGAATGCCACGCCCTCATATTTGGTGGTGCCCAGTCCTCTCAGCCACACTGGGGCGGCAGGTGCATGGCATGGCCAGGCCCACCCCCAGGTGGGTCCGTTTGCTCCGTGTGCCTGCCTCTGGAGTCCCCCAGTCCCTTCAGCCCCCCAGCCACCCAGGGCTGGCCCAAGACGCAGGCAAGCCTTGGATGTTGGCTGCCCAGCCGCCCAGGGCTGGCCCGAGGCACAGGTAAGCTTTGGATGGAGGCTGCCCAGCTGCCATGGCCGCCCGAGGCTCAGGTAATCACGGCCGGCCGAGGCTTGCACTGCCGGCAGTGGCAGCAGAGGTGTGATGGGGTGTCGCCTTCCCCTGATTGCCAGGTCGCCTGCCCCTGAGGGCTCCCGGACTGTGAGAGGGGGCAGGCCAAGCTGAGGGACCCCCCTCTCCAGTGCATGAATTTTCATGCACCGGGCCTCTAGTTAGTTAATAATTGGACGTGGATAAATCACGCAATCATTCTAGATTTTCATTTCTCTGGCAGTAAAATAAAGGAAGTAAATTGGAGGGTCTTAAGTACTCTCTAGTTAAAGTAGATGTCTGGTGTACTGCCTGGATCCTATTTTCAGACCAGTATACCCATCCTTCAGATGACCTGTAAGTAAGGCTCAAGTCTGAGACCTTCTCTTGGCCAAGGAGGGGAGATGCCCCTTGAGAGGTTATATAAGTCTCTCCACCTCTCTAGGCAGCCTATGATTACTGGACACAAAAATCCAACCTTCTGCCTCAAGGTGGGACAACTCCAATACAAATTATTCTCCAGGATAGCCCCTTACCTCCAGGCATCAAACTAAAGCAAATATTATGTAAGACCATATAGTGTATTGGATTTACTTCTCTATTCTGCTTTCCTCATTCCCTTTAAGGGTTTTCCTGAAAAGCACTACTTCAATAATCATAATGCACCTAAATCCCTACCTCAGGGGCTCTGCCTCTAAGAAACTTAAATAAAAAAAGACGATATACCTTGCTGATGGTTTGCCAGAATGAATACTTCAGAGAAAGAACTTAAATTCTTTCTCTCATATATAGGTTTAGAGATCAATAAGACATTTTGGGCCATGCAGTTTTGGACAGGGACTAATATTTATGAAAGGTCAAGGTCAGATTTCCCAAATAAATGATATTTGAACTGACTGAAAAAAATGAATGAATTGTAGGGGGAAGGGCACGACAGGTAGAGATAGCAGCATCTGCAATGGATGAGAGGCATAGCAAAGCATATCTGTTCCTGGAGTGGAGAGGTAAGACAGTAAATATATTTATAAATTCCAGTCATGTTGTGGAAGGGGAGGCCGGGGCCAGGTCATTATGAAAGTGGCATTACATTATATGACTACAGTATGAAAATGACATTAGAGCTAATATTTTTTAAGGCTTTACTTTGTGTCAAACTCTCTGTTTAGTATTTTCAACCTACCAACATATTTTATTCATTCAACCACTGTAACAGGCACAAATGTTAGGCAGTATTATTGTTTTCATTTTACAAATGAGAAAAACAAGTCACAGAAAAATAAACAAAGATCCCACAGGTAGGATATGGCAGACCCATGAAATGTGATGGTCTCCCTAACCACTTACCATCTTAATGCTATCTTAATGAATGTGGAAGGGTTGAAGGATATTATGCAGCAAAGTAGTATGCTTCTATGTATGTTTGAAAAGAAATCATTCCTGTAGCATTTTTTATTAGAAACTCTCATGAAACTAAATGGATGCAGAAATAAAAGTAAAGAGATTGGGAAACTATTGAGGATTTTAGCCTTAGAGATGATACAGCACGTTTTGGTCTGCTTGGGCTGCTATAACAAAATGCCATAACTGGGTGGCTTTAAACAACAGACATTCCTTTCTCACAGTTCTGAAGGCAGGAGTCTAAAATCAGGTGTGAGCTGATTGGCTTCCTGGGGAGGCCCTCTTCCTGCCTGGAAGATGGCCTCCTTTTTGTTCAATCTTCATAAAGAGACGAGAGAGAGAGAGAGAGAGAGAGAGAGAGAGAGAGAGAGAGAGAGAGAGAGAGAGCGCTAGTGCGCTCTAGCTCTTTGGTCCCTGTCATATGACACTAATCCCATCAGAAAGAATACAACTTCATGACCTAATCTAACCCTGTTTACCTTCTGAAGGCCCATCTCCAAACACTATTACATTGGGGGTTAGGCCTTCAACATATGAATTTGGGGTGAGGGGACAAACATTCAGTCTGTAACACAACCTTAACCAAATGGCACTGGGGATATAGAGGACGGGTCAGATTTGAAGGTGACTGTGATTTTTTTATTTCTGGTGGGAGCTTTAAATAACAGCCATGTGATTATAAAGTTGTCATATTTAGCAAATAAAGACACAGAATTCCCAGCTATGTTTGCATTTCAGATAAACAAATAATTTTTATTGTATGTCTCATGCAATATTTAGAAAATATTTCCACTGAAAAATTACTTGTTTATCTGAAATTCAAATATACCTGAGAATACTGAATTTTATCTGGAAGTCCCAGTTCCTGGGTCAGATCTGGGTTTAGGATGTGGGCAGCTTCACCTGCACAATTATCTGAGTAAGGATAGAATAAGCTCTCCCTCTACTATCACACAGGAAATGTAATGGAAATTGCCTTCTCTGTATTCCTAGTATCCCAATATCTGCCAGACTTCCAGGGGGAGAATGAAAACCTACCTGTAAAATAATGATGTTTTAACTTCTCCAGCCTAGTAGAATATGTAGTCCTGTTGTTCACCAAATGGTATTAATAAAAAGTAGGTCACGGTATTGTTTCCCTTGAGGTCCAGTTAGCATTGAAAAGAAAGAATCGTGACATTTTACAGCTGGAAAGGATCAAACCATAATTTCATGCTATGACCTTCTTTTCAGATGGAGAACTGGAAACCCCAGTCCCCTCAGGCGCTTAGGGGACTTATCAAAGGTCACACAGTGAGGGGTACTGATTCTATGACACCCACAGTGCTAAGTCAATGTAAGCATTTTATCACTTGATCTTTTCCACAATCCTGAGAGGTAGTGATATCATCACAATTGTATATATGAAAAAGGAGTATCTGCAAAGTTAACTAATTTTGCTTGAGGAAGCATGACAGAAAATAGCAGAACTGAGATTTGAAATGAAAACTGTCTGCATCCTGAGGCCATTTTCTCTTAACCCTCATAAAATCTCTCTCTCTCTTACACACACACACACACACACACACACACACACACACATGCACACACCTTAACACCACTATACATGTGTGCACACACGTGTACACATCCTAATGCACCATGCATGTTTATGCATGTGCACACAACATGACATGCACCATACATGTACACACATCATGCCAACCTTTCCATGAGTATAACCTAGTTCTACTTCATAATGTAACTCCGAAGGGGTCAATGGTATTGTGGATTTCTTAGCACGAATGCATTGCCAAGACAAAAAGAACTTGAGATGGGCCAGGAGTATCATTCCCACAAAGGTGTACCAGGCTTCAGTTCCAGAGACAATGCCAAGGTTAGCCTGGGACTTCTTAATTGGGACACATGTACTGTTATGCTTTTCCTAGTTCTGACTTCTACTGCATTAGCAAAGTTTTCAATAGAGCACTCGAATTTTAATACGGCCCTCGTTTTTAATAGACTTTACCTTTCAGAGCTGAGCAGAGAGTACAGAGATTTCCCATATTACCACCCCTCCCCACTGTCAGCTCCACGGTAGCCCCCACTTTCTCCCACCAGAGTGGTATTTTTGTTATGATTGATGAATCTACATTGACACATCATTATCACCCAAAGTCCAGAGTTTACATTAGGGTTCATTCTCAGTGTACATTCTGTGGGATTTGACAAATGTATAATGACACATACCCATCATTATAGTTATTGCCTGCATTTAAACACTATTTCTGAGTTAGCGATTGCAAATCTGACTAGAATTTGTCTTAGAAGATAGAACATCTTTACATGCCATCAGAAATCTTGGGCCACGAGGAGACGAGATCGACCCCCGGACCAAGCAAGGCCCGTGCACTGCTGCATCCCTGCGTCCCGCTCGGACCCATTGCTATCCTGCCCAAGAGAAAGGCTGAAGGGGATGCTAAGGGAGATAAAGCCAAGGTGAAGGACAAACCACAGAGAAGATCCACCAGGTTATCAGCTAAACCTGCTCCTCCAAAGCCAGAGCCCAAGCCTAAAAAGGCCCCTGCAAAGAAGGTACCGAAAGGGAAAAGGGAAAGCTGATGCTGGCAGGGATGGGAATAACCCTGCAGAAAATGGAGATGCCCAAACAGCCCAGGCACAGAAAGCTGATGGTGCTGGAGATGCCAAGTGAAGTGTGTGCATTTTTGATAACTGTATTTCTGGTGACTGTACAGTTTGAAATACTATTTTTTATCAAGTTTTATAAAAATTCAGAATTTTGCTTTACTTTTTTTTTTAAGCTATGTTGTTAGCACACAGAACACTTCATTGTTATTTTTTGGGGGAAGGACATATAGTACTAATCGAATGTCTCCAAAGCTGGACTGATGTGGTGGTGGTGGGGTGGGGGGATACCTTTCCCTTCTAGTTTTGAGAAATTTCTTCTTGGTTCCTTGGAGGAGGGATCTCTTGATGTTGACACACATTAGCCATCTTGGCACAAACACCTTGTCGTGTGGGAAAATTAAAATTCGTTTTTATGTCCTTTTCTCCCTCTCCACTTTAAGCGTAGACTTTGGCTGTCTTAAGGCCAGAGACCTATTGGGACCTGACCCCAAAAAATTGATTTCCAGTCTGTTGGGCAATCTGGACTTTTCAGTGTCACCATTGAGATGGCATTCCTCAAAAGAGCAGCAGTTCCTTTTTAGATTGTGGATCTACAGATTGATCTTCTCTGCCATTTTCATTTCATTTCCTGAAAGTCAGGGTCGGCTTGTGAAAAGTTGTTAAACAACATGCTTAATGTGAAATGTCAACCCTCACTCTAAACTTTCCCTGTTCAGAGCATCAGATGAAGACTTCATTGGGTTTTATAGTGGCTTTCTGATTTTGGTAGTTCATTGAAGAAGGGAGTTTGAAAATTGTTGTATACTGTTAACGATTGTCTGCCCATGTCCTGCCTGAAATACCATGATTGTTTATGAAAAGTATCTTTAATAAAGCTGGATACAGTTTGAAGAAAAAAAAAAAAGAAATCTTGGGCCACAATAGAATTAATGACATTTTTGAGAAGGAATTCATAAAAATCCGTGAAAGCAATCAGGACCTTTGACAACCTCCAATAGATTTCTAAATATTTTAAAATTTGCTTCAGAAAATGTATCTGATGTTCCAATATCAAGTAAACACAGTTAAACATATAAACATTGAGTTTTTCATGGAAGTCAGTGTGAGTCTAAATTGTTTCTATGCTAAATATTAATTTGTTTTAGTAAATACTATCCTTTTTTACTACAGACCTGTGAACATTAATATAGCAGGATATAGACTGAATTTTTTATTTGCTACAAATGAAAGGATGACCTTTCCATTATGCTTCCTTCTTAAAAGTCAAATGATTCAACCAAGGAAGTTAATTTGCAGCAAAATGATCTTAATTAATCTAAAATCTCTTGTGCTCAATCACTTAGGCAAAGCAATCTCTCACACTCACACTGGTCAGCTCAATTTGAGTATATGAATGTAGAAAAAGAGAACTTCCTTGGTACTGGCATTAAAAATAAAAGCAGGTTAGAATTTTACCAGATATTTATAGGGAATTTTAATTTCTCCAGCTCCTTTTCCCCCCTAAAACATCCAAAAATGTTTAAAGACTTGATCAAGTGCCTGGAATATTTGGAATACTCGAGAACTTTAAGTAAACCTAGGTCATGCTTGTGTGATTCAAGATTTTTTGACTAAAAGAAAGTGATGTAATTATAGAAGGGGAGTGGTAATAGAAATAGTGGTGCTCACCTTATCAGTCCAATTATTAAGAGCCATATCCAAGCCATTGAAAAGTCCTATTGATTATACCACCAAAGAATAGCTAGATCTTTCCATCTGTCTCCATTATAATTCATATGGCTGCTATCCAAATTTGGCATTTCCCACTTGCCTGCAATAGCCTCCATCCTAGCTTCCATAGCCTCTCCCAGACCATCTAGCCTTCCCAACACTCATCATCCCTTCTATGGTTTGCTGAGAGTGAGAGCATTCTAAAATACATTTTGGTTCAAGTACCTACCTTCAGTGGCTTCCCATTACCCTGAGAATGAAGTAAAAAAATCATTCACAGCCCTGCAAGACCCTGAGTAATTTAGCCCCTGCTTACTTATACATGATCTTTATACTACAACCAGCTCTTTATTCACTTAACTCCACCCACACTGGCCTGCTCTCTGATCCTTTAACTCAAGATCTTTTCAGTTTCAAGGCCTGTTCTTCCTTTCCTTTATCATCTGGTTAGCTTTCATAATCTTTCAAGTCTCAATGTCTCTTTCCTTAAATGTCTCCTTCCCAGGGCATCCTTCTCTTTTTTTCCCTAAAAGTAAATGTAGGTAACCATAAGCTCCCCCAGAACCCTAGAGTTTTTGTTTGTAGCACTGTCAATTCTAATCAAACAATTACTATTGTGAGTATTTGTGTAATGTGTTTCTTCCTCTACTAAGCTCCCTGAAACCAAATTTGTGTTTTTAATCACATGGCTGAAAATTAAAATAACCAGGAAGATTTTAAAAACCTTGATGCCTAGGCCATGCTCCAGGTTAATTAAAACAAACAAACAAACAAACAAATAAAAAAACCTCTCAGCAGTGATCTGGCTATCAGTATTTTCATAAAGCTCTTTGACATTTTAGTTTTAAAGCTCTCAAGGTGATTCAAATGGAATTCTGGTTTAAGAATATCTGGATTTACATAATATTTCGTATAAAATAGATGCTCAAGAAGCATTTGTTGTATTAAGGTAAGAGCGGTGAACCTTTTTCTGCCAAGGGCCATTTGAATATTTATAACATCATTCACTGGCCGTACAAAATTATCAACTTAAAAGTTAGCCTGCTATATTTGGTCAAACATTTAATTAACTCACCCCCTAATGCCTTGGCAGAGCCAGACCAAATGATTTTTCAGGCCTTATAAGGCCCATACACTGGGTGTTCCCCAGCCCTGTATTAAGAGAAGACCAGATTAAGAATAGGAGATATATACAGGATAAGGGGCTCACAGAAAAGCAAAACAAGTGAAGAAGGTTAAATGCAATAAAACTTTTTTGAAGAACCTTTGATGTATAAGGTTGAGCTTAGGTTTAAAAGGTGGAGATAAAAGAAAAATGAATCATTATCTCTATCCTCTATGAAGACACAATCTAAGTGTAGTTATAATTGACAAATAATTAAAATATAACCACAGAAGAGATTATAAAAAACAAAACCACACACTTGTTACAAAGAAAAGTCATCTCCCACCAGAAAAAGGAAATGTTTTTATTTGACTGGGGAGCAGTAAGGGTTGGAGAAGGAATTATAACGTATCACAATTGCCATCTGCATCCACAACACTAACAGGATTGAGAACTGAGAACACTTCTGTCAACGTCACTTAACCATTTGTTCCATGGCAATGTTGTCCAGAAGGAAATAAATTGTAAACCAACAGATATCTCCCCTGTTTGCTTCAGTAAATTCCTACAAACCAATATATCTGAACAACAGTTTGCTCATCTGGGCAAGTAGCTCTCCTATTTGGGATATTAGATTGTTCATGTGGGCAAACTCACTTTAGGACTCTCATCTTGCTGGGATCGCCAATGGTAAACTATTATGTTATAAACTTTGTCTTAATTAGTTTCCCATCATGAAATACCACACACAGACTTTAATTAAAAGAAAAATTGTGTAAGAGTATTTCATTTCATACCGGAAAATTATAAAATTCATTTTTAAATAAAACTCATATGATGAGTCCTTTAGGGCTTATGTGTTCATTCAACAACATTTTATTGAGCGTTTTTTTCTGCACTGAGCTATTTGGCAAGAGCTGAGCACTAAATTTTGCCAAATTCACCCATCATAGCAACGATATATCTACTCCAGAATAGCGAATGCCATCATGTCACCTTCTGGCCGACTCCTATCATAAATACATTTTTTTTACCTTTTTGTGTTTATTATTTTGCTTCCTCTTAAAATAATAATCTTAAAAAATTATGCTACCAACACAGCAAAAATGGATTCTCTTCTAGGGGAAAACAAAACTTTTAAAGCTTTTGGCTCCTAAAATATTTTTCTTTGCCAAGGATGTTGCTCTTCTTGACTTCTTAGCTATTCATTATGAGGGCTGTATTGCATTTTAACAGGAATTCAATAGGGTGGGTGTCATGGCATGTGAGAAAGTGTGAAGTAGAAGAAATGGAGGTGTTCAAGAAGAAATAGATTAGACTTTTTGGTCTCGATAGATATGGCTGATCTGAAATAGGTGTTAGATCACTAGAAGAGAGAGCCTTCTTACAACTGAAGCAATTCAATAAAAGAGAATATGATTTCTCAGGAAGTATTTGTCTCTGGAGATGACAGGAAGAGGCTAGGTAGCCATTTATCAAGTATGTTTGAGTGAAAGTCAAGAATGGAAAAGAAAATTGGATTAAATTATTTGTTACTAAAGGGTGAGATTTTTTTGTTTAGTTAATAGTGTTAAATAACTTTAAAAGCAGAGTTCATTTCACTCTTTCTGAGTCCCATTGAGAGAAAGACTCAGTTTTGGGCTATTATGACTTTAACACTCTATATTCTTCTTTATAACCAGGATAATGCAGTCCTCAAACTCAGAGTATCTAATGGATAACCATAAATCACAAGAATATAATCACATTTTTTCATCTTCATATTCATTTTTTATCCTTACCTTTTATTTATGGAAAACCATTCTAAATGTTCTTTTATGACAGCAAGGTTAAGTTTTTAGTAAGTTTGTTTGTATAAAATATTAAGTCAATAAGAGTATAGGTGGCAATGGTTATGGAAAAAAATATAAAGTAGTATTTAAATAGTAAAGTTTGAGAAATGCTGAACTAGATTTTAAATGAATTTAGTTTATTTCTAAAATTGTATAGGTCAAAATGAAGTTTATTATGCTAAAGGTATGTGTGTGTGTGTGTGTGTGTGTGTGTGAGAGAGAAGGATATTTCTATTGATCCCAGTCCTTAAAAATTTACAACTTAAATGTAACACAATTCAATTAGCAACAAAATAGAAGCTAGGTTCAAGTATATAACCAAATTGTACAAAATATTTATAGTTTGAATTAGGGAGGGTAATACTTCCTATACTTTTCCACATTGTTAACCATTCATTACAAGTGATTATATATACTTATTATAACAATTATATATGCTTAAACCATTCATTAAAATGATTATATATGCTTATTAACACTTTGTACAAATATCATACATAAACAAAACCATATTAATTTTTTTAACCGATTAGTAAAATGACACCTTGAGAAAGTGAAAATAAGCTAGCTTAATAAAAAATATTGTGTAAACTCTATGACAGTTAGGGTTCTCCAGAGAAACAGATCCAATAGGGTGTGTGTGTGTGTGTGTGTGTGTTTTCTAAGAAAGTTATTTTAAGGAACTGGCTCATGTAATTGTTAAGAACTGGCAAGTCTGAAATCCATAGGGCAGGCCAGCAGGCTGTAAACTCATTGATATTTAGTCTTGAGTTAGAAGTTTGTAAGGCTGGTTTGTAGACTGAAAATTCAGCAAGGATTTCTGTTATAATCTTAAAGCAGAATTGCTTCCTCTTTGGAAAACCTCAGTATTTATCTTTAAGCCTTCAACTGATTAAAAGTGGCCTAATCACAATTTAAAGGTTAATCTGCTCTATTTAAAGACAACTAATTGTAGGCGTTAATCACATCTACAAAATACCTTGACAGCAACAGCTAGACTCTCATTTAACCAAACAATTGGGCACCCCAGTCTCGTCAAGTTGACACAAAATTCAACCATCACAGACTCTTAGGAGAGTATTATAAATTTTTGAAAGGAGAATAGATTAGAGCTGGGGCAAACATTGGCTTCAGACAGCTCTTGTCCAATTTTCAAGTTTGTATAACCTTGAATCAATTACTTAAAGATACTAAATCCTGTTACCTCATCTGAAAATGGGAATGTACTATGTACAGTTGACAGTTGACAAACAGATTACATGAGAAAGTTCTTATAAAGTGTGAAGCATTGTGCCTAGCACTTAGTAAACGCTCAATAAATGGTAGGGATTATTAAGAACCAATATGTAGACCTTCCTTTCAACTTGCAAAAACTATTTTGACATCTATACCGTCAGCATCACTCTGAATAGGGGGAAAGTGCTCTGGAATTATTTAGGATTTAACTTTTAAATAAAAACCTTGGCCATTAATAGAGTACTAGCAGGTTTCTAATTTAGTAGAACCTCATTTCAACCCACTAGTGGTTCATATTTGCTTATGACAACATAAATATTTCAACAGAGAAATGTTAAAACTATAATATTACTTGGAGTGATTATATTGTATATTTTCTATTTACATATGTTATTTTATACATGCCACCTACATCTAACCCAATTTATAATCTATTCAGGTATTCAGAGATTCTGTATTACATCTGGAATGTAGATTATGTATATTTCATTAATTCAGAAAGATTTTTTAATCTTTAAAGTATTTATTAATGTAGTGTGGACCTATTACATTTTTTAAAATAGCTTTTTCTGGTAAAAATACTAAAATAAAATAATCATAACCATAAAATAAAAAAGTAAAAAATCCTTTCACTTTAAAAATTATTAATATTGTTTATAACATTTCAGGTCTTGCTTATGAAAATACAAAAATAAATACATTTATTTATATATCACATGTGAATGGATGGATAAGTGGTGGACAGATACAAAAAAAAGACACAAAGAGACAGTCAAACATGTGTCCACAATGATTTCCGAATAAATTTAGTTTTGCTTGAATTTATCAGCTATTTCAGACAAAATTTAGTTGTGCTTAAATTTGACAGATGAAGACAATATTGAAGAGAGGATACAGTAATTGCTGAATTGTAAATATTCTTCCTCATAAGACATAAGCTTTCTTAAAGTAACCCTCTAAAGTTAACAAAAATGTGATTTAAAACATCAAGAGGTAGAGCCTCTTCATTTTTATTTATAACATATAATTCATACCTCTTCACCCAGTGAGCCAGGCAGGAATGGTGAATGCCGAAGGTCAAGCAGCATCGCTTACCTGTGTCCCAAGTGTGTGCTTTGTCCCTTGGCACAGAGCCGGTGCTGATTTCTTAGACTGAATACAGAAGCATCTGGATTGTGGAGAGAAGAGACTATTGTAAACTGTACATACTTTTGTTGAATTTATTTTTTTTACACTTAAATTGACCTCTATGACTGACTTATCTTAGGGGTTCATTGTTGTAAGTAGTTACTAACATGATAGGGAGGGCAGAAATAGTTCAAAAATTAGGATTTTTTTCCTGCTATTTTATACACCTGGGAGTTTGGGTCAATCCACTCAACTCATTAAATGAAAATTCCCTCAACTTCAAAATGAGGATCATTAAGGAATAAATTATATTAGTATATAGACCCTAGAACAAACTCTGGAATATAAGTAATTCTCAATAACTATCATTTTAAAAGAGTGCCAGGGGTGACCTGAATAAATATCTTTATAACTTAATATATGAAATACCTTAAGATAAAGTTCTCTTATATCAGAAAGTGTAGGCTTCTCAATAGGCCTTCTGAATAATGAATTGGGTGAATAATTCCAATAGAAATAGATTAATTTCTCCCTCTACATTGGGGATTAAGAAGTGTTTGTTAAAACAGGTAGGTGAAACCTCATGATCCTATAAGTAACTATGTTTTAGAGTTGCTTAATACAAGGAATTATTTGAACATTATAGACAAATTTCCTCTGGCTGCACGGGCATTTTGCAAATATATTGGCAAATGTCAGCAATTTGCATGTGAGAAATATTTTATTTCATGTAGATTATCAAAGTAGTTTGGTTAAGAAATTATACTGCCCACATTCTGCAAAGGCTTGGCATATTTAGTTTAAACATGAGTTACAATTTGAAAAGTACCTAAAATAGCTAGGCACAGCTTATATTTTCTGATGTTAGAAACTGTGGATGTAAAAGCATTGTCAGGCTTTTGAACAAAAGTGAAAAATGTCACAAGATCCTTTTCCCTTTGAAAAAAAAAATGGTTCTATTTCCCTCCCCATCTCCCCCACTAGTAACCCTTTTAAAGACAGGCTTTGGGGCATCATATCACTATGATCTATCCCATTTCCTGAAAAGTTCAGAGGCGCGAGATGCTGGTTGTGATAAAAATGGAGAAAACTAAACAGCACAATGGGCCAGTGGAGGCAAGAAGAGGGAACTGGCATTGGCCACACAGCTAGAGTGTAGCAAGGCTTCATGATGTCCTGTAATGTTCACCAAAGTAACATTAATTTCTCCAAAATACAGACAAGGAAAGAGAGCTTCAGATAAACTAATGGCTTGTGCAGAGGCAAAAGACAAGTTGCTCATGGAACTGAATTAGCACTTAAGTCTTTTAACTCCTAACCCAGCGCTCTTACTGCACAGCTCTGACTCTGTACCAAGAAATGATACTCAAACCATGGCTACCTGTGATGATAATTAAAAAAAATAACCAACCAAATGTATTTTACTGCAGTTAAGAATTCATGGAATCAGAATTTGATTTCAAGTCTGGCTGATTGCAAAGCTCATTCTACATTACTTGTTTATCTTCCCCTTTATAGTATAAATATATAGGCCTCACGAAACTAGAGAATGTATTCCTCGGTTCATTATTGAAACTCCGGTGCCTACCACAATGCCTGTCATGGAGCTATTGTTCAGGTAAATGCATATGAAACAAGTATAAACCTCTGAGGCCATGGCATCTATGGGTCCCAACTGGGAATGGGTTAATGTGTTTGATGTAATGTTGCAAGTAGAGATTTTTACCTTGGTTGATCATTTTTCTATCTACTTATCTATCTATCTATCTATCACTATATGACTATCTTTCTGTCTATCACTATATGACTCTCTCCCATTGTCTTCCAGCCCATAAGCCAAACAGGTTCAGGATCTGGAGGGGAGGAATGATGCTTAGGCTGCCCTGGAATCCAACCCAAATGAAACAAGGAATAACAGGGAGAGGGTGCCCCATTGTCAAACTAGAAATTTCATTATTTATAAAACTGGATTTGAGAATGCACCTTGGAGCATGGCCAAAATTAGGCTTGCTACTTTTTTTTTACCCTTCAATCCAGAATCCTGGGTTCCTTCTGGAAGAGTAAATCTGAAGGCTCCTGGAGAACTCTGGCCCCTGTCAGCAGCAAAGAACATGAGTCTGAATCAAGCCCACCTAAAGGTACTTTGATAGCATGAAGAGTGGGGGCAAGAAGAGAGGGAGGACACCGGTGAAAGTAACTTTAGAGGGACCACCAAATGATTCTCACCAGGATTAGTCATTCCTCTTCTAACAGTGGAAAGCATGTGAGGGGTCAAATGTACAAGGGGGTCAGATGCCTCATCTCCAATGGGAAAGGATCAAAATCCTGTCCCCCCTTGGGAATGAGGGAAGGGATACCACTCGCACAGTGATATGAGAAATGTCAGAAATGAACAAATGTGGAAAGAGAACAACTGAGAAAGCATATGGCTTATTTAAAGTGCCTTTTATAGCTAGGTGATCTGCACATGTTTCTCAACTATGTCGTTCAGTTATTTTTGCCTCTTTTGTCATGTGAGCTAACAAAAAGACAGCATCTCAGAGTTTGGAGCAATCTCAGTACTGGTTGGGAATTTTAACCAGATGTCCTCAAAACTTCCTGTTCACTAGGATTTTTGTGATGCAGTGGGCTTGAAAAAGCAATGTCTATAATTTATACTAAGTAGGATGAGCAGATTTTCAAGTGCAACAATTTGGGTCTGTGGGCAGGCAGGCACCATGAGAGAAAAGCAGAGGTAAGACAAAGGCAGCTGGAAAAGGCATCCTAGAGAATGTCTCTGCCAACATAACCTAAAAACCAAGGAAACAACAGTTGCAGGGGAGTCTAAGCCTGAAACAGAACTCAGGGGAATCAGAAGTGAGTATCAAAATAGCAATCTAGCCCTGGCTGATTTGGCTCAGTGGATAGAGCATTGGTCCTTGGACAGAAGGGTCCCAGGTTGGATTCTGGTCAAGGGCACATACCTTGGTTGCAGGTTTGATCCCTGGCCCATGCAAGAAGCAACCAATCAATGTTTCCCTCTCTCTCCTCTCCCTTCCACTATCTCCAAAAATCAATGGAAAGATATCCTTGGGTGAGAATTAAAAAAATAAAATAAAATAACAATCTATTAAGAAGATTAGCATAGAATTAATTGACAAAAGGAACATTTATGGCATATATATTATTTAGAATATTTTCTTCTGAGTTATCTATTTTATTATTCAATTATATTTGTTTTTACTTTACATATTTATTTTATGCCTAATAGAAACTCGATACATGGTCAATGAGTAAAGTCTCCAATCAGAATTCATCTTCCCCTTACCCCTATGCTCAAGGCACAAAGTCTGAAACTGCTATAACACTACTTTCTATGTGGTAATTCTGGGGGGAAAGGTATGAGAATTTTGACAGAAATAGTGATTGAAGAAAGGGACAGATTTGAGAAATTCCAGGGGAAGAATCAAGGAGCCAAGATGATTTCAGGGGGAGGTAGGTAGAATTTCAGGGGGATTTTGGATGCGTTCAATGAAGATGAAGGCAGACTAATAGATGATGTCTAGGTGTGCCTTGAATAAATGGCTAAACTATTAATTCCCCCAATATATGGTCAACTAATCTGAAATGTTTGCCTAATCCCTTGTCACAAAAAGGTGCTCAATTGCTTGAATAGTGTATATTAGTACTAATAAGGAAAATATAATAAAATGCATGTTTGTAGTAGGAGGCAATGGTTTCAGTTTTACACATGACACATTTAAAGTTCTTATGGGACCACTAAATGAAGATTTCCCATTGCTTGTTAGATATGTAAAAGTGAGGCAGATGGGAGATACAGTCCAGATATGTAGATAAGGTGCTAATGAGCATACACATGGTTACTGAAAGTGACATAATGGTACCCAAAATAGTGATAGAGGAGGACTAGCCAGTGATGTAGGAGAAAGACCAGGCAATCTGGTTTCATAGAATTCAAAGGTAAAAAATCATAAAGAAGAGCACTCAACTGTGTAGTTCATGGGAGATAAATTATATATCAATACAAAAATATAGTCCCAGAAACCCTTTACTAATTCATTGCTTCTAAAGATTCATTGCCTCGGTTGGTGAGCTGAAACATCAGCAGCCTCTAGTAGTTATGATTGTGGACAGCTCCAGGATTTATGGACTAGATACTGTTTTTTTGCACATAGTATATGCTCAGCAAAAGTGAGTTTAAATAAATCAACTGTTCTTCAGTCACAAGGAAACAGATGCTTTGTGTAATACTCTCTTAGGGCAAATAACTAATATTGACTTAAAGTGAAGATCCTGACATTAAGACAGTCAAGAAGTTTGCTTAAAATATTGATACACATGCTATCATTGTTTGCCAGCTGCTGGGACATTCTGAAGGAGACAAGATTAGCATCTTTGTTCTGCCTTCCCTGCAATTTATTGTCGTTCTGATGAGGGGATAGCATGCCAAGAGTTACACTTAGGTCTGAGTTTATGATTAGCTATTTCTTTCTGTATAGTGGTTTTTCTTAAAGAGTCAAAAGGTATATTTTTTTTTGCCTTAATAATCCTTCAAAAAGTTGCTCATAGTCTGTCATTATCAATAACAGTCTTAAATTTCAATTTCTACTCTACCTCTCAGACTCAATTTCTTTTTTTGGCTCTTGTTATCTCCTCATTCAATAAGATGTTTTTTCAGACTTCAAGAATCTTGAGAACTCTATTGATTCCACAACACCAAGCACTGGGTCTTGTAGAAACACATGTTTAATAAATGATTGTGAAACCATCCTTGCAGTTCTCAATAACTTTCTTGTTTCCACTCACCAGATTTCAGAGCTTTATTGAAAGCCTCTCTCCCAAGTTACATTAAGCCCCTCCCCAACTCCACCTAACTTTTGCCAATGCCTGACACCCTGCTTTCTTCATCTCTAGTCCCAATATTGCACTGGAGAAAGTAGTTTTCTTTACATTATTCACTTCTTATCATGCCTTAAGTCTAGTTATTTCAACAAAATCAATATCCTGAAAGGGAGGGATTCACCAACAAGGGAGAATTAGGACCACTAATAGATTACATTTTTGGTGTGTGTCTTTGAAATTCCAAATTTATTTTCTTTTTCAGCTCTTGGTTATATCATTTGATGAAGTGAAATATCAATATATGTAAAAATATAATTTTGCATTTTGTGACTAAATACAATTTATTGAGGCTATGTTTACACACAGAGAGAGACACACACACAAAATGGTTATGTTTATAGTTGCCCAAATTAACCATATTATAGGAGCATGCATTTTTATATTTGGTAGCTACATTACCTCTCTGTTTTATTTTACTGGAAAAAGGAAAAATCTTGCCTTCTAGTTAAAAGGAAAGCTAAATAAGAAAAAAAAACACTTTAAAATAATAAAAAGATGTAGCAAAGGGAGAAAACAGAAGTATGAGAGGCCTCCAGGAATTGCAGAGCTGTCTCTAGGTGCACCAGGGCAAGCAGAATGACACTGGATTCTACTTAAAAGTTCTGCCACATACTATACCAAGGTTTTTTGTGATTCACAAGAATGCTGTCAGGACCAAACAGGATACCATATCTAAAGGCATTTTGTTTAGTGTTGGGTTCTCCTAAAATCATAGTTTGTGGGAATTATTTGGATGCTGTGTAAACAAGTATATAAATCAAGCTTCAGAAGAATTTTATTTATTTGGTTTTCTGATTAGGTTCTATGCTATAATTCCATTCATTATATAATGAATTCCATTCATTATATAATCCCCAAATGCTCTTACTCAGATTAGAATATGACTACTTTCTTTTAAAATATATTTTTATTGATTTCAGAGAGGAAGGGAGAGGGAGAGAGAGAGAAACATCAATGATGAGAATCATTGATCAGCTGCCTTTCCGCACACCTCCTACTGGGGATTGAGCCCGTAACCCCATGTGCCCTGACCAGGAATCGAGCGGTGGTCTCCTGGTTCATAGGTGGACTCGCAATCACTATACCACACAGGGGCGGGCTATGACTGAGTACTTTTGTTCAAAACCAAATCATGTTATTCGTCTAACTATAAGACAAATATTTTGCAATTCGAAAACCTTTGGATTAGAATACTTAAGTGAGTATATAGCTCTAGCCATTGGTGCTGACATCTAAAATGACAGAAAATATGGAATCTATCTTGCTTATCCTTTTCATCTTTGCCTAGCAAAATACCAACACAGAGTGTCTTTTAAATATACTAATTTTGATGGCATAAATTAATGGATGAATGAATGACCGAATGCATGAATGGCATGCAGAGGTTAAGGCACCTGGAGGCAATGAATGCACTGGGTGATAATATGTATCATTGGTTGTTAACAGTTGCTTAAGGTGCTTGCCGGCTCACTTCATTATCTGGAAAACTCCTACTCATTTTTGAAGGACCAACAAAAACCTAGTTTTCAACTTAAAAGCTTCTTTAACCTCAGGTAGAAAAGAAGTGCGTACTCGGAGCTGTGTCTGCATTTCTGTGAGAGCATCTACCCACTTCATAACAACTGGCTTAGGCAGTTGGCCCTGTAGCACCCTACACTCCCTGTACAAGGAGCTGTGCAGTTCTGAGCACACAGGTCCTGGGACCATGCCTCATATGCAGAAGGTTTTAATAAGAAAAGTAAAGCATCAGTTGAATAAAGAGTGCTTTAAGTTTTATTTGGATTCCTTACAGAAGAAAGACATTAATAATTTTCTCTTTTGGATAAAAAACAGACAGAAAAACCCATCAATCAAGTGATAAGCTCAGTGGAGTTGCTAAGGAAAATAGTTAAGCAGGCAGTTTTAGCACAGATGAAAAGCACATGTGATCATTTATTTTTCTTCTGCATTTAAAACATTTGAGGCTGCCATTCCTCATAAGATTACCATAAACATTTTCCTTATATAATTTGAAAAGCCAGTTTGTGATTTCTTTCTGTAATTCTTAACTTATACTGAGCTTATTCAAGAAAGTCCACTCAGTAGATCACCCCCAACCCTTTCTTCCTAAAACCACAGATCCCAAATCACCTGGTACATGGGCACTAGATTATAAGTAAGTTCCTCCCTTCTCCCACAGAACAGAATTTCTATGAGGGCAGGGGTTTCTTGTCTGTTTTGTTCACTGCTCCTTCCTCGGCATTTCAAACTATACCTGCACAGAGCAGATACTCAATTAATAAATCATTGCTTATTTAATAGTTAAATTATGAATTCTCTCATAAGAATCATTGTTTTCCATTCTAAGTATATGCTTTAGTTTTTATAATACAGAACCTAAATGCAACCAAAAATTAATAGAAAAATAAAAAGATATCTATTAAATTTTTGTACATGCTCTCCATTGATTCTATTCCAAGATAAATCTGAAAACTCATATGAAGTAGCTCAAACTATCCTACCTAAACTCAAGAAAACGGAAATCATGTCTTTAGCTTTATTGATTTAAAAAAAATCAATGTGGGATTTGACTAAGTTTGTTTATAGAACTTCTTGTTGAACTGGAAGTTTTAAACATATTTCTTAATGCTTTTATTATGCAGCTTAACTTTTTTACTGTAAACATAAAAATGTAAATATACGGCAATCCATAAATGATCTGAGTTCTCTGAGTTTACTTAGCCTTCCCACAGATATGTATTTCCCTAGCTCTAACCTTTGAATTATATTCAAACCAATGCTGATAAATATAGAAGTCCTGAACTTAACTATGTTGCTACTTAAGAGTTTATGGAGGTGAATTCTGGGTGAAATTTTTAAGTTGTGCATTGCTATCATTGGCGATATTAAATATAAGGCGATTTACCCTGTTGTTGCCAGACATTTCACAGAGCTGCTAAGTTAATGCATCACAAAAATAACTGCAATGACAATTTTTAAATTTCTAAACATTTGAAATATTCCAAATATAACCAAAGTTATCTAGGGGGAAATGTAATGTACATTTATGTACTCACCATACAGTAGCTTCATTCTGCCAAATTTGCTTTAAAACCTTTTTAAGGACTAGATCTTTACAGATGTAGCTGAAGCTTTCTGTGAACGGCTCCTCAATTATATTCCTCCCCTCAACATCCCTTTCCTGGATACCCACTCTCCTGAATGTTATGCTTACCATTTCCATTGTTGTTCTTTTATAAAAACACTAGAGGCCCAGTGCATGGGGGTGGTGGTGGTGGTGGTGGTGGTGGTGGTGTGTGTATGTCCCTCAGCAGCCTGCACCCTCTCCAATCTGGGACATCCCTCTCACAATCCAGGACTGCTGGCTCCCAACCACTCGCCTGCCTGCCTGCCAGCCTGATCACCCCCTAACCACTCCACTGCCAGCCTGATCGATGCCTAACTGCTCCCCTGCATGCCTGGTCACCCCAAATTGCCCTCCCCTGCTGGCCCGGTCACCCCTACCTATTCTACCCTGCAGGCCTGGTTGCCTCCAACTGCCCCCCCTGCTGGCCCGGTCACACCTAACTGCCCTCCCTTGCCAGCCTGGTCACCTCTAACTGTTCTCCCCTGCTGACATGGTCCCCCCAACTGCCCTCCCCTGCTGGCCTGGTAGCCCCCAACTGCCCTCCCCTGCAGGCCTGGTTCCCCCCAACTGCCCTGCACTGAAGGCCTGGTCTCCCCCAACTGCCCTCCCCTGAAGGCCTGATCCCCCCCCAACTGCCCTCCCTTTCAGGCCTGATCGCCCCCAACTGCCCTCCTCTGCTGGCCTGATCGCCCACAACTGTCCTCCTCTGCCAGCCATTTTGTGGTGGCCATCTTGTGTCCACATGGGGGTGGCCATCTTTGATCACATAAGGGCGGCCATCTTGTGTGTTGGAGTGATGGTCAATTTGCATATTACCTCTTTATTATATAGGATTTTCCCTGAACGATATAACTTTTTGTCAGACCAGTGGCTTTAAAAACAGACATTTATTTCTCACAGTTCTGAAGGCTGGGAAGTCCAAGATCAAGGTGCCAACAGATTCAGTGTCTGGCAAGAGGTTTTCCTGGCTTGCATCTGGCCGCCTTCAAGCTATGTGCTTACACAAACTCATATCTCTTTTTCTCCCTATAAGGGCACTAATCCCATCACAAGGGCCCCATACTCATGACCTCATTAAAACCTAATTACCTACCAATGACCCCCCAGCTCTAAATACCATCATACTGCGATTAGGGTTTCAACATGAGGATTTGGAAGGGGGCACAAACATTCAGTCTATAACAAGTGCTCAGTAAATTTTTTTAATGCATCTAAAAGTCACTCAAACATTAGCTAAAGCAACTTATTATTGAAACATCTTTCAATTTATCTCTTCCCTCTATGAATACAGAACTAACCTTACTAATAGAGGAGCCACATCACTTGTGCACTTAATGTACAATATTCTAAGTGCATGATTTGAAGAGACAAAGAGAGAAGGGGAAAAACATGAACTGAAGTAGCTTGGGTGACCCTGCCTGCCCCTTCTATGAAATGAGTATTGCCGTGAGATTCATAAACAGGCAAACACAAATGAACTCTGTCAGTCCTGGGAACCTCTCTCCATGAGATTATCTTGTAGGGTGTGCAGAGTGTGATTCTGGAGTAAAAACATGCATTTTTCTGCATAGAGTTGTACATAAATCTGTACTGTATGTCCAACTTAATGGATTGCTAAGGGCAATTTTTACTAGATATGGTTTTCTGCTGACTTTAAACACTCACTGCTGGATCAGACAGGCCTTCTCTGTAATAATTGTGCCAATGGACTATCAAAATACTGTTCTACTTTAAACAAGAGGTTCAGATGAATAGCAGCTTTGTGCCTCTACTCATAATGTTGAAGCAAGAGATGCAGGAATACCAGCATGACGTGGTTCCCATGGTAAACAGCCTATACCAGGAAAAAGGGCTGAAAGCAGAGGCACAAAGAAGTGAGTTTCTCAGCCTAAATGCCCATCAGCAGATGAGTGGATTAGAAAACTATGGTACATCTACACAATGGAATACTATGCTGCTATAAAAAAGAAGGAATTCTTACCATTTGCAGCAGCATGGATAGAACTGGAGAGCATTACGCTAAGTGAAATAAGCCAGTTGGGGGAAAAAAATACCACATGAACTACTCATTTATGGAAAATAAAGAACATTATAACCTGATGAACAAAAAGATAAATACAGAGGAAGAGAAGCATCGAACAGACGGTCAAATTACAGCGGGAAGGCTGGGGAGGCGGGGGAGGTAAGAGATCAACTGAAGGCCCTAACCGGTTTGGCTCAGTGGATAGAGCATCGGCCTGCGGACTGAGAGGTCCCAGGTTCGATTCCGGTCAAGGGCATGTACCTGGGTTGCGGGCACATCCCCAGTAGGAGGTGTGCAGGAGGCAGCTGATCAATGTTTCTCTCTCATCGATGTTTCTAACTCTCTCCCTCTCCCTTCCTCTCTGTAAAAAACCAATAAAAAATATATTAAAAAAAAAAAGAGAGAGATCAACTGAAGGACTTGTATGCATGCATATAAGCATAACCAATGGACGCAAGACACTGCGGGGTGGGTAGGGGGGGAGCGGAGGGGGTGGTGAGGGCATGTGCCAGGGGGGCGGGTAGGGAAGGCTGGGGGAAGGTCAATGAGGGAAAAAAAGGAGACATATGTACTACTATTTGTAATACTTTAGACAATAATAATAATAAAAAGAAGTGAGCTTCTAAAAGCTAGAAAGACCGACTTTCCTGGGACAATGGCATTGCCAAGTAGGTGATCCCTTTAGGGACACTGCTTACCAAGCAAACTTTAGCTTACATTTGCTGCATTGGCTAATTCTCTGTGTGGCTAACTCACTTCTGATAAATGTCCTGTATGATTAGCTTATTGTACCAGAACTTCATGTAGCCCAGCAATGGGTTTTTGGTGTTGTCAAGACAATCCGTGCCCCATCTGAAGGACTTCAATGGCTTATCTCTTCAATGGCAAGTATCTATATATATAAAAGGCTAATATGCTAAGTGTCCCTCCGACCATCCAACCGGTCATCACACGCACTGACCACCAGGGGGCAGAAGCTCAACGCGGGAGCTGCCGTAATGCGCACTGGCCATTTACAGAGAAACAGCACTACAGACTTGGCGCCAACAGAGCAACACTTGGCTTCCCCTAAGTGGGACACAGAGCCCACCACCACCCTGGAGTGACAACCCACCAAATCACAGCCAATGCTGCCGAAATCCCATGGCACAAAATGCGGCCCACAGCCCAGCCCAACCCAGAAACGGTCGCTGTGGGCGCTGGGTAATGATGTCACGTAACAACACCAGGCTTCCTCTCCCTAGTGACTAGCCTCCTTGAAGTTTCTTCAGCCCAGGAACACGACTTGCTTTATAGCCAGGTGCAAACATTTTATACTTTAACCAAATGTCTGTGAAACATTTTCCCATGCCTTATCTCATATGATCCTCACAGAAGTCCTGGAATATGTAGATAGAAGACTCGGTAGAATGCTATTTTCTTTTCCTTAGCTGGAAAACGGAGATTTAGAAAGCTTAGAAACTTGACCCGATTGAAAAGAAGAAATGGTGGACCTTGAAAATGACATCTTCATGTTGATATTTACTGCTGTGTTGCTGACAATTACCTGAAAGAGAAGTTGGGGTGCTTCACTGGCTGGAAAAAGTTTAGCTAAATCAGAAAACAGGTCTAATTAAGCAAGTTTATTCTATATCTATAAAAGGCTAAGTTGACTCACACATGCACGATACATATAAAGCTCTCGCTGGCGCCAATTGCATGTGTGTGTTTCAGTCTTTCATTGTGGATTGTGAATTTGATTGACACTTCTATTATAGAGAAAGGGCAAATAGTGATATTAAAATATTTCTTCTAATTAATTTCCTTCAATGTGCATGAATCCATGCACTGGGCCACCAGTAACTAGAATAATTTTCCTGGCAATGTATTACACCATAATAATTTGTTTAACTGAGGAACTGAGAGCACATGCTTTCCCCAATATTTAAAGCATGATTCCTTCCAGAATCACTCACAGGATTTCAGCTCTCTCATAGGCATCTCAGAGACTACTAGTCCCACAATATGGTTAAGGATCTGAAAAGTAGAGGCATTGAGTATTCCAAGGTCACTCTGCTAAGAGGCCGAACTTGTCTTAAACACAGTTTTCCTAAATCTCAGCTCAACATTTGCACCAATAATCTAATTAGGATCCTATCAATTGCAGCTATCTTCCTGCTTAAATAACATATTACTTCAGGAGATTAGAGAGCTATGGCTTTATATTCCTAAGAGCTCAAATTGAATGACACAAGAAAAAAAACTGTGTAAGTGGGATTATCTGCACTGTTTTTTTTTTTTTTTTTTTTTTTTTTTTTTGGTAAAATTAATGGCCATAATTCTTGACCACTAACTAGACTTTCCAAGAATCAGTGGCACATCAGAGAGTACCAGGCTTTAGCAGAAGACACAGAGCTCAACCTCAAGAAATGCAGTTGCACATTTTTTTGCTGAAGCTTATTAAATTAACTAGAGGCCCAGTGCACAGATTCATACACTGGTGGGGGTCCCTTGGTCTGGCCTGTGGGGATTGGGCCGAAACCAGCTCTCCAACATCTCCAGAGGGGTCCCTGATTGTGAGAGGGCAGTTCTCGGGTGATGCACCCTGGAATCAGGCTCCCTCATCTCAGGTTCGGGTGCGTCACCTGAGAACCGCCACTGCCAAGTTACTGCAGCTTGTCAGCTCCTGCATTGAGCATCTGCCCCCGGTGGTTAGTGAACGTTATAGTTACTAGTTGGACTGTCTGCTCCCTGGTGGTCATTGTGCATCATAACTTAACTACTGGTCAGTTGGTTGAACAGTTGGACGGTCACTTAGGCTTTTATATATATATATATATATTAGAGGCCCAGTGCACAAAATTTGTACACTCGGGGGTGGTCCCTCAGCTTGGCCTGTGCCCTCTCGCAGTCTGGGAGCCCTCAGGGGATGTCCAACTGCCACTGCACTCACCACCCATGAGCCTGGCTTCTGGCTGAGCGACGCTTTCCTTGTGAGAGAGCACTGACCACCAGGGGGCAGCTTCTATGTTGAGCGTCTGCCCCCTGGTGGTCAGTGCACATCATAGTGACTGATTGTTCTGCTGTTTGGTCGATTTGCATATTAGCCCTTTATTACATAGGATAATGACAATAATAACAACACTAATAATGTCATAGCTAGCACTGAGTGCTTATTAGTATTTAGGTTCTAAGTATTTAATATGTATAATTACTTTAATTTTCACAATAAACCTATATGGTAGATATCATTTACATATGAGGAAAATAAGGCACAGAATAGTTTTATACCTTGTGGAGAAAAAATGTGAATCCAGGAATTACTCCCTAGCATTCACACTCTTAGCCATTCCTTATCAAGATGATCCTGTACAAAGATAAGGCGATGCAATACAGAACATCCATTTTCCTCTCTGGATTTAGAATTTTAGTTGACTAAAAATGTGACTTGGCAACTGGCGTGCTGGTACTCTGAAAGAGTTAATGATTCTTAGAGGGTGGAAATTCCGTGGAAGCAAGCGATTAGCATTCTGGAAAAATGTGGCCCAATATGTATAACATGGTGAGCAAACAAGTTCTTTCCATTGAGGTGCTAAGGTTGACATATTACATAGCATCCTCTCTGCACCCTGCAGATAGCAGCATCTGTATAATGTTGTAAATATAAATAAGGTTTTGTGGGAATGGGAAAGATAATCACATATCAATTTACACATAGACGTAAACTTGTCTACTGTATATGACTGCTACTGCTTGAGTTCTCAGACGAAATATTTCCTAAAAGAATCTGTCTCAGCCATTAGCTCCATCATTTCAAATATAGCTGTTTCTCCTGGGATGTCAGAAATGCCACCAACACTAACTGGACCTCCTTCGGGAGGAAATCAATAGATGGTCAATTTTCAAAAACTCCCCATGAGCACAAGAAGAAGGTCCAGCTAGTGTATGAAGGTTGATGAGGCAATTTACATTCTCTCTATTGTCCAAAAATGTTAAGTAAACATGGTATAGCCATGTTAAAAAATACTATTCAGTCACTTAATATCATACTTAAAAAATGAAAACAATGAAATAGAAAACAGTAAATATTATGTTCTATGATTTTTGTATTTTTTTGTAGTTTTAATTCTCATTCTCTGCCTTCTTTTCTTTTCCTCTCCTTTCCTTTTCTTTCCTAGGAATTCAAACAAAAAACTACATTGGAGAAAGTTTGTAGGCAATATACCAAAAAAGAGTGATTTTCTGTAAACTGGTCATTATTTTACTTTGAAGGGGTGAGAAATGAGCATCATAGAGGTCCACTGGCTTTCCCCAGGTATTGGATGCAGGTCAATTTGGATGACTGGCACCAGGCTGCTTCACAGCTGCCACTGAATTCAATCCCCCCATTCCCCAAGTGTAAAAGTGATCTTTGTTCTCTTCAAATGCTGGTGTAAAGGGGCCCAGCCTGATATCACTGCATGATTTTCATGTTCTTACGATAAAAAAGTTTGCTGAGCAAGTTAATAAAGGTATTATAGTTCAGAAGTCATGTTATTATAATTAAAATTATTGGATACTTAATGTGTGTGTGTGTATACACACTGAGGGGCCAGATTATTATGATCTCTGAACGCATAATAATCTAGCCACTCAATGTGTGTGTGTGTGTGTGTGTGTGTGTGTTTTCATACTTCTATGAATGAATGTGAACAAAGCCATCTACTCAGTGATGCATCTTTAACACCTAGTTAATTCAGGACTTACTATAGAATACTTATGTGTCTGAGTTGGCGGACAGAGGCATTTTAAATTATGAATCATTGGTGTCAACTCCATGAAATACATTTGTTTTCAATGTCACAAAAATCTATTTATAAATGTTATTATATCAAATTTAGAAAATATCTTCAAAGCCATATTAAGCTAACTTTCTATTTTTAAATAGCAAAGCCACAGATTTCAAAGAAAAAATAATAATATGGGCAAGGGTATGAAAATAAAGGAAGACTTATGCAAAGTTAATGGGAAAATACATTGGTACAGTCACTATGGAAAATGGTATGAAGGATCCTCAAAACATTAAAAATAAAACTACCATAGAACCCAGCAAGTCCACTTCTGGGTATATACCCAAAAGAAATGAAAACAGAGTATCAAAGAGGTATATGCACTCCCATGTTTATTGCATCATTATTCATAATAGTCAAGATATGGAAATACCATAAGGGCCCATCGACAGATGAATGGATAATACATGCATTATTCAGTCATAGAAGAGAAGGAAATCCACCATTTACAACAACATGAGTGTACCTTGAGATTATTCTGCTCAGTGAAATAACTCAGGCAGAGAAAGACAAATACTATATGATATCACTTATATGTGGAATCTAAAAATTAAAGAACTGATAGGTGGTTGCTAGAGGCAGGAATTGGGAGGTTGGGTCAAATGGGTGAAAGGGGTGAAAAGGTACAAATTTCCACTTACAATCTAAATAAGTCCTGAGAATATAATGTACATCATGAGGACTAAAGTTAATAATACTATATAGTACTAGAGGCCCGGTGCACGAAATTCATGCGGGGGGGGGGGGTGTCCCTCAGCCCAGCCTGCACCCTCTCTAATCTGGGACCCCTCTCACAATCCAGGACTGCTGGCTCCCAACTGCTCGCCTGCCTGCCTTCCTGATTGCCCCTAACCACTTCTGCCTGCCAGCCTGATCACCCCCTAACCACTCCCCTGTCAGCCTGATTGATGCCTAACTGCTCCCCTGCCAGCCTTATTGCCCCTAACTGCCCTCCCCTGCAGACCTGGTCAACCCAAACTGCCCTTCCCTGCAGGCCCGGTCACCCCAACTTCCCTCCTCTGCCGGCCTGGTCACTCCTAACTGCCCTCCCCTGAAGGCTTGATCACCCCCAACTGCCCTCCCTTGCAGGCCTGGTCCTTCCCAACTGCCCTCCCCTGCTGGCCATCTTGTGGCAGCCATCTTGTGTCCACATGGGGGCAGGATCTTTGACCACATGGGGGCAGCCACCTTTTGTGTTGGAGTGATGGTCAATTTTCATATTACTCTTTTATTAGATGGGATATTTGAAAGTGGCTAAAGGGTTAGACCTTATTTTTTTATGTTTTTTTATTTTTTTAATGATTTTAGAGAGAGGAAGTGCGAGGGAGAGAAAGATAGAAACATTAATGATGAGAGAGAATCATTGATTGGCTGTCTCTTGTACACCCCACACTGGGGATCAATCCTGTAAGCCAGGCATGTGCCCTGACCTGGAATTGAACCGTGATCTCCTAGTTCATGTTTCAACGCTCAACCACAGAGCCACACCGGCAGGACAAAAGGTTAGATTTTAAAAGCTCTTTGAACTGGATGAAAATATATACAACTCTAAGAAATAACTGGACTCATGAAAATACTGGCAAATAATCAGTTAAATAAAAATTGATTATGGGATTGGATGAACTGAAGATTATTTTTATGACTTTGTTAAAATATTGCTGATTTCTAAATTTTTTTGGTTTGTTTACCAGATATAATAAAACATATTTGTTTTTTTTTAAAAAAAGGTCTCAACACAAGAAAAAATTATAACTATGTATGACGATGAATGTTAACTAAACTTAGTGTGGTAATAATTTTTATATATGCATATATAAAATCATTATATTGTACACTTAAAATTAATACTATAAATTAATGTTATATATAAATTATATCTCAATTTAGAAAAAGAAGAAAAAAATCAGGGAAACCCCAATTGTGAGACATTCTACAGGATGGCTAACCAGTATTCCTCAAAACTGTGAAGTTCATTAAGACAAGGAAAGTCTGAGAAATCGTCACAGTCCAGGGGAGCCCAATGGGACATAACTATCTTGGATAGAAACTGGGACAGAAAAAGGACATTAGGTAAAAAATAAAGAAATCTGGGTAAAGTATGGACTTTAGTTAATGATAATATCTCAATATTGGTTCATGAGTTGTGACAAATGTGCTATACCAGTATTAACCTGAAATGTTAATGGGATAACTTAGCGTGGAATATATAGGAATGGTCAGTAGCACCTCTGTAATTTCTTGTAAATATAAAACTATTCTAAAACAAAATAAGTTTCTTTTTAGAAGTACAGAAGCCTTTTGACCCAGAAACTCTGCCTCTAGGAATTTTATTCTAAGCACAAATTAGAAATGGGCACAAAAACATTAAATACAGGTAAGTTTATCTTTGCAGCACTGTGCGGGGACAGGTAACAAGACTAGGGAAAAAAGCCAGAAATCCTACAATGGGGGTTACTTATCTACATGATGGTACATCTATTGGGATAACACCTTACAGACTTTAGAATTCATGTGGAAGAATATTCAATAATATGAAAAGTCACCAACTTCTAACTGTATACATTTCTGCATGACTATTACATTTAGAAAAGGTTACTCTAAAAAATAATAATAGGACCACTATCACTTATGTATGGTTCCAGTTTATCACTTAGATGTGTGGTTTAGATTTTCAGTGTAGGGGAGGCCAGTACTGACAAAACATCAATTTTGGTTACTTCAATTTTTTTATTATTTGGTCCTTGGCTATTCCCCCCTGGTTTGGAAAGAGGAGAATTAATACAATTAACAAGAGAGGCCAAAATTATGAGCACGATTAAGGAAAATGAGAAAAAAAATAAAGTTAATAATTTGATCATATGAAAATAGAAAGAACCTAAACATCTATTCTTTCAAAAATATTAACTATTCAGTAAGAAAAATTATAATAAAGGATGTTCTATTTCTTTACCTTAATGAGGATCCATGAGTGTGTTCATTTTGAGATAATTTACTGAACTACATGCACTTTTCTTTACTTTCATAAATTTTCATACAAACACTTCAAATCTAAATACCGAGAAGTAAAAATGTGATCCCATTTGAAGAACAAAGCTTTGGAAGAGTTCATACCTAGCTAAGACTTAGTCTTAAAGTACAATTATGGAAATAAGCGGTCTGAACGGATATACAACAAATACCAGGTAACCGCTATTTAGAGAACTTAACAGATATGATTTTTACTATGATTAATGTAATAATAGGTCCTCTGCAATAGAACATTCTGTCATGATGAAAATATCCGGTATCTCCATTATCCAATAGAGCAGCCACTACCCATATGTAGCTATTGGGCTTTTGAACTACCTCTAGTGTGATTAGAAAACTGAGCTTCCCACTGATTTTAACTTAAAGTCCTATGTGGCAGGTGTCTTCTGAATGAACAGCACAGCTAGAGTAAGTAAACTAAAGTCAAATATTTAGCCTTAATTTGTAAGTTAATAAAGTTATACCTACCAAAAATATAATATAAAATTCTACTCTTTGGTCTCCAGGTGCCCCAGTCTTAAGTGTCTTGTTACTGCTGTTAAGACCTGCAAGGCTGACCACTGACTCCCTGAGGAAGAAAACTGACTTTGCTTATAAGTTCAAAATGACACCGCTAGTGAGCTTTACTTTCAAATGGAACAATTGCTTTCTAGGAAAAGGGGCCGCTCAGAAAGTCTAACGATTTGCTGCCATGAAAATATATGTTTTGCCAGCATCTTTCTCTCTTTCTTTTTAAAGCAATAACAGGCTACAACTACTAGAAAGTTATTCATTTTTTCTTGAAAATATTGAGGTGATAATCACAGTGTTCCTTTAAGGCTCCATAAAGCTAGAAATTTGGGTATAAATGACCAGCTTTCCAATCAGTTTCTATATTGCTTTTACTCTAGAATGGACCATTTCTCTATTACCCCGGTAACTTACATACGTTGCTTCCTGTCCTGTACTTCTCCCACATTTGGACAATTTTACACAGGCTTCCAGAATGTGGAATGTAAGCCTCCCAAATGCCTTCCATAATATTTACCATTTGATTTTGTCTCCCTACTATATGACCTATTCTATACGACCTATTCTATACTAGAAGGCCCGGTGCACGAAAATTCATGCACCTGGTGGGGAGGGGTTCCTCAGCCCTGCCTGTGCCCTCTCACAGTCCAGGAGCCCTCGGGGGATGTCCACCTGCTGACTTAGGCCCACTCCCTGGGGGATCGGGCCTAAGCTGGCAGTCAGATATCCCTCTGGCAGCCCGGGAGTCCTCGGGGGATGTCCGACTAATGGCTTAGGAAAGCTGGCCTAAACCATTAGTTGGACATCCTTAGTGCTGCCAAGGAGGCAGGAGAGGCTCCTACCACCACCACTGTGCTGGCCAGCCATGACCCGGCTTCTGGTTGAGTGGCGCTCCCTGTCTTCCCCCGGTGGTCAGTGCACGTCATAGCAACAGGTCATTCCTGGTCTTTCTGCCATTAGGGTCAATTTGCATATTACCCTTTTATTACATAGAATTACTAGTATGTAGCATTATGAAATAGTTTTGATCGTTACTGAAATGCCTATTTAATTTTCTGTCTTCTTCACAAACTCTAAGCATAGAGGTCAGAGGCTGCATCTTATTCACTGTACACATAAATAATTTAGTAATATATGCTGGCTAGAATGAATAAAATAAATCACAAAGATCACTAAGTTAACAACCATAGAGAAGTGCAAAAGAAAGGGCAGATTCATTTAAATTCATTTGATTACAGACAGAAGCAACAACATGCCCCTCTCTAGTGCCCATGGCACATGTCATTTTAGAGCTCACTTAATTTATACTGGAGAAGAATGTAATTATGTACACGAACTCAAAAGAAAGAACTCAAAAACAAGAAAGGGTAATAGGTTGCAGACCTAAGGCAAAAAATGTAAGAGCTGAAAATTAGAGACTTACAAAAGAAGAATACTTTGTATGTTTGTGTATATAAATACCTTCAGATGGAGTAGGATCTGCCAAACTTTCTCTTCAATGGCTATGTAGTATATATAGTTGAGGTATTGAGGCCATATTGTCTCAATCACATACTCCTTTTGTTTTCAGGTAGTTTTTCTGTTCGTTTGTTTGTTTGTGTTGAGCTACCATTCATAGCTCATAGGTTATACAAAATAGGCTACAGCCTTGATTTGGCTCACAGATCATACTTTTCCCACTTCTGATATAGAGGATGAATACTATTCATGTGAATGCTTAAGTGCTTTGTTATTCTTTGCCTCAAAGACGAAAATTGGCACATA
This sequence comes from Plecotus auritus, assembly GCF_963455305.1. Lineage (NCBI taxonomy): Eukaryota > Metazoa > Chordata > Mammalia > Chiroptera > Vespertilionidae > Plecotus > Plecotus auritus. The sequence goes on along the minus strand of NC_137773.1, from coordinate 137,821,365 downwards.
GAGATAAGCTGGTTTTGCATTTGAAATTTGACATTAGAAAGCAATGGCCAATTCTATTGCGGAGTCAGTTTGGAAATGCTATTTTGGATAATGTTGATCTAAAACTGAGATATTCCTATAAACTTGAGTTTTCACATTCCATGTTTAAAAAGAAAAATAGTCAAGATAATTGAATCAGAACAACACTGACTCAGTTACAGATGTGTTACGTTCAAAGATGCCAATCTATAAGAAATGGTCTGATTAGCAAGGCCTGACATTTGATTACACCAGGAACCCACATTTCATAGAACACTGAAAATATCTAAAAATGCAAATTACACAAAAGGACACTTTCCAATAGGGGTAAGGAGCCTCACGGACCTAGAAGAATCCTTTAGAAAGTTTCATTACTGCTGGCTATGAAGAATATCATACCCCATGTCCAAATGCTGTTTTTCTTTTGAGTTAGCTATTCTCCACATCAGATAAATGAATACTTTAAAAGGGAGGCAATGTGCCTTTTCTTTAATCTGCCTCTAAAATTAGTGTGCTATTCTCCAAATGATGTAAATTAATAGATGTTTTTAAAGTGAACACAATGTTATACCTTATAAATGCCAAAAAATATTATTCTCTCTCCTCTGTTTGGCTTACTGAGTGAATTATCTATTTACATATTCTTTGTAGGTGCATCTTACAGGCTTAAGGACATCAACTCATGAAAAAGCACTTAAACAGAATGTACCTATTATCTTAATACCTCCAGACACAGCCAGCACTTGTATATTTCAAGTACAGAATAGGCAGCAAAAAACTTATGAGTAAAGAACTTTAGTTTTTCAAGAAACACTGCAAAACAGTTCTAAAATAAACCCTTAATTTTGAGGGAGGGAAATGTCTAGGAAAAAAAATACACAGTATTACCAACAGAATACAAAAAAATAAAGCGTCTAAACAGAAATCAATCTTTTCTTTTTCTTTTAGATTGCTGAAATTGCTAAAGTGGTCTAGGTAGCATATAATTTTTCTTTTTGAAGAATTTTGTCCAGTCTGACAAGTAAATAAATGTTTAACTCTCTTTCTCTCCTTTTATTGCTGCAGAAACAAGAAGAAATGGAAAATAACTGCAGCACATTTAGGACATATTAGTTTCTTTCTCTACGTGAAACACACAATGAGAACACTTTGTAGATGAATTGTGCCTTCGATTGAATAGAGAACGGTGGGCTAGCTTTGGTTATGTGGAATTGGATAATTTGTCACAGTTTCTGCCCCTGGAAAAATGACAACCCAAAGGAAAACTAGTAGAAAGGCTTTTTTAAAACTAGTGATAAAATACAAAAAATGATCTTTTGAGTGCACATAAGTATTTTAAAATGATATTTTTTTTAATTACCAAGTTAGAAGGAAGGCTGTCATTATCAATGAATGCCTACAGAATTTTGCATTTCAATACACACCATTTCTCATACTTCAAACATCATTTCTCAAGCTTTTTATTTACCGAAATTTCATTTTGTGGTTGCTCCATGGTTGTCACATTTGCATATGACCACCTATTCCTTATTATCACTCATATTATTAATTATTATCACTTTTAATAAATATTGCTTTAGAAATATATACATATATTTGAACATTCATTTTTCTCTCGTATCTTGCAACCTGTAATATGACAGCACAGTTTGAGGGTAGTTAAATATTAATTGCCCCTATTACAGAAATGGAAAGTAGAAGAGGTTAATTTCCCCAAACCTAAGTAGAAAAACATGAATGACTGATGTCCATTTGTGGAATTACAGCAACAAATCCCAGCCACAAATTTTAGTTAGGTTATTATAAACATATTTTTCAAAAAAAATATAGAAAAAATTATTTCAGAATGTTGCTAACCAGTTCTCTAAATTCAAATTTGAAAGTGATGCCAAAAATATTTGCTTTTTCTTCTTCAGATAATAGCACAGTTCTATGTATACCCCTTTTTTAATATTTTAAAAATGCTTTGAAAATGCATTGTTTTGTTTTCAATATCAGTTCTGCTGGAGAGGAGATTATGGCAAATCTTGGTACAAGAGACTTTCTACTTCTCTTATCCAAAAATTTAGAAAAAATACCCCAAAATTTAGTAAAATATTAGAGTAAAGGACCTGAAAAGTCTGGGTTTGATAAGGAAAGGTTTCTGGACTTAGGTTACTCTGTGAAAGAACTGTGCTTATAAAGCATTGGATTAATAGTTTTCAACCAGTGTGCTGCAAGGATTTTTAAAACATGCAATACCTGACTATCTAGTCAGGGGCACTGACCTCTTTTCAAATAAAGAATGACAACAGCCAACACAACATTAGCCGTCTGGTGTGAATGAATCAAAATTATACCTATTTTATTTTTTGTCAGATCACAGAATTTTAGTAATTAGTGTATGTGTGCCATGTGATGAAAAAGGTTGAAAACCTGCATTGGATTATTCCAATATCTTCTAGAGTTGCTATTTGGGAAATTTTAAAGAGGAACATAGTTTTTATTAATCCAGTTGAAATTTAAAGATGAGGTAGATATACTTTTGATAATACTGTTTGATTTTCTTGGTCTCTGTCTCATCTGCTAATGCAAACTGATGACACCTACACCCATCTAGAAGGAAAACTGATATTCTATGATGCCTTTAGTACTCTTTGGATACAACTCTTTGTCTAATTTTCTCATTGCTAAAATTAACTCTGGGCAACTTCGCTGCTATGAAGAGTGAGATTACTTCTGAATATATTCCTCATTAATTCTCTAAATTTAGGAAACAGAGTAAAAATCATTGATTTTTTTAGTACAAACTGTCTTTAAGTATATCTTGGTTCTCATTATCAAAGTAACCACTTATGCCCTAAATAATGCCAATGGGAAAAAAAAAAACTGCTTTAAAGATATTAGTTTAGATCAGCAGTCATTGACCTATGGCCATTTGCAGGGAACCAGGTGAGCTGCAATTTATCCTTTCCTCACAAAAGGCATATGAACATGAGACATCTAACATCATAGAACAGACATCGACTCTGTTCCAAGAGTAGCACCAAGGGGTTTATCTTGCAGAAACCTTGCAATAATTTTCCTCCATATTATTAGTCTAAAGCTTAGGCTATAATAAGCTAGTTTTCTTCCAAGGAGCAAAAGGCTCTGAGACCTACAGAGACACAGTGTGCTTTTCTCTCCTCTCCTCTTCACGACCCCTGGACTGCCCTGGAATATGAGTTCTGGGAATACGAAAGAGGGTGAAACAACTTCTTACTTCTCCCTTTCGCCATATCCTTCAAATAGAAACACTTTGCTATGTTACTTCAGTCAACTTATGGCACTCCTGTTTTTGGGACAGATTAAAATAAATATGGTAGAGATAAGTAAAATATAATCATAAAGTAGACATCACCCAGTGCAATCTTCCATTTTGAGATATTTTCCATAAAACATCCATTATGGGATTGAGACTTTTGGGACACTCTAAGCAATGACAATTTCTCCTCGTGGGAAGCAAATAGGATCCACCAAACATGACATTTTTCCCTGAAGGAAGAATCACAGGGTTTGATGTGGATGCACCTTTCCAGAGACAGATCTCACGTATTGTTCCCAAGGAAAAGAATACATAAGTTTTGTGGATTTCCCTTGATTAGAAACGTTTGCTTCCTTTTAAAATGTTTCTTATATAGATTAAAGAAAAATCTGCCTCCTAGGATACCAAATGTGATAAGAGAGTTGTGATCCTTTATCATCATGGGTTTTTGAAAACTGATAGGAATGTGGTCCCACCTCTTTGCTCTTGACCTTGGCACTATACCTTGAAACTATAAGACATACGAAGACTCCTTTGTAAGGCAAAGCCACCTCTGTGGTATCTACCTGCAATCATCAGAACAATGTAGTGTTTCAGCTGAAATGGATAATATTACAAGGGACATCTTCTTCAAGCCAAGAGATTATAGAAGTATGAAAACATCCACTTATTGTTTGGTGCTTTATTTGAAGACAATAAAAAGTTAATACAATGTGTAATCTAATCTAAGGAATGGAGGGAAATTTCCAGAAAGTAAACACTTTCTCTTTTACAAATGAGAAAACACAAATGAGATGCCTTGTTAAGATTGCTCCATATCTCCTCAAGTCTAGTCTATAATCTCTAAATGACAAAGAAGATATTTTGTTTTAAAATTGTTTAAAAAATACCAAAAATCTCAACTCATTCTGAAAAAGCAGGTTCAATTAAGATTTTTAAAGTAAGCACTTTGCAGATGGTAGCTTAACAAAGATGCATGATGTTCCCATGAATACACTATTTTTTCTACACATGATTGGTAAAAAAAAAACTACAACCTGAGATTGACATAATAGAAATAGAGGGTCAAGTTCAAGGGAAACTATAGTTACCCTGTACTGTATACAAGTAAGAACACAACTTAAACAATGTATGATTTCAAGAAGCAAATTATTAAAAACAGAACTATCCACTCTTACTATATCCTCAAGACCTTCTCTCTCATCCCAATTCTTTCCTATTTTAGGAAAGGACAAAAATGTCCACCAGCTATTCAAATCCCTACACTAGGAAGCATCTAATTCTCCCCTTTTAATCACCAGCCATATCCACCCCAACTCTAAAAATACGTTTTGCGTAAGACTTGAGTTTGCATTATCATAATGTCAGAACAAAATCTGTGATCACTAATTCATCTTACAAGTCTACTTATGCAAATGGTTCTCATAGATACCATAGTATATTAGGTATATTATTACCAAATCTATGATCTTTAAGATTTCCATTTTGCAGTAAAAATTCTGTTTTCATCTATAATTCCTTTAAAATAGTCACAACTGACATTAAAAATTAACTTATAAGGAATTGACAGGATTGCTCCAGCCATGAAGACAGAAGAGAAACAGTCCAGAGATGGAAGATGCTGACAATGCCTCACCACACTAGCAGTCAGCAGCTGTGCATCACGGCAGGTTGCCCAGGACCAAACCAGAGAGAATCGGACCTGCATTACCACCATTTGTCCACCATCCAGAACTGAAATATCATCGCTGACATGTACACATAAGGAACTGTTTGACATTGAAATTGGGACTCAAAAGAACTGTTGGCCCAGAAAGAAACTCACTACAGATTGATTCATTTGCCTCCCAGCATAACCATTATTGCTTGTCTCATTTTCGGTTCTTATAAGTGTATTTCTAGTATCACATGATCTTACTCATCTAGGGGAAATAATGAACAACATAATCTGATAAACAAAAACAGACCCGGAGACAGGGGGGCATCGATCAGACTGTCAAACCTCAGAGGAAAGGTAGGGGAGGGTGGGGATAAGGGGGAGAGATCAACCAAAGGACTTGTATGCATGCATATAAGCCTAACCAGTGGTCATGGACAACAGGGGGATGGGGGCATGCGTGGGGAGGGGTTTGGGATGGGAATGGGGGGATGAGGACAAATATGTGATACCTTAATCAATAAAGAAATTTTAAAAAAGATAATAAAACACCTAATTTAAAATGCCAGGCTTGGCATATTTTTAAATGGTATTATAAAATAAAGGGTAAATTAATTTAGTTTTTATAAATTAATTGTGCCATATTTAATGTTCATGATTTAATGTTAATAACTTGTACACTAAATGATACTCTATAATAAATTACTGTTATATGATTAGAAAAAGTATTTGCTGTGGTACTGGTCTGGAAATATTAGAACATTACCTTTTTGTTATGAATCACAATTTTCTAAATATTTAAACTGCACTTTGCCAAAGATACAATGTTTGTTCTTCATTGTCAGTGAAGTTTGTTTTCTTCCTCTTTGACAAGACAAAAATGAAACACTCCAATTTATGAGTCAGAAGCTAATCATTCTAAAATATAGGTTTAGAATAAAGCTTAAATAGGTTTCCTCTAAAAAATAATGAGTTAAAATCTCTCAGAACCTTAGGCGCTAAAGTATACCCTTCTGAAGATAGAGGCAACATGTAAATTTGCTTGGAAATACGTCTGGATATTTTTCATTATTGACAAACTAATTCTGTTGTGCATCATTACCAAAAGGCTTGCAGAAGCTCCAATATTAATGATTAAAACAGCTAAGAAACATTCGCTTGTACCTGGAAGATATAATGTTCTTGGTGCTGAGGTATAATATTAATCTCTGGAGTTTTGAATTCATAATTGTACTGGCAAAATTGATTCTAGCTGTTTCAAATGAGAATCCATAATTTTCCAGAAACACTGGCATCAGATTAAATGAAATATGTTACAGTCAAATTATCAAATTCAGAATTTGGGAAACAAAACTTGACTGAAGTTCCTGTGAAAAAGGCAAGGGGTTCAGTATTAGCCATTGGTGAGAAGTGCGTTAAAAAATAATTTTCAGGACAAGATAAAACCATGACTTTCACACAGATATAAAAATGAACACTTGTTAAAAATTTTATTTTACTCACATGATCTGAGTGAACCAGACAGATATTCTAACAGATTCAAAGAAGTCAAAAGAGCAAAAAATCACATGGAGTAAAAGAATGTTGAGATGAATTGCAAATGAGGACAAAACTGGATTTTGCACAGGAGAGAGAAAGTTTATTAAAATCACTACTGGATAGAGAACAATTTATAAACCCATCAGTTACCTAAAACTCCCAGAGAGTTGCAGAGTAGCCCAAAAACAATGAATAGAGCTAGAATCTAATAATTAGCAAGGGTAACCTAAGGAAAATGCACAGTTTTCCATTGAATGCAATATTTTCTACACAGATTACTAAACAAACAAGTACAGCCTGAGGCTGATATAATAGAAATAAAGCTCCAGTGAAAGGGAGATTAGAGTTGCACTGTACTGCATGTGAGCACAAACACAACGAAAACAAAATGCGAATTCTAGAAGTAGGTTAATACAAAAAGAAAAATCCAGCCTCTAAACCTTCTCTGTCGCCTCAAATATTTCCCATTTTTACATACAGACAACAGTGTCCACCCAGCTGCTCAAATTTCCAAATAGGAATCATCTAATTCTTCTCTTTTAATCACTATCCACCTCAACTCCAAGACAGGACAATGCAGTGTCAAGTCCTGGCAGTTGACTAACTTATCCTGAATTGATCTATTTTCAACTTCTACTATATCAACCCTAACTTGAAAATTGTATGTTTTGGTTTACTGGATAACCCCTCACTAGTCTTACTTCCTTAAAAGCCACTGTCCAGAAACCAAGCCAATTTAATGTTTTAAAAACTGTGTTATCATATCAAGTCCCCCTATGTTTAAAACCAATACCTACCCTTCAGATTTACAAAATCCAAATCCTGCACTAAAAGGACCCATAAATTTGTCCCTGCCTATGTCTCTAACTTTGTTCTTTCCATTTGCCCCTTGTTAAACTTAGTCCATATTTATTGAAATTTCTTTTATCTTTTGAACACACCACTCTGTTTCTACCTTTGCAATAGCTTTTTCTTTTAACTGGCTCCTTCTTACCCCAGATTTTTAAATTTCTTTTAATGACATTTTTGTCATTCAAAGGCAACTTCCTTAGGGAGAACTTCTTGATCCATTCACTATAACATAATGCTCCAGGGAACTCTTTTTATTTTATTTTATTTTGTAATCTTTTTATAAAAACTTATTGCTGAATAAAGTTTAAAATTATTTAATTTCTTGGCCATCACCTAGCTCACCTGCCCTAATATGCAAATTACCTAAGTAAGCTCAGGGAGCTTAATTTTTTTGTTTTGATCATGGCTGCCCATAAACACACAGAAAATATAATACTGTTGGGCATCAGTCAATATTTGTTGAATAAATGAATCAATAGTATTTTTTTTCCTCAAGGAAATAAATCAACTACATGTTTCTGGAGGATGATGAGCTGAAAGTTCTAGAATTCATGATAGATTCAGATCTATTGAGGGAAAGTTTGATTTAGGGGAAAAAAGTAACTCAGAGTAGCTACAAGTGCTGCTAGCTTTAAGGCTGATGAAGAAGAATAAGTATAATTATTTTCTTAGGTCTAACAGCATCTAATTCAAGAAAGACCAGCAGAAGTTCATTTTAAAAGGGGTTAAAGTCCACGCTGGGGGAATGCTCTACGTTTAACACTGATGTAGAAGAAGCGACCACACGTCCTAGTGAGAGCTGGTTTCGCTGACCACGGTTAGGCTTAGTGTACAACTAATAGAGAAACATCAACCCTCTGATATGTAAACTGGAGATAATATCTCATATTCCTTCTTATATTCTATTTATTTGTGTAGATACAAGGAGATTATTTATGAGGATGCACTTTGAAAAATGAAATCCTAAGCCAGCATATGTCATCATTGTCATCAAACTCACCATGTAACCTCTCGATCTTCATTTCCCCATTTTAAAAAATCTGTTTCAAAATACCTCTCTCCCTGCTTTGTGAGTAAAAGGCACATGAAAATAATTAATTTTGCCACTGTGGCAGTAATACAGGTTGCATTATAATTGAATGGGATGTAAGGATTCTTTTGGTTTGCTTTAACCCTGTGATAAAATCCACAAATGTGCAAAACATCCAGTGAACATGGATTTATGCTGCCAATTAACAGTAATAAGGTAGATTTACTTTACATATGATATTTGGAGACTGCTCAATTATTGTCAAGTTATGTCTCCAGCCGAAATGTCATAAATTTACTAGTATCATTCACGTGTCTACTGAAAAGATTTCTTTGCTTCATCCATCCTGCTAGATTGATGGCTCCCCAGCTATCCTAATCATTATCACAAACCATAGGTTGGTTCAGGCAACAGTCAACCTTCATAGCTCATTTATTGAATTCTACCTCACCATAAATCCTTATTTTTCTTTGTTTCCAACAATAATACCCAACTTTGTCTAAAAATAGTTACCACAGATTGAATGATTGCCAGGTGTCAAGAAATGTGCTAAAAACTCAACATGCATTAATGATTATAGCTAACATTTGTGACAGGTGCTATTACAAGTGCTTCATAGGCATTAGCTCATTTACTTCTAAAAAAAAACAACAAAACATATGAGGCAGATATAATCTCCCCCAATTTACAAATGAGAAAGTTGAAGCACAATAATATTCCAGAACATAACAGCATTCACAGAACTGGTAAGAGGTGAAGCTGGGGTCGAAGCTCTTAAAAGTGTTGTTGCAATGCTAAAAAGTAGGTATTGTCTTGACTGTAAAGATTAAGGCTCAAAATGCTGAACTGACTTGCCCTATTGGCATAGTAAAAGACTACTTGAGAGAGCAAAATCTATATTACAGTACCCAGATTGGGCCAAAGATGGAGTCACTCACGCTCAGTAGCAAAACCAGAATTAAGTTCCTATGCTCCACGCTCCCCAAAAAGGAAGGCCTAGGTCAGTGGTCGGCAAACTCATTAGTCAACAGAGCCAAATATCAACAGTACAATGATTGAAATTTCTTTTGAGAGCCAAATTTTTTAAACTTAAACTTCTTCTAATGCCACTTCTTCAAAATAGACTCGCCCAGGCCATGGTATTTTGTGGAAGAGCCACATTCAAGGGGCCAAAGAGCCGCATGTGGCTCGCGAGACGTGGTTTGCCGACCACTGGCCTAGGTCAACCAATCTGTGCTTGCCTACCCTACCCTTCATTTGGCTCTAAGATTTCCCTTTGCTCCATATAAGAAAAGGAAGCTTGCTTTAACCAATTAGCAAATGCCAGGGGTAAATTCCTTGTTCTTGCTCACCTTTCCAGTCGCTAAACTGTATACTGTCTGATTTAGGAATTGCTGAATAAAAGCCTATTGTATCAGTAAATTGTTTGTGGAAATTTTCCTTTTAACAAGGCTGAGATGACCCTTTCCAAATTCATGGTTTGGGCTCTTCCGCATACCTCATGAGCTTTATAAGAGGACACCCCGATAGCTTTCTCCTCAGGACAGTGGCTCCCTTCTGCCTAATCATATCACAAGGGAAAATAGGGTGAGAATCAGTAAGTATTTCCCAAAAACAGTATCAAACAGTAGAGTATTTTAATTCCAGCTCATCATTCTTTTTAATTACTATATCATCAGGGGCAAATGCTCAGCAGTTTGTGTGAGCATGACACACACCAGTTCCATTAAAGCTATAGTGGGAACTGTGGAGGAAACTCCTTCTCACTCCCTGGAAAACAGGTCCCCTGCCCCTCTCCTAGGGAACATCAGTTCCTGGAATTAAGGCTCAGAGACCCCCGGGGCACATAAGGAACAGGAAACACAGATTAATCTAATACAGGAGTCAGCAAAGGTAGGTCCACAGTTGAAATACAAATAAATAATACAAGAATCTATAATAATAAAAGCATAATATGCTAATTAGACTGGACGACCTTCTGGACTAAGCCATGGGGGCCGAGGCAGAGGCAGCCACCACGGCGGCGAGGGCCGAGCCCCTTGCACGAATTTCGTGCATCGGGCCTCTAGTTCATAAATAATAATTCAAGAACACACTGTGTTTCGCATATTCACATATTCACAACCATAAATACACTTTGCCCACCCTGGTGTGTCATTTGATTTTTTTTTTCCTTTTTCTCAGAGCTCATAAAATTTAAGAGTACTCACAAATAGGAGAACTGAATATCCAAACCAATATTCTCAAATCATATCACCTTATGAAACGTATATGATAGAAGACCCACTTGTGGTTTTGTCATCAATAAAAAGTCGTCAAGTATTGAGGTACTTATATTTTATTTGTATTCTAAATATGTTTTATGATTCCTGCGTAACAGCTGATGCCTTGCTGGTTCATACTCATTTGGACTGGACTAAGAAATATGAAGCCTAAGATTGGCAAAAGTCTATGCTCTGAGGAGGCTAGTTTAAAAACAGTCCTCACCAGGCAGATTGGAAATAGAAGCCATCACTAAGTCCTGAAACATGAAATCCTCAGCCTGAGTGGTGGCTTGGAAATTCATTCCCTCCTATGTAACTTGACTTGATAAAGCTGGACTGGTGAGAATCTCAGGTCCAATGCGGTGCCTTCACAATGTTACAGGTCATTTCCTTTACATTCCTAAATACGTTTTCCAAATTGGTTTCAGTTGATCCAGCTGCCTTAGCTGAGTACACTGAAAGCATAAATGTCCTAAATATGACAGATAGTTAGCAGCTGGTGTTGAAAAACTGACACTCCATTGGAACTACCTCCACAGCGAAGTTGCGCTTTGCAAAAGCCACACACACTGAAATATTTGCTTTGTGATAAGCTATCACATGCAATCTGTCCCGACAGTAACACTGAGAAAGTACATGCTACCATCTTCAGTTTTTGAGTTATAAATCTTTCCAAGAAAGCTAAGTAAACTGAGAGATGCCATATACATTTATCAATTCAGGTTCAACATTTTCTACAGGGATTTCCACAGATACTTTCATTGCCTTCTCCATATAGCACAATGTGGACTTTATCCCCATTATCATGAACTATGTACATTTGGATTTGTTTTATGATTTTGGGCCTGATGAATGTATCATTTCTGTGTGGGTAGATAATATGACAATATCCTATATAATCAAAGCCCAGTGACCATTACGGTAGAACAACAAGAATGACCACTCAACCAGCCACTATGAGGTGCACTGACCACCTCTCGGTCTTTCCCCTGATCCCGCAGGCTCCCATCACCTGATGGCAAATGGGGAACCCGGGTGGGTGGTGGCAGGGGGGCAAGGCCAGCTGCTGGCAGCCGGGGAAGATGGCCCTGATTGCAGGGTAGGCCTAGGGACCTACCCTTTAATGCACCAGGCCTCTAGTATAATATAATGGGTCTCTGGGAAGGAAATGGAGCTTGTAAAAATAATCCAATCATAAGCGTTTTCCTGCCTTGCTTTTTCACACTTTTTAAGTCTATCACCCATGGATTTCATGTAATCTTCCTTACCTTCCCTCCTTTTAATCCAAATACTAGGGGCCCAGTCCATGAATTCGTGCACCTTGAAAGGAACTGTGGGCCATGAGGTTGTGGTGAGCACAGGGGCAGGTCTCGGCCCATCCTCCGCACCCCCGCCCAGCCCCTCCTGCCTTGGCCCCCAGTCCCCTTTCTGCCAGCAGCCCCGCTGCTGCTGCTGCTGCTCCCACATGCTGATGGCTCCGGGACCCACTTGCACCCACTGACGGTGCCAAGCAATCGGGACCAGCGACAGCCACCAGCAGCAGGTGCGAGCGGTGCCAGCATTGGCAGCAGGTGCAAGTGGGGCCATCATCGGCATCCGGTGTGAGCTGCAGCTGCCAGCCCCAATTGCCCCTCAGGAGCAGGGGGAGATGGAAGAAGCCCTGAGGGGAGACTGGGGCCGGCAGCCACCGCTCACACCCGCTGACGGCACTGAGCAATCAGGACTGAAGCTGTGCATTGGCAGCAGGTGCAAGTGGGGCTGGCGTCAGCGGCATGTGCAAGCGCCAGGTGGGACCATGGTGCACGGGAGCAAAGAATTTTCACTAACCACCAGAGGCTTGCCCCGATGACAGCAACTGGCGTCCCACCTTGGTCTGGTGCTCCCGCTCACCTGCTCTACCATCCCATCACGGCTGACACCCACCATGTTCCCGGCTCTGCCGCCTGCTGCTGACACCTGCCATGTTTCACGCATGCCCTCTGGTGGTCAGTGCACGTCATAGCGACCGGTTGTTCGGTTGCTCGGTTATTTCGCCGTATGGTCTCTTTGCATATTAGGGTTTTATATACATACTAGTGACCCGGTGCATGAAATTCGTGCACATTAAAAGGGGATTAATTAGAGGAAATAATTTAATATTGCTATTTGCCCTTTCTCTATAATAGAAGTGTCAGAGATGAAAGAAAATTAGTAAAGTGTATATGAAAACCTTCCTCCTGTCAGAGTCTGGGGCTCACCATGGGACCCAGAATCAAGTCCCCGCCTACCCACATGTACCTCAAAATTGCATGAGACCCAGACCCAGCCGCCCCCCCCCACCCCCCACCATTGGGCTAGATCCAGACCCGGCCAGTCCCACCCTTGTCAAGCCCTGCTGGGCAGGGGCATAGCCTCAGGTCCCCTGGCCCAGCACCAGGATGGGGGGCGTGGCCTGAGGTCCCCCAGCCAAGACTGGGGCAGGGGGCATGCCTTGAGGTTCTCCCTCAAGCCCCGCCAGGTGGGGGACATGGCTTGAGATCCCCTGTCAAGCCCTGCTGGGCGGGGGGTGTGGTCTGAGGTCCCCAGCCTGGTGCTGGGGTGGGGGGCATGGCCTGAAGTCACCTGTCAAGCCCCACCTGGTGGGGAGGGGGTGCAGCCTGAGGTCCTTTGGCCTGGCGCTGGGGCGGGGGGAGCAGCCTGAGGTCTCCTAGCCCAGCACCAGGATGGGAAGTGCACCTTAAGGTCCCCTGTCAAGCCCTGCCGGGCGGGGGCCATGGCCTCAGGTCCCCTGGCCTGGCACTGGGGTGGGGAGCATGGCCTGAGGTTCCCCAGCCTGACGCCAGGGCAGGGGGTGCAGCCTGAGGTCCCCTGTCAAGTCCTGCCAGGTGAGGGGCGTGGTCTGAGGTCTCCTGTCAAGCCCCAGGGGGGTGGGAGACAGCATAGCGTCAGGTCCCTGCTGATTGCTCGTTAAGGCTCCTTATGGGAACTTGGCCTCAGCTGTGGGTGCAGCCATCTTTGTGACGGAGTGATGGTCAATTAGCGTATTCCCTCTTTATTAGATAGGATAGATATAGATATAGATATAGATAGATATATAGATATAGATATGAAAAGAATTGCAAAACTACCCTGGATGCACCTGGAGAGTATTATGCTAAGTGAAATAAGCCAGTCAGAGAAAGCCAAGTACCATATGATTTCACTTATATGGAGTCTAATGAACAAAATAAACTAACAAAATAGAAAAAAACTCATAGATACAGAGAATAGACTGACAGTTGTTAGAGGGGAAAGGTTTGGGGGTCTATGTGAAAACAGGTAAAGAGATTAAGAAAAAGAAAAGACACCAAAAACTTTTAGACACAGACAACAGTATGGTAATTACCAGAGAGAAATGGGTATGGGAGAGGTACCGTACCATTCTGTGGAACATTTTTGAGATCTTGCTTTCCAAGCACCTTCTCAGTTTGGCTCAAATAAACTTTTTTTAAAATCCTCACCCAAGAATAGTTCATTAATTTTACAGAGGGAGGAAGTGAGAGAAAGAGAGAAAGAGAGATTAATAAATTGCCTCCCTTATGCACTCCGACCAGAGATCAAACCAGCAACCTAGGTATGTGCCCTGACCAGGAATCAAACCAGCAACCTTTCAGTGCACAGGATGATGCTCCAACCAACTGAGGCACACTGGCCAGGGTTCAAATAAATTCTTATAACATTTTTTCTATATGTTTGGACATTCTTAAATTGATCATCCTTAACCTGGGGGATCTGATATTATCTTCAGGTAGAGAATGTCAGAGCAAAGCTGAATTGTAGACACCCAGCCGGTGTCTGAGAATTGTTTAGTGGTGTGGGGAACACCCTTTCCCAACACACACACACACACACACACACACACACACACACACACACGTTGGAATTGGGTCCAGAATATTTAATCACTATTAAAACAAAACAATGAAAATTAATTTGAAGGCAATATTAGTTTGAAAGTCACAGTAAGAGAAGTTCTCTAAAAAAATTGTAATCTGAAAAAAGGGTGTTTATTTTTTTATTTACTGTTATAATATTAAGTCTGACTTCTGGAAGTAGCTTGCAATTACCATCATTATCATTTTCTGCTTTTACTAAAACGAACTTAGTAAGAAGTTAGCTTTTGGGAGCTGCCATCCACAATAAAATGAATAGTAATTAAACTTGTTATTAGTGTTTTTAGGGCATGCTAATGTTATTCATTAAACACAGGCTGGGTTGTTTTTCAGCCCAAGTTACATGGTGATTACATTTTATTATGTGGATGTTGACTGGGATGTGGGCAAATGACAGGGACTGGTCTCCCAGAATACTCATGGAAATGAATGGGTGTACCCAGAGGGGAACTGGATGAGCAGAGTCTGGAATTTAATGAAATAAAAAAGAGCCTGTTTGTCAAGGGTGACTTTAAGTTTGTGTAAATGATCCTAACCTCCATAAGGATGATGAGGTGATTTTACCATCAGTGATTTTACCCTTGGAAGAGATGATTAAACACCACTGGTTGGCTGCTCCCATTAAGGGAGAATAGTCTTACACTCATCCTTGTAACAAAGCTAAGGTTTATGCTTCATTAGGGAGTCTATGGTGACTAAATGACGTTTCATTTGCTATTCTAACTGTCCATCATGGGGTTCAGAAATTTTAGTTCAAAAGGAGCACAATTCACTCTTTCCAATTACTTCTAGTTTACTATTCAGGGTGTGTTTATTCTGTACTATTCTCAGTAGAATTTACATTGTTTATGTTTCCAGAACTTTTTAAGACTCATCCTTGAATGAAAATTAGTAAAAAACCATTCACATTTCTTCTAGTGAGTGGCTATAAGAGGACAAGTGATGAACCTGGAGCTCAGATTATTAAATATTAAAATGTCCTTCTGGCTCATATCTCAGTTTGATATGAACAAACTTAACCTATGAAAGCACCCAATTTCTGCCCAGCCAGTATGCTCAGTGGTTGATCATCAACCTATGAACCAGGAGGTCACGGTTCTATTCCCAATCAGGGCATATGCCTAGGTTGTGGGCTCGATCCCCCATAGGGGGCATGCAGGAGGCAGCTGATCAGTAGTAATTCTCTCTCATCATTGATGTTTCTATCTCTCTCTTCCCCTCCCTTCCTCTCTGAAATCAACAAAAATATTTTTTAAAATAAAGATTCCTAATTCTTCCACAAAGAACACCAATAATCACTTAAGAAAATAGAAGTTTGAAAAGAAAAATTAGTTAAACTGTAGTCATTTATAGTTTATTCATTAATGTAGTGATGTATTCTACAATCATTATTCCTTTTCAATTCCATGCTTTATCAAGATAATATGATACTTGGCCTCTACTATAAGAAAACTTTCCTCCTTAATGTTGTTAGAACTAGTCTAATGTGGATGTGGCTTTTGTTAATCTCCAGAGCTTCTAGACTAATCAAATGTCTTTCCAGAAATAAATGATTTACCTCCTATGTGGACAAGTTGCTACCAATGCCCCACAAATGAAAACCTGGTTTATGTTCTAATGCCTAGGCAATTTCTCCAAGTGTAATTAGGCCCAACCCCTAGACTTGAGGCTACTTATAATTGTATAAAGTTGTCCTTATAAAAACACTAAAGAAAACATGGAGCAATCTAAGTAAATTATGTAATATTTTACTTAGATTGCACATGGATTTGGCAAAAACTATGACAGTGGCACACAATTCCTGATGTTCTGAAAACTCTGCTCTCAGTATTGATGGCTGGAGTGTTAGATATGTGAAAACACGATGGGGGATGAAGGGCACCTGCTGGTATTCAAAGGAGGCCAGGTTCACCCCTGTGAGTAGAGGGATTCAGAGAGATCACCAAACATTCCCATGAGGTATATCCAGGAAAAAGGCCAAGACAGAATTAGTAAACCCTAGAAGCAAGTTGCAAATAAGCCTGGAGGCCATCTTGTCCCACCATCACCCTAACAAAGTGAGAACTTAGGTGGAAATAAGGCAGGGGCCAAATTGTGAAGAGCCTTGAATATTAATTTTAGACTTGCTTTAATAGTTTATAGACTTGTTATAGATTTTATAAAATTTCAGTTTTGCATGTAAAAGTAAGGCATATTTTTTTTGTTGTTGAAAGCAAGCTGAAATAGCTATATTAATATCAAGGCAGCTTTTTATTTTTTATTTTTATTTTTTTATTAATTTCTTTATTGAATAAGGTATCACATATTTGTCCTCATCCCCCCATTCCCATCCCAAACCCCTCCCCACACATGCCCCCACCCACCTGTTGTCCGTGACCACTGGTTAGGCTTATATGCATGCATACAAGTCCTTTGGTTGATCTCTCCCCCTTACCCACAGCCTCCCCTACCTTCCCTCTGAGGTTTGACAGTCTGATCGATGCTTCCCTGTCTCCGGGTCTGTTTTTAAGGCATATTCTTAATGAGCATTTAATTCATTAAGAAAATGTATAAATATTTTTAAAAATATTTTAGAAGTAGTTACTTCTAAGAGGTAACTACTTTAACAATTTGGGGTACAGCATTCCAGATATCTTATTTAAATACATGTACATATGTATACATATACTTATTTTTTCAACAAAATTGTATGTATACTCTAATTCCTTTCTATAATTTTATTTTTTATTTAACAATCAATCTTGGTCATTTTCAGTGTGAAGCCAGGTAGATTTATTGACTTTAATAGTTACACATTCTACTTTTCAGGTAGATCATTATTGATTCAACTGGTCCCCTGTTGATTGGGATTTGATTCACTGAAGACTTTGGATAGGCAAAATCAAAAATTTTAAAGGAAATAACTGTTAAAATATCTCATATATCAAGAGTGGTAATTATTCTCTGCTCTAGGGTAAAATATTCTTTTGCATCGATGAGCTATCTCCTCAGGACCTCCATACATACTTGTGTATAATAACCTAAATACATACTTGTGTATAATAACCCAAATGCTTGTATAATAACCTAAACATTTGGAAAGCTTTGTGCCAGAAGATGGTTTACAATAGGAATGCTTTTTTTAAATTATAGATTTCCTCTGAAAATCAGGTCTAAATCTGTGTACTTTATTCCTCAAAAACCGTGCCAATTTGAATAAAAGAAGCAAATACTAAAACTAAACTTCGTTCTTCAGTTCATAGCTGCACAAGTCCTAACAAGTGTAAGTTCCCAAAACAGGCTAAGCAGCTCCATAACTTGAATGAAACTTTCCATCCATCCACATTTTCTCTCCCATCCCATCCATGCCTGTTCATTCTGTTAGTCCTTGTGGGCTTGCAAATCTCTTTTTAGCCTTCCTCTTGTTTCTTGTTATCCTCTCTCCTCTTCTTGCCACTCTTAACTGCCCAGTATTCTCTGCTCTCCAATCAAGATCCCAGAAGAAACCAGTCTATTATTTGGCCAAACTAATTACCATTGATCTAATTATTGGAGAGCTCTTCCTCCCAGTCCAACTCATGTGTCACCAGCCAGTGTATGGATGCTAACCACCCTGTTATAATCAGTGTTCCTTTCTGCATGAAGTAACCCAATATCTTTTGCCTGAGCAAACAGATCCTTTAACTACAAGGGGACTTTGTAAGTGACAAGTCTAGGAAAACAAATACTTATTAAAATTATTTAATCCAACTATTCCATGTGTACCAAATTACAGCTCTCACACTTTTTCTGTCCTTCCCTTTTCACCTTAACCACCTGTCTGAGAAGTGATTACTGAGCTTGCCAGAGGTAAGGGAGGTGGGGGAGAAGGGGTCCTAATATGAGGTAACAGGAGAAGACTTGACTTTGGATGGTGGACACATGATGCTATATAGATTTTGTAACTTAGAAACCCACACACGTAACCTATATGTTCATGTAGACCAATGTCACCCCAATAAAATTTAATTTAAAAAAAGTCATGCAGAAACATAAAAAGAAATGATAGGTAAAATATAAGTGACCAGATATGGGAACCACTGGAAACATATCAAAGCTTGATCATTTTTACCTAACTCCCCCAGTTCTGCAAATATTCCTGTTTATCGCTCCCAGGGCTTGGCTAAAATGGAGAAAGTAGGATATACAAGGATTGGCAAAAGTAGGTTTATAGATGTGAGTACACAAAACACAGAATTTATTCTTTTGATAATGAAACTACTGTAATGGCCATAACCTGCATATCTTTTTTGAACAACTATAAACGCACTTTTTCCCACTCCTGTATATATAATTTTGTGGTTAAAAAAAGAGAAAAAATAAATGTGGTCATACTTGTGAGGTGGGATAATTTGCTCTCACTTTATCTTT
The DNA here is from genome assembly GCF_963455305.1 of Plecotus auritus. Classification (NCBI taxonomy): domain Eukaryota; kingdom Metazoa; phylum Chordata; class Mammalia; order Chiroptera; family Vespertilionidae; genus Plecotus; species Plecotus auritus. The sequence goes on along the minus strand of NC_137773.1, from coordinate 137,802,422 downwards.
AACTATAAAATTTTATGTTTATTTTTATTGATTTTATGTTTGTTTGACTTACCAATTATACCCTGCTGCCTGAGGGACTTTCACATGAAAGGTCTGGGGCCAAAAGAGATTTTCCTTGGTGATGGAAATGATTTTGTTATCCTGATTCTGGATGAATAGTGACCGAAAACATTATCTTCTATTTGGACAATGTTGGTAAAGCCAGGGACTACCATGGTATAACTCTGGCAATTGGATTCAAGTTTTATTTTAGAGCCATTTTGTGGAAAGAATGGGAAACACATTATTTGCATCACTGGTAGAGTTTGTATTTCTCCTTTCAGAAAATAATTTTACTTGTTAGCACAGAACCAAATCTTAGGCATTGCTGTCAGAAAATAACACATTCAGTAAGAATTCATCATTTCTTATCTGGCAAAAGTGTTATATTAAAATTAAGTTCAAAAATTGGTTGTTGTTGTCGTTGTTTTAAAATCAGTTTATATCCTTGCAATATTTAGATAAACAGCATAGTCCACCCAATAAAGAATATCATCTCTCTTGGTAAATGAATTCTATTTTTCTGATGGTGTATGAACATTTATTCATAAATATTTGATAGTTTCAATGTATCTTGAATGCTCATTAAATATTTATATTATGCATTGTGATATTTTATACAGGTACCTGTTCAAATCAATACAACTTTCAATTGAAATAAACTACCTGCAGGTCGCATCCAGGAGCTTTGGTTTTATAGATTGCCAATTTAAGAGGAAAAATCTCAGACTGAGTATAGATTCATGAATGTCATAAATTTCACCAGAAAGAACTACTCAAGTGCCACGGCCTGTGGAGGGAATGGTTGGCCTGCTCCTCGGCCCCTGCAGTGCTCCCCCTGCAGCCCCCAGGCTACTGTGTTCCCCGAGTGGGTCTTTATGGAACATGGAAGCAGGCCTTGTGCTCTTGCTGTGGGCAGCCTTGTAACACAAGGCTCTTCCTCATGCTGGACAAAAGACACCACTCTGAGGAAAGGCGCTATACGGGAAGGGAATCTTAGAGTCTGACAGGGTAATAAATATCTTTGGATGAGGATCGTGGGGTTTTCTTGTTTTTACTTACTGTTTGCCTATTTTTATATAATAACAGAACTCCTTATTTTCTTTTGGGAACACTCTTCTTTTAACGCTCAGTCATGCGGTTTATGTGTGATTGGCCCCCAAAGCCTGCCCCTGCCCATAGCTCATAGGTAGTCGTGTGACTCAGGCCTGGCCAGTCACATCACCACACCCATGTTGATTAATCTGGGTGCTCAATCCAAGCAAAGTCATTAAAAGTCTAGATAATTTTTTAATTTAATTGTTTTTATTTTAATTTTTCTAGATTTATACCATTGTGCCATTTTGCATTAACTTCAGTGGCTAAACGCTTAATGTTTATAATGAAGGACACTTGAATTACAGAGAGCCAAGGTTGGAGACACTGATTATTCCAAGTGCTTAATTATGTCAGCCACAATTAGAATCAGTGGAAACAGATCGATGAGATATTATAGGAAGACAACCAACACAATTTGATAATTGATCATACATGAGAAGTAAGGAGGATGGTATACTCAAAAGTAATTTCAGGTTTTTTATTTGGGTGAAAAATGGATGGTTTTAACTGTCAACCAACACCTGGGTCTTATCAGAAAGAAAAAAAAGAAAGACAGGACATGGCCTTACCCCAAAAGCTCTAATAGCAAACGGTCAAGGAAAGTGGAAAAGGCAGGTACCTAGTTAAGGCTAATTCTTATTAAAAGAACCAGGATTCTACAAGAATCTGATACAAAGGGCCAATTCTTCTTCACTAAGGGGAAAGGCTCTCCTTCCAAGGTGACTTTTTTATTTTTTATTTTCCTAAAATATAAAAATAGCTAGGATCCTCTTTTAAAGTGAATTTCTAACTATTAGGTTTAAGAGAGGTGAAATAGCAATGTATCTACCAATAAAACTTGAATTCTTTGAAGAAAGTGCAAATAGAGCCAAGCTGAAAAGAAATATTTGATTGATCTAAGGGTATTAATAATTCACCCAAGTTGATCTGTAAATCAAAGCTGTACCACACAGTATTCCATTGCTCGTCATCAGCACTTTTACACATTACAAAGCAACTTTTAGCCTGTGTTGTCAATAATCAAATCTACTGATATGGGATTTGGTTGCAGTTTCTAAGAACAGAAACCCATATGTGGTTCTAAATTATTAAATGCATTTTAAAAATGCAAAATGTTCATTTTTTTTCTCTCCAAAAAAAAAAAAAAATCCTTGTGAGAGCTAAGTGGATGGTGTGAAGGTTACAAACTAATGTTAAAAAAAAAAAAGAACAGCAGACAGAATGGAGCTACCATTCATTTGGTAGTTAAAAGAAAAGTGATGTGGAGAGAGGGCATGAAGGGCTTCGGAGTTATGGCTCATAAACCACTTGTTGGAAACAAGCAATCAACAGGAAATAAGACTATGACAAAGATGGGAAACATTGGGGTCCATTATTTCCACCCCCTTTTACAGATGAATGGGATATGAGCAAAGAGGTGTGGGTTTGTATACTTTCCAATGACTTACAGATTTAATAAAGTAGAAAGAAAACTCATTTATCCTTTTTATAGTCTCCAAGTATGTATGTTCAGAGGTGGAACTGTAAGAAATCAAGCACCACATCTTTACTCACCACTTTAAATTTTTTAATTGCATGCTTCTAATAGCACATTCGTTGGAGTCATTTTTTCAGTTTGCTGGTGTGTTTTTTTGTTTTGTTTGTTTGTTTGTTTTTTTCAGTATTATTTCCTTTCCTCCCTAGAAAGATTCACTATGGAAAAGTATTAACTATTACTCATGTACTTCCTACCTTAGTTCATGAAAGTCTTCAAGTGTGGTTTTGGGGGTAGAAATTAGTTTAAACACAGCATGTCTTATGTATCCAAGTGCTCTTCCTTACCTCCCACTACCACATAAAGTCAGCAAGGCATCAGCAGTGAGGTAATAAGAGCTGTACCCCCAAATTTGCCCCCTCAAAACTGCTGTTAAAATACCTACTAGAGGAGATCATATGTGCATATTTTCATATATTTTGGATACAACTATTAAAATATCCTCAGAACAGATTCCTGTTCTGAGAGTAATTTTTCATTTGAGATTAAAATGATTAATTTAATTATATAATGCACCCAGTAAAGGTGACTTCAGTATGAAAAAAAAAAATAAGGTTAAGATTTTTCAAGGATATTTGAGGTCCACAGACCAATAATGATTTCTGGTCAAGTTAAAAACCAGTTAGGAATTGCATTTCTCTGTTCCTGCTATTTCCAAGAAAAATAATTCCTTCAAAAACATTTATCGAGTTTCTAACACATGCCAAAAACCACACTAGAAGCTGAAAATCTAGCAGAAACACCAGTTTCTCCTGTCTTGAAACTTAACAGCAAACACAAAGCAGCCTGAACACACCATGCCTTGCTATCCATCCATTCCCTTTTTATCTAAGGGAAGGCCAATATCTATAAGAAAGCCCAAAGGCCACTCAAGAAATTCTCTACTGTATGGTCATAATTAGACCCAAAAGAGAAGGAAACCTTGCGAAGGAGTTTGAAAAATAATTCATTTGGATACTCTACTTATTGGCAAATATAATAGACATATTTTCTCTATTAATCCTGATAAATACAAATAAAATTCTGGACAATGTTTATAAAAAAATTAATTCTGAAAGGTGGAGAAAGAACACAGACCAGCTGTGGACTTGGGGACCCAAGGAAAGCCATGGTTATACCTTCCCTGGATTTCTTTGTTTGCTATATATCCTTGACTTGGCATCAAAGAAGGGAGCAATCCTGAAACACCAACAGACACAGACAAAGAAGCCTCACAGCAATGAAAGCCTAGAAATATAGAAAACGTTTAGACAAGAATTCTTTACTTTAGTCAAACACCACAGTAAAAATGGTGGCCCTATCCACACCCACAAGATCAAAGGAAGAATGGAGAGTGTAGACTTCTGCATGAAGCTGCTAAGAGATACCCCAATACTCCTGAAAAGGGGAGTATCAGAAAAGGTCAAGTAGGATGGGTGGCTAGTAAAGATCACCCCTTGTAGTATGAGTGAAGAATCCATGGGGAGTCTGGGCTTCTGCCCTCTCTCTCCCCATTGTGGTATTATCAGAGGAGGACTGCAGTAGAGTTAGAACTTTCACCATCACCCAGCATTAACGAAGTCACCGCTAGCACAATGTCAGTGGAGACCATAAGAGGAGTGCGCTCCAACCTCCACCCTAGCAGTAATGTATCAAAAGAGTTTGAGTGAGAAACCTGGACTTCCATCTTGACATAACACTAATGAAACAGTGTCCTCTCTCCTTTCACTCAGTGGAGCTATATTAAAAAATTCAATGGAAGCAAAAGTTGTAAATAAGATCTAGAGACTCATAACATAATACAAAAATGTCCACGTTTTGCCCTAGCCAGTTTGGCTCAATGGACAGAGCGTCAGCCTACAGACTGAAGGGTCCTGGGTTCAATTTTGGTCAAAGGGCACATACCTTGGTTGTAGGCTCCATCTTCAGCCTGGTTGGGTTGGGTGCAGAGGCAACTAATTGATGTGTCTCTCTCACATCAATGTTTCTCTCTGTGTGTCTCTCCCTCTCCCTTCCGCTCTGTCTAATGGGAAAAAATATCTTCAGGTGAGGATTAACAACAACAGCAAAAAGAAAGTCCAAGTGTTTAAAAAAATCACGCATCATACCCAGAACAGGAAAATCTAAACTTTAATGAAGAGCATCAATAGATGCAAACACTGAGATAACGGAGATGTTAGAATTACCTGACAAAGATTTTAAAGCTGCCATGAAAAAAAACTGCTTTAGTGAGCAAATACAGGCACACCTGAAACAAGTGGGGGAAAATAGAGAGAAACATAAAATCTCACCAAACAAAAAAGACAGTATTAAGAAAAGCCAAATAGAAATATTAAAACTTAGAAAAACAATAGTGAAGTAAAGGCTTGGAGTGTGGGCTCAATATCAGAATGAAAGAGACAGAGGAAAGAATCAGCAAACTGAGAGATAAAACAAAACAACTCAATTTAAACAACAGAGAAAAAAAATGATTGAAAACGTAAATGTACAGATTATTAGGGAATTCTGAAACTATATTTATTTCATTAGAATCCTAAGAGACAGAAAAAAAAGAGTTTGGAGTTTTAAAAAATGGCTAACAACTTCCTAAATTTGGCAAGAGACGTAAAACAAGAGATTTGAAAAGCTGAGCAAATCCAAACAGGATAAACCCAATAAATACACACACACAACACTTCATAATTAAACTTTTGAAAGCTAAGTACAAAGAAATAATACCTTAAAATCATCCATTAAACAACAAAAAATCACCATACTTCTGGAGGGGGGGGGGAACAATTTAAATCACCTTAGATTTCTCATCAGAAAACATGGAGGCCAAAAGAAAGTGGCATATTTTTCAAATGCTAAAAATTTGAACCCAGAATTGTATTTGTGAAAACAGCCTTAGGAATAGAAAAGAAAACCAAGTCATCCTCAGATGAAAGAAGATTGAGAGAATCTGTTGCTAGCAAACCTACTCTACAAAAACTGCTATAGGAAGTTCTACAAACATTAAAAAAAAAAAAGCTCAAAACTCAAGGAAGGATGAAAGAACATGGGAAGCAAAAAATACAAGTAAATAAAATAAGTTTTCCTTTTCCTATTGAGTTTCTAAATTATGTTTTATGGCTGAAGCAAAATTAACACCACCTAATCTCAGAGGGAAGGTGGGAATGGGTGGTTGAGTGGGAAGAGATCAACCAAAGAACTTGTATACATACAGGCATAACCCATGGACATAGACAATAGGGTGGTGAAGGCCTGGGATGGGGAGGGGAGTAGAATGGGTCAAGCACGGAGGAAAAGGACATATGTAATACTTTCAACAATAAAGATTTTTTAAAGAACTGTCTAATGGGGCTCTAAGTGCATGCAGAGGAAATATTTAAGATAATTATAAATAAAGAATGGTGAAGGATCATAAAGGGCACTAAGGTTTCTATACTTCACTCAATCTAATAATATGATGCCCCCAGAAGCCTGTGATAATTTGTGGATATAACACTTAATACTGGAAGTTAGGGAATAGTCCACAATAGATGGTTCTTCTAACCATCTACAGAGCCCAGGAATCTCCCAAATCACTTTACTTCTGAAACCAATTATAAGTACAGCGGTCCCTAAGGCTACCTTCAAGTTTGATAATTTGCTAGAAAAACTCATGGAAATCACTGAAAGCTGTTATACTCATGGTTAGAGTTTATTACAGTGAACGGACACAGATTAAAATCAGCCAAGGGATGAAAGTGATAGAGTTTAGGAAGGTTCCAAACATGAAGATCCCAGTTGTCATCTTGCAGGGAAGTTGTGGACGGTGTTAACTTCTCCCGTCAAAGATGTGTGGCAATACACACAGTGTTACCATTAGGAAAGCTCACCCAAGTCTTGGCTTCTAAAGTTTTTCTGGGGCTCAATTACAGTCTGACCACAATGCTGACCTCAGACTTCAGCCCCTCCAGAAGTCTAGCTGATACCTTGTGACCCCAAGTTCCCATCATAAATCTCATTGCTAGACTCTCTGGTATGGCTCCAAGTACCCATCCTAAATTACTGTGTTAAACTCTTACTGGGCAGGAAATACCGAGGGCCTACAGATGACCTCCCTGTAGCTGAGGGCGAAACTACTGAAATGACTGAAGCAATTAGGTAAAAGAACTCAGAGAAGGCCAACCACTCCCTCCACAGGCAGAGGCACTTGAGTAGTTCTTCCTGGTGAAACTTACGACATTCATGAATCTATAGTCAGTCTGAGATTTTTCCTCTTAAATTGGCAATCTATGAAACCAAAGCTCCTGGATTTGAACTGCAGGTAGTTTATTTCAATTGAAAGGTGTATTGATTTGAACAGGTACCTGTACTACATTTACTGCACAATGAATGCATAATACATGAATTCTTAATAAGTGTTCAAAATACATGGAAACTATCAAATATTTATGAATAAATATTCATAAACTACCAGAAAAACAGAATGCATTAGTCAAGGGAGGTGATATTCATAGTTGGGGGAGGGAGGATGCAATATTTATCTCATTATTACAAGGATATAAGCTGATTTTAAAAACTTTTTAAAAGTAATATTAACATAACATTTTAGACAAATTTTAAAAATGGTAAAAATTGAAAGTTGTAAAGAGTGTATTATTTGCTGTCAGCAAGACCAAAGATTTGGTTTTGTGTTAACTAGTAATATAATTTTTTGCAGGAGAAACTAGTAAAATAGTATTTTGAAGGAAGAATCATAAACTCTAACCAGCAATGCAATAAATGTGTTTTTTATTGTTTCCACAAAACAGCACTAAAATGAAACTTGTATTTAAATGCCAGAGTCATGGCTTGCAAACATGATTGTCCAAATATAAGATACTATTTTAGGTCACTGTCCATCCAAAATCAGGGAAACAGAATTTTATGTCCAATGAACACCTCTTATTGTCTCAAACATTTCATATAAAAGTCTCCTAAGCAACAGGGTATAAGTGGTAAAAAACAAACAAACAAATAAACAAAAATTAAATTAAGATAAACAAAAAGAAAAATTCCATAGTTAAAAATAAAGTGAGGGCCACATTTATTTTTCCTGTCAGTAAACATATACACATATACATATGTATATGTATGTATGTATGTGTGTATATATATATATATATATATATATATATATATATATATGTTAAATATATATGTAATCTTCCTTTCTCCGTTTAAGCCAAGCCCCTGGGGCAATAAACAGGAATATGTGTAAAACTGGGTAAATTTGGTAAAAAACACCAAAGCTTTGATATTTTTCTAGCTAGTTCCCATATGCTGTACCTGGACACTTACATTTTACCTGCCAGCTTCCTGACAAAGAAAAAAATATGGAATAATCAATATACTTGGGTCTAAATTACTTCCTTTAATAAATTCTACTTGCTATGTAACACTGAGGAAGTAAATTTGCCTGAGCCTGAACCTCATTTTCTTTCCTATTGAAGGGTTCTTATATCAGCTGCATTCCTCAGCAAATTAATGGACTCTAATAACTTAAAGCATGTTTTTAAGTATTCCAGACTATGCAATTCCAAAGTATCCTTCTAAGCTTAATTTAGAACCAGTACACCTAAAATCTTTATCTTGGAACAAAAGCTGAAAAACTATTTTTATATAATGTTCATTACTTACACAGAAAAATAGTGATTCAAGTTTGCAAAAGGATGTATTAGAAACAAAATAAATAATTCAAATATAAAATTAAACATGTTTTAACACTGAAATTCTATTATTTTATATGTGCTCATATATAAGAATTTTTAAGACAAGTTTTGCTTCATTTAAAATAAATTTGATGGAAGTTCTCACTGTTCCTTTCCCATTAACAATGACAGTGTTCATACTCTACCTTTTAGTCTGAGAAGGGTTCTAAATACTGAATTAAATTATTTTCTATTAAAACAACACTGATTAATTGATTTTATTCTTATTAGCATTTCTGATATAAAATAATATTTGTCTATAATTTAAAATAGCTTCGAATTATTATGCCAGCTTATTTTATTTATATCATTACTGGCATCATTTACATGAAAGGCTCCAGGTAAAGACAAAAATATGCAATTCCCAAATTTCAGATCCTGATCTATAATATATTTCAAACATGCTTGATAAGTATTCCTGAAAGGTTTTATACTAGAAAAATAACAGAGATTCACATAGTAATTTTTTAATCTTATAATTTAGAGGACATTCACATTACTTCATTTGATCCTTACAAAAAGCCTGAGATATCTGGCATGTATGGGTAGTACAATTTTCCCCATATCCATTTTACAAATTAATAAAATTTTGCTCAGAGGGAATAAACGTTTGCTCTATATTTTAGCATGTAACTGTGAGTTAGCTATTCTTGTATAACAAAACCCCCTAAAACTTAGTAGCTTAAAAATATATATTTTGCTGCCCTGGCCCGGTGACTCAGTTGGTTGGAACATGGTCCCATGCACCAAAAGGTGCAGGTTCCATTCCCAATCAGGGCACATACCTAGGTTGGGGGTTCAATTCCTGGTCGGGATGTGTAAGTGAGGCAACCAATCGATGTTACTCCCTATCTTCTTTCCTCTCTCTAAAACCAATAAGCATATCCTCAGGTGAGGATAAAATATGTATTTTTTAGTCTGGGCACTGCTAGTGGTTCTCCTCAGCTTTGCTAGGGTTACTCATATGGCTGCAGTCACTTACAGGTAGGGTAGGAGGCACTGCAAAAAATGTAATCATATGTGTACTTTTTTATGTTGTTGCATACAACAGTAGTCATGGTTTTATAATTGCGGATGAGTATTCCATTGTATATGGCTATATTAAAATAGGTTTATCCATTTGTCTGTTGATTGGCATTTGGGTTGTTTCCATCTTGTGCCACCATAAATAAAACTATGATGAACATTTGTGTGCATGCCTTTGTATGAGTGTATGCTTTCTTTTCTTGTGGATAAACCATATAGTAAATGTAAGTTTAACTCTTTAATAAATTGTTAAATGGTTTCCTAGAAGGTTGTATGATCTTATAAGACCACCAGCATCTTCCCCAACTTGTTTTTGTCTTTTAAAAACATTACACAAAATGGCTTACAGTACTAATTTTGGTTTTAATTAGTATCGTCCTAATGATGTTGAGCATCCTTTTATTTGCTTATGTGCCATTCATGTATTATCTTTGGTGCAGTGCATATTTATATGCCTTACCCATTTTTATTGGCCTATTAGTCTTATGTTGAAGTTTAAGACTCTTTATATAACCTAAATGAAAGTACTTTGTGAGATCATTGTTTTCAAGATAACTGACATTGCTTGTTTCTCCCAGTCTGTGGCTTGCTTTTTCATTTTTATAACAATGACTTTTGAAACACTAAAATTTTAAATTCTGTTAAAGTACAAATTGTTTTTTTCCTATAGTCTTCTCACTATTTATACCCTATTATAAGAAAGCTTTGCCAAATGCAAGGTCACTCTGATTTGCTCCTATGTTTTCTTTCAGAAATATTCTACTTAGAGCTCTTAAACATATCTGAAATCTATTTGAGTTCATTATTGAACATTGTGTGAGATTTTAAAACCACCCACATCAGTAATTACATTTATTTTAGTTTATAATTTCCAAATAAAAGCCAGAGTATCAGACTGGATAAAACCATAAGAATGAACTTTATGTTATTTACAAAAAAGGAACTTTAAATATAAGAACAGAGTAAACAAGTAGAAAAAAGAGACATCATGTAATTAAGGGATATGTAAACATGAAACAAAATAGAGTTTAGGACTAAAATTATTACCAGAGATAAAAAGGGGTATTTCATAGTATCAACAAGACATGACATTCTAAACACATGTATACCTACTGACAGAGTTTTAAAATATATTAAGCAAAACTTGATGTAACTAAAAGAAGCAATAGACATATACGCAAGTATAGTAAGATCTTTCAACACCCTCCTCTCAGTAACTGATAAAAAAGTAGAGAAAAAATAAGGGAGTGTTTAAAAAACTTAAACAACATCATCAAACAGAAAAGTAAACAGAAAATAAATACAAGAATACTTGAACAATACCAACAAAATTGAGCTAATTTATGTATCTAAGACACTGCACTCAACAGTGGCAAAATTTATTCTGTCTCTTCAGGTGCACATGGGATTTCATATGCTATGACACAATATAGATCTTAATAAATTCCAAAAATATTGAAATCTTACAGAGAGTATGTTTTCTGCCATAACATATTAAGTTAAGAATCAATGAAAATGAGATATTCTTTGAAAAGTACCAAACATACGGAAACTTAGAAAACAAAACATCTTAAATAACCAATAGATCAAAAGCTACCAATATGTCAAAAGATATTATCATGGAAATTAGAAAAATATTTGAAATTAATGTAAACAATAACACAAGTTATCAACACTTGTGGAATGTAGCTAAAGTTGTGCTTACAAAATAATTTATAACTTTAATATTATATTAGAAATACAAAAGGTTAAATTTGATGATTTAAATCTCCAGTTTAATAACCTATAAAAATAGGTACAAGGCAGTTAAAATGGTGATACAAATAAGAATTGGTAAATTAAAAAGAGAAGAATAAACAAAATACATAATTTCTTATATTTTTTATGACAGCCATCCTGGCAAGAGTGAGATATTTCATTGTGGTTTTGGTTTGCATTCTTAGGGATAATCTTAACAAAATATTTGCCAGATCTCTATACAGAAAACTGAAAACATTGCTAAGACAAATAAAACAGAGATATCTATGTGTTCAACAATGTTATTTCTCTTATACTACTGAAAGATAATTTCACTGAAAAGAGAATTCCAGTTGTATTTTTATTTATTTTTTGTGTTTTCTTGTTATCCCTTTTAATACTTTAAATATTCCCCTCCACTCTCCTCTTGCCCGAATAATTTCTGACAAAAAAAAAACAAAAAAAACACAACACACAAAAAAAAACCCAAAAAACAAAAAGCACAACAACAAACACCTGATGTAATTTTTCTTCTCTCATAGGTAAGATGTTCTTGTTTTCACACCTTTGGCTCTTTCAATATTTTCTTTGGCTTTTGCAGTATGAATTTGATATACCTAGTTTAAAAATTTTTTAGATTATTTGGTTCTTTCTAGCTCCCAGGATTATAAATTGATGTCTGTTATTAAGCTTGGAAAATTCTTGGTCATTATTAGTTCAGATATTTGTTCTGCTTCTTTCTATTTTCTTTTCTTTCATTATGCCTGTGTTGCAACTTTTCCAGTGATCTCACAGTTTGTGGATATTTACTTTTATTTTTTTATTCTGTCTTCTCTTATTACAATTCAGAAAGTTCTTATTGACATATCTTCAAATTCACTGCTTCTTTTCTTATCTCTGTCCTGTATACTGCTTAGAGTCTAAGCTTTAGACCATTAAAATAATTCTCGATTATAATTTTTTTTATTATTAACACTAGAGGCTCTGTGCAAGAATTCGTGCACCAGTGGGGTCCCTCAGCCTGGCCTGAGGGATTGGGCCGAAACCGGCTCTCCAACATCCCCTAAGGGGTCCCAGATTGCAAGAGGGCACAGGCCAGGCTGAGGGAACCCACCAATGCATGGTCGGGGCCAGGGAGGAACACAGGATGGACTGCGGGAAGGCTGCAGGGCGTGTCCAGCCTGTCTTGCTCAGTCCTGATAGGCTGGACCTCAGCAGCAAGTTAACCTACCAAAGCGTCTGCCCCCTGGTGGTCAGTGCACATCACAGCAACTGGTCAAGCAGCTGACTGTCTGCCCCCTGGTAGTCAGCGCACGTCATAAAGAGTGGTTGAGCGGCCTTAGCATACCATTAGCATATTATGCTTTACTTGGTTGAACGGATGACCGAACAAATGGACACTTAGCATATTATGCTTTCATTATACAGGATTTCTTTATGTCTCTTAGAGTTTTCATTTCTCTGCTTATATTGTCCATGTTTTTCATGCTATCTGCTTTTTCCATTACAGACCTTAACATATTAATCATATTATTTTAAATTCACTACCTGATAATTCCACAAACTGTCTCATATCTGAATCTGATGTTTTCTTTGTTTCTCCAGACTATGGTTTTTCTTTTCTTCCTTTTTTAGCATGCCTTGTAACTTTTTGCCAGAAGCCCAGTATGATGTACTAGATAATAAGAACTGAGGTAGTCTTTTAGTGTGATGCTTTATGCTAATCTGAATAGGTGTTGCCTATGTTTTGTGTTAGCTTAATTGTAAGTGTAAGAGAATTGTTTATTCTAGTTTCTGTTTTTTTCCCATTGCTTTCTTTGGGTTTCCCTAAGAAATTCTTCTTAAATAGAGTCTGTATCTTGCTGTTCTCTTTGATTTAATTTACTGTTATTTTATTGAGCTCTGTTGATGTGGGGGTAAGATATGGAGGAAGGAAATCCCTTTATAATCGATGAATAAATCTCAGTTTCTTAGTGGGCTTAACCCTGGGCTGTGATCTTCTCAAGTCTGTCTTCCCTTCTGTCCTTTTTGTAATTCAGAAAACAAATGTTAATTGTAGTAAAACATACATAACATAACATTTACCATTTTAACCACTGTTACATGATAGTTCAATGGCTTAAGTATACTCACTTTATTATACAATCATCACTACCATTCAACACCAGAAAGTTTTCATCTTCCCCAACAGAAACTTTGTACCCATTAAACAACAACTGCTACCTCTAAACACTGCTCTGTGGCATCCCATATGTTTTGGTATCTTGTGTTTGTGTTTTTATTTTCATTTGACTAAAAATATTTTTAAAGTTCCCTTGTAATCTGCAGTTTGAACCATAGGTTGTTAGAGACTGTTTTCCATATATTCTTTCTGATTGCTGTTTCAGGCTTCTTAGGATATATTCCTACAAGTGGGATCACTGAGTCAAATGGCAGGTCCATTTTTAATTTTCTGAGAAAATTCCACAGTTTTTCATAGTGGCCGTATTCCCACCAGCAGTGTATTAGGGTTCCTTTTTTTCTACATCCTCGCCAGCACTTGTTTGTTGACTTATTGATAGTAGCCATTCTGGCAGGTGTGAGGTGGTACTGTTCTTGTTCTGTTAATGATTTCTAGTTCCATTTTACTACAACAAAAATGATACTTTGTTTGATTTCCATTTTTTTAAATTTATTGACTGGTTTGTTGCTAACAGATGATCCATCCTGAAGAATGTTCTGTGTGTACACTTGTGAAATATTTATAGTTGGAGTGTTTCTTATACGTCTGTTAGGTCCAATTGGCCATAATGTTGCTCATGCCTCTGTTTCTTTATTGATCTTCTGTCTCAGTTTTCTGTCCCACTAGTATAAGTGTGGTATTGATGTTCCCTACTATTATTATAGAGGTGTGTATTTCTGCCTTTAATTCTGTCTATGTTTGCTGCATACATGTTTATGACTTGTTATAATTTGTTGGTAAACTGACCTATTTTATCAATATATAAATGTCCTTCTTGGTTTCTTGGAAGTGTTTTTGACTTAAAATCTATTATAGCCATCCTTGTTCTCCTTTGGCTATTACATGCATAGAATGTGTTTTCTAGGTAAATTGGCGTTATTTTCTTAGTAAATTGACATTATTTATCACTATAAGGATGGCCTTTATCTTTGTGTTTTTTTACTTAAGGTCTATTCTTTCAGATACTGGTTTAGTCATCCTTGTTTTCTTTCTACTAGTTGCATAGCATATCTTCTTCATTCTTTCACTTATAAGCTATGTATGTCCTTAGATCAAAATCCCTGGGGTGGTGGGTGGGGTGGGTTAGAAGGGGTCAATGGGGCCAAAGAGGGGATATATGTAATACTTTCAACAATAAAGATTTTTTAAGATAATAAAATGGGAGGAAAGCAAGTCTCTTGTGGACAGCACATAGTTGGATCTTTTAAAAACAATTATTCTCCTAATCTGGAAAGTTTATTCTATTTTCATTATTTGCTGATATGGCGGCGGGAGGGCGGGTAGGGGGACTTATATTTACCATGTTTTCTATGTCTCATAGTTTTTGTATCCTCATTTGCTCCATTACTACCTTCCTTTGTGCTTAATTTTTTTGTAATGACATTTTGCTTTATTTCACATTTTCTTTTGTATATATTCTGTAGATTTTTTTCTTTGTGTTCATTATGGAGGCTATACCCCCCTTTATGTACCGATACAGTGCTTTCCTCCCAAGTCAGAGGGAGCTCCGGAGACTTAGTTTCCCTCAGACGGCAGGCCTTTGTTAAGGAGAATGTTCTGTCCATATTTCAAAATGATAAAATTTTCCTTGGGGATGTATCAAAACAGTTACTTGTTTCCCCTTGTTCCTGAAATGGAAGGGTATTTTCCTCATTTCTTCATCATAAGAAGTGGGTTGGGTGACTGAAGGTAAAAGCCCTCCCCCTTATTTCTGGGTCCCCATGTGTTTTTAACTCTTTACCTAGTCCAGGCTCAGCCTTCATCAATTTGTTAGTAACTGTTTAAGTGTCCAGTGACTCCTGCTCCATGTAAACTAATCTTGGCACTGATACTCAGCATTTGCCTGTCTCTCCAGATTTGGGAGTGGCAGTCTGCCCTCTGACATCGATCCTCTGATGGATCTAAGGAAAATCATTGATTTTCAGCTTTTTTTCTTCTTGTGAGGATGGGAATAGAAACTTCTAAGTTCTTTGAATGTCAGAGATATAACCAGAAATTGGATATGCTTTTTATTTTTAAATATAGGTAGTGACTTTTTTGTATTTGGATTTTTTGTATTCAAGATTCTTTTTTTTCCATTTGTTATCAAATAGCTTTTATGACCAGTGTAATTTAGTATATACGAATGTGAGCATAAACAAACCTATTAATTCCCTGTTGTGTACGAATCATTATGTTAGGAACTGAGAATACAGAGATGCACAACAGAGTCAGGAAAGACACTAGGAAGAGAAAAGCTACACAGCTGAACACAAATAGGGGTTAATTTTTGTAGTAGTCGACACCAGTTACCAAAATCATGAGTAAAAGTCCTTTTAAAGTTCTGTTGTAAATGATAAACTTAATAGGCCACAAACGCTGACCATAGGAAAAACATGACCTTAGATGTCTATAACACATTAGAAATTAAAAATAAAAGATTCAAATACAATAGTATTTACTATTAGGTATCAATCATTGTAATGAAAATAGGAGCCTAATTAAAAGGGTGAAGAAATTAATGTTTAGAATAATAAAAAAACAGAACCACAGTTAATTACTTTTCTAATTATTGTTATTGAATTCATTTTGCCTTTTGTATAAATGCTTACTCAAATTATTAAGACTCATAAATGGTAAGCATTGTGATTAAGATCATATTAAAAGATAGAAAGTATCTTAGAAAACTTCAGTATCACAATATGACAAAAATTAAATAATATAAGTAATATATTGCTTTAGTATAGAAGTATGGATGAAAATTATATAGAAATATAGTAAGTAAATTGAACACTAAACTATAAAATAATATACCATGAAAAAAAATATTTGTTCCAGGAATGGAAGAATGAGTCCACATTAGGAAATCAATAATATAGTCAATTATGTTCATAAACTAAAGGAGGAAAATGTCTGGCAATTTTTTAAAGAGTAAAATAATTTATAAAATTCAGCATTTATACTGATTTGACTAAAAACAGAATAAAATTGTGTATAATTAGAAGTATTCATGCAAAACTAACAGAATATATAAATTTTAATAGAGAACTGAATTAAACTAAAATGATGGAAAAGAGAAAGATTGTATTATTTTTTATTCAACACTATTTTGACTTGTTTAGCAAATGCAATACCAAACAGTAAGAAATATGATAAAAAATATAAGAACGTATAAATATTTTCAGATTAGGTCCATGCAAATAATTTAAAATGCATTAATTTCTATAAGAATACAGGCCTACTCAAAAAGGCAAATAATCCTTTCCACTAATATTTACAGGGTAAAATAAGATTGTTGTTAGAGTATTAAATTTGACAGTAAACTAGTAGTCAAGTTCTCAGACTAATTTAAATTGGCTAATTGAAATAAGCGAATATTCTAGAAAAATTAATGGTACTGGACAAAAAGCTGTTCCTAAAGTGTTTACTAAAATTTTTATTGGTAGTTCATCTCATGGTAAAATTGCATAACATGTAATGAACCTAAAGCAGTCATATTTTAGTGCAAAAAATTAAAATTTAAAAGCTATCAAGACTACATTATAAAATTTCCAAAAGCCTCCTAATATTTAAATCAAAAAAGGGGGATAGTAGAAGAATATCATGTAAGGAAAAATATCCTGTAAGTAAATTTCATCTAGAAAACTTTTACTTTAGAAAATTAACTTTCATTTGTAATGCTAACAGCAAGACACCCATGAAAAACACACATGGTGTCAAAACAAGCCAAAGGAAAATTGTTTGGGCAAAAAATGAAAAAGGATCCCAAGTCAAATTTATAGAAAGTATTCCTTTATTAACTTTTGGTCGAGAATATGTTTGTATATTTTCAGAAAACACCTCCAAGACCATGTGGATTCCTGCAACAGAGAGGAATTGACAGGACTGCTCCAGCCATGAAGAAAGAAGAGAAACAGTCCAGAGATGGAAGACACCGGCGATGCCTTGCCATACTAGCAGTCAGCAGCTCTGTGTCGCTGCAGGTTGCCCAGGACCAAACCAGAGAGGGTCGGACCTGCATTACCACCATTTGTCCACCATCCAGAACTGAAATATCATTGCTGACAAGTACACATAAGGAACTGTTTGACATTGAAATTGGGACTCAAAAGAACTGTTGGCCCAGAAAGAAACTCACTACAGACTGATTCATTTGCCTCTCAGCATAACCATTATTGCTTGTCTCATTTTCGGTTCTTATAAGTGTATTTCTAGTATCACATGATCTCACTCATCTAGGGGAAATAATGAACAACAATAAACTGATGAACAAAAACAGACCCAGAGACAGGGAAGCATCGATCAGACTGTCAAACCTCAGAGGGAAGGTAGGGGAGGCTGTGGGTAAGGGGGAGAGATCAACCAAAGGACTTGTATGCATGCATATAAGCCTAACCAGTGGTCATGGACAACAGGGGGATGGGGGCATGCGTGGGGAGGGGTTTGGGATGGGAATGGGGGAGATGAGGACAAATATGTGATACCTTAATCAATAAAGAAATTAATAAAAAATAAAAAATAAAAAAGAATATAATGTTAGCTGTTTCAAAACCATTCAAAAAAGAAATACCTTTTCTATAGAACAGCAATAAAAAAGTGAAAATTGATATGCTAGAAAAAACATATAATTCAAATAGCATACAAA
Source organism: Plecotus auritus (assembly GCF_963455305.1). Classification (NCBI taxonomy): domain Eukaryota; kingdom Metazoa; phylum Chordata; class Mammalia; order Chiroptera; family Vespertilionidae; genus Plecotus; species Plecotus auritus. Next base: position 137,784,447 of record NC_137773.1, on the reverse strand, counting down.
AATTAAAAATACATAGAATTAAAATTAACCCCCAAATATTCAAACCAATATAAAGCACAGAATAAGTGCCTTTTGATAGACATACCATAATCCAAAACAGAACTATTAATATTGTAAATGTAGCTTCTTCTCAAAATTATTTATAAGTTTAATAATCTTCTGATCAAATGCTCAATGAGATTACATGAAGAAAATTGGACAAATCTAATTTAAAGTTGATCTCTAAAAATGCATATGCAAGAATATCAGAATAGCAAAGACTTTTGAGAAACAGTTACATGCAATAAAGTAACAAAAACCCTCATAGAATTACAAAGAATAACTATCAACATACACTAAATGAACCATTGATTGTCCTTTTAAAAAATGTATTGATTTTGAGAGAGAGAGGAGGAGAGAAAGAGAGAGGAAGAGAAACATTGATTTGTTGTTCCACTTGTTTATGCATTCATTGGTTAATTCTTGTATGTAGTCTGACTGCCTGGCTGGGATGGAACTTACAACTCTGGGGTATGGAAATGATGCTCTAACCAACTGAGCTAATCAGCCAGGGCTGATTATCCCTTTAAAAATAAAAGTTTGCACACAAACACATACACATAAATTCTTTCTTCATGCCATAAAACTTATGAAATTCAGATGAAATAATGCTTGAAAAGTAAAAAATATATAAAGCCATAAAAATTTGAAATAAAACCTGTAACATTCCATTAAAGAAATTACATGATTACTTGGAATATTATTATTTACCTTGAAGGACTATTTGAAAATGATATGAGATAATGTTTTAGAAAGCTTAATATATAATCTGCAAATGGTAAAAAAATACTTGTTACTTTTCTTTCACAAGTCACTTCTGCATTCTTATGATATACCCAGGAGGTAACTCTCCCAAAATAAATTAACCTTTACCACAACCATTGGAAAACAAATAAAACAAAACCTATGTTGGCACACTGGCTTGGAGAGATCCCTGTACCCCCCAAACAAATATTCTCCCTCTCATGTTATCAATCTCCACCTCTTATTTTTCACATCCAAAGTTAATGCTTATTATGTTATTTCATTTTACTTTATTTTTAGATACCTACTGGTTGTGAAATGATTATCACAGTAAGATCAGTTAACATAGCTAATACTTTTTACTTAATATTTACCATCATACATTTCTGTAAAAAGAATTATTTTGTGGTGTGCTCGTTTGGTGCAGACCTGGTACCTCTTTTGAGAAGTGGCAGCTGAGGAGACTCCGGCGCTCGCCATGGCCGACAAAAAGCCCAAGGAAGGAGTCAAGACTGAGAGCAAGGATCATATTAATTTGAAGGTGGCGGGGCAGGATGGTTCTGTGGTGCAGTTTAAGATTAAGAGGCACACACCACTTAGTAACCTAATGAAAGCCTATTGTGAACGACAGTTGGAAATGGAGGATGAGGATACAATCGATGCGTTCCAGCAGCAGCAGACAGGAGGTGTCTACTGAAAAGGGAACCTGCTACTTTACTCCGGAACTCTGTTCCTCCAGACCAGGAAGACATTCTCAATTAGAAAACTGCGATTTGGTTTCACCACATCTGACTGCTACAGTATAGTTTTCTCTATTCTTTTGTTTTCCCCTTCCCCATTCCTTTATTGTACATAAAGTAACTGATGTATGTGCACAAGGATTTGCATTTTTTTAAACTAAATGGCCAATGGTATGTTTTGATCAACATCAAATGGAGATGGGATGGGGAAAAATACTGGTTTTGTGAAAACACCCCCTTTCTCCATTAGCGGCATGGTCCTTCAGCTCTTATCTTTATATTCCAGTAAGTTATTTTGCTCTCACTGTTTAACAAAAAAAGAACAACATAAAAATTCTTGCATACCTTGTTTGATTGGAGAATTTTAATGTTTTTCATTTATCATTGTAAAACCAAGGACAATTTTATAACTTTTTTGTGCGTAGCTGTTACATGTAGGGGCAATCTGTCTTTAAGTAGGGATAAATTACTCTAAAAAAATGAATCCTAGATAGTTTACCCTTCAAGTCAAGTGTCTTGTTTAAATAAATTTCTTGTTTAAAATGAAAAAAAAAAAGAATTATTTTGTTATATTTCTACAGAGTGTATGTTCATCTTCTGTGTTTCATTTGAACACAAAAACTTGATGTTCTCCATTCCCTGAGATCTGTTACGTTATCTTTATGGCTGGTTTTCCTTACCAACTTTCTCTCTCTTCTTTTTCCCTAGGCAGGGAAAAAACAAAACATAGGTGTAGCATCCACAGTGTTCCCTGATGTTTGATAACTTCTGTTTGTCACCACATATTAGAAAACCCTTGGTTTGGCTATGTTTTTTGTGTGTATGGTAATATATATATATATATATATATATATATATATATATATATATAATGACATTAAATTTACCATCTTAACTATTTTTAAGTGTACAGTTGAGTAGTGTTAGTATATTTACACAACTTTGCAACAGTTCTCTAGTTTTTCATCTTGAAACCCTGTAACTCTAGATCCACCAAACCCTAATTCCCCATAGGTCCTGCTCCCAGCCCTTGGCAATCACCTTTCTGCTTTTTGTTTCTATGAGTTTGACTAGTACTTCATATACTACTCACATTTTTGTGACTGGATTATTCTACACTGAATAATAACGTTGTCATCTACCAATGTTGTAGCATGTGACAGAACTTCCTTGCTTTTTAAAGACTGCGTAATATTTCTTTTTGTGTATATCATATTTCCCTTATCTGTTCATCTGTCAATGGGTATTTGCTTTTATTTTATGGCTATTGTGGAAAATGCTGCCATAAACATTGTGCCAAAATATCTTCAAGAACTGTTTTCTTTTGTATATACAGCCAGAAGTGGAATTGCTGGATCTTATGGTAACAATTTTCAATTTGTTGAGGAACTTCCATATATTTTCTATAATGGCTACACCACTTTACATTCCTACCAATAATGCAGAAAGATTCCAACTTCTCCATAATCTCACTAGTACTTCTTATTGTCTGTTCTTTTTATAATGACCACCCTAATTGTGATTTTTATTTCATTCTCCTAATTATTAATGATATTAAGCATTTTTCCCAGCTGATACCATGCAGAGCAGAGAGGAGCCGTAATTACTGAATCATGCCTGAACTATTGTCCCACGTCATTACAAGCAATAAAATGACTGTTGTTTTCCATGGCTAACCTTTGGCACGGTTTGGTATGCAGGGAGAGATAACTAACTATTTCAGTTGTTATTTGTCTTAATCTTTATCTTTTATTCCTCAGCTTTGAGGTGATTAGCTTCTACTTGCTGTTTCAACTTTGTGTATTTCTTTTTATTCATCTCTTACTTTATTATATTTTTTGTGTAATTTTGTGTTAATTGGCACTGTATCAGAGCATTTTAAAGTAAAGATTCTGGGATCAGACTACATAAATTTAAATTCTAGGTCCACCACTTAATCATTATAAGACTTGATACCTTATACTAAAACTCTTTGTGACTCAGTTTCCACATCTATAAAATGGGGATAAAGCCTACATCTTAATAGGGCTGTTGTGAGGGAAAAATATGTTAACATACCTACACTGCTCAGAAGAGAAACATAGTAACCACTGTGTTAGCTATTATTACATCATCTCATCGTTGACTATTATTTTACTGAACATATTTTCAGTTCTGTCCAAGTAAAGAGCACTCACAGAAATATTTTCAGTTTGTTGTGTTACATCTTATTCTAGATTGAAGTCTTTATAAGTTTTTAGCATATTATGTTCTGATTTTCCTCTCCCGCCCCGATTTCTTATCATGTCTACTTCCTTTCGTGATTTCATTTCTTCTTGCCTAATGTGCAACTTTGTACAGATTTTCTGTCTTCTGGTAGTTGAGGTTACTACCTTTTTGGCTGACCTGGCATGTAGTTGCCTTCTCTGAGTTATAATTTGATAAATGGGTGTTGCAGACATTTCACTCTTCTATAGCACATGGGTGAGTAGGGGACAGGGGAGAGTTAAGAGCTGAGATGGCTCCTGGGGTTTTCTTTGTGGGAAGACTAGATCTCTGTTCTCTTTTTTGATGACTCAGATACACTCTGACAACATTTGCTTTAACTAAATGCAGCTCTGCCTTTGAGGGAAAAAAACCCATTGCTTCCACCTCTAGCAAACACTAGCACCACCAAAGTGGACTCACTTAAGATCTTAGGCCTTTACCAGAATCATTCAGAGCCCATTGTTAATGCCTATTTTCATATTTCTTTCCCCATCGGCAGTTTGTACTAACCCCCAATACCCTACATAGTAAAAAGAAGGGAAATAATTCTTCCTTCTCTTGAGATTTAAGGTTATTAGAATTTTCAGGACTTTTGTCAACTCATCAATGCAGATGCAAATAGGATAGCATAACTAACTACAGCACAATGGGGTCCTGAAATTTCCTTTATCTCCTTGGACACTGCTATGGTCTAAATGTTTCTGTCTCCTCCCACCACCACCTTCCCCCCAAAAATTTATATATCGAAATCCTAAGGCCCAGTGTGACGGTATTAGGTGGCAGGGCCTTTGGGAAGTGCTTAGGTCATGACGATAGAACTCTCGTACATGTGATTAGTGTTCCTATAAAAGAGACCCCCTAGAACACCCTCCTCCCTCCTGCATGAGCTACAACAAGAAGTGGGTAGCCAGAGGATGGCCCTCACCTGACCATGCGGCACCTGACCTCTGACTTCCAGCCTCCAGGACTGTGAGAAATATAAGCCACCCAGCCTGTGGTATTGTGTTATAGCTGCCCAAATGGACTAAAATCCTCACCTTTCATAAATGTATGACATTAGGTCATGACTTACTTCTTGCTTGATTGTTGTTATTCTTTGTATTAGTTCATTTGTATCAGTTTGTTTGTAATTCCATTTCATTACAATATATTATGGAGGGGAAAAAAGAGTGGAGATCCAAATTCTATATTTCATTTGTTCTTAGAAATTAAGATTCCCTTTTCAATAAACAATCTCAGACAAAATTCTAGAATGACCTCAAACAAAATTGGTTGTCATTTATAAGAAAAAAATCTTACTTTTTTTCATATGGACAAGTTTGCACTTCTGTAACTGTTTTAAAATAATTAGAAGAGGAAATGTAGAAAAGTCAGCAATACATTTCTGAGTAAATATATTATCTATAATAATAAAAGCATAATATGCTAATTAGACCGGAGTCATTCCAGATGTCTTTCCAGATGACCTTCCTGACAAAGCCGGGGCTGCAAGGGAAGCCCAGGTCCCGGTGCCAGAGGGAAGCTGGTTGGCAGCCAGGGGAAGGAAGGCCTACTCTTACACGAATTCCATGCATTGGGCCTCTAGTACTGATTATAAATTCATTCTTATATATGCTTGATTTGAACTGTAACAACTTCCCTCTACTACATTCCCCCAAAATTTTACTCAACACATTATAGTGCAAATATGTACCTAAAGCCTACACCAATTTTGAGAATATCATATTCATATCCCTTGGCATTAGGGATGAAATATTTATTATCATCGCATTCATTTTTATCAGTTTGGAATCTGACATTTCTATCTCAGAAGTTCCTTCTGAGTAAGTAAGCTCTCCACTAATTCTGAAACCCTCTTCTCAGGATAGTTCAAAAACATAAACTTTATTAACTAAAAAGAGAAGAAAATGAGATAATTGCTCTATTTAATATTTGTATATGATTTATTATTATATGTGTTTGTAATGTAACTCATTTTGGATTTTAATTAATCCCACTTAGTGTTTAAGTATCTATATATCTGCCAACAGGAGTTCAATTTCTAGCTGCTATTTAATAGCAAGATAATTGGGCTTATTACTTAAGCATGGTGCATCCCTGGCATTCAGCCCAGATGGGATATTTTATATGTGTTATATCTAGAAAAGGAAAGGATACATTTCCTCTATAGCAGATGTTTAAACAATATTAAGAACTTCAAATTTTTCAAACTACCATAATGCTCGAGAGTTAAGACCACATAGCAGAACAAAATGCAGGACTATTCAGTCTTGAACTATTAAGTTTATATTTACTACTCTCTCAAAGAACTGTAGGGTTTTATTTATATACACAGATGTAAATATTTCTAAAAGTGTTTTACATATCAATTTTAGATGGCTGAACAAGTGTTTTTGGCCTGCTTGAAAAATTTTTTCCCTAAAAAATAATTTTCAAACTTGGTAAAAGCTTTCTTGTTGAAGACTTGCCAAGTTTCTCATTTTAACCTAAATTTACTTTGAGAAAAATGGAATAACAGAGCACCAGAAAGAAAATAATATTCCAACTATATCTTAAGAAAAATCATGCCAAATTTTAACTATAGAAAGTAAAATTGGAGGATTGACATATTAGCTGTATCATTTGCTAACCTCATTTCAACAATTTGGGTTTTGAAATAAAGCTTGAGATGAATTTATGTTAAGAAAATGAAGGTACAGGAGAATGGGACTTGGATATTCTTTATTGCGGCCCACAAAAACCAGGGTAATCATATTAATCTCAAGTAAGCCAGGGAGAAAAGACTTTAGAAAGGCTGGGTTGGGTCTAGATTTAATTGTCAAAGGAAGGGGTTGCTCTTCACAGATGTGTAAACCCCATAAGCAGAAAGACAAAGTCTTCACTTTCCCAACCCCAACAAGCACCTCTATTAAGCCATAAACTTTAAGAGGACGGACAAATATTAATTCAGTGTTACATTCCCAGCATCGAGCAAAACATCAGGTTCCAAAGAGAGATTTACCAAATGATTGCTGAATGGCTAAACAAGTGATGGGGCTTAATAACTATGGCAGTGGTACATTAAGTACCCATCATTTAAAATGTTAATTAACTTGCAATAGAATTCAGATCAACAAAATAAATGCCATTTTTATGATGAAAAATGAAATCCTTTTAATTGTATAATATTGTAATATTGTTGTAAGCTATACTCTCAAAGCAGAAAAATCATGAAGGCACATTTTAAGTATCATGAGGTCTCAGAACATAATAGTATGCAATCACAAAAGTTCCCATTGCACAGTTTTAATAATTTCCATTTTTTTAATATATCTTATTATAAAAACCTACTATAATATTGATAAGTTGAATATAGAGCTTGGGAAAGAAACTATTTATCTTTTTAAATCCACTTGCCCTTAAAATGTGATGTTTCTTTTGGTCACTGTGCTGCATTTATATGTGTCCAAGAAACAGACGTCAAGGAGAAAAGAAAATATATCTCTGTTCTCGCCTCTTATTTTCTTTTCTTGGTTACCTCAGAAGCACAGGAGATAAATATAACATAGGAGGTTAGGGGGAAAAAGTTTCCTTAAGACTTCAAAACACTTCATCAAAATGAAACAGAATTTTCTTATCCAGTAAGTGTTCCTTTTCTTCTTTGGCTTCAATTTTATTTTCCTGTGTCCTCATTTCTACAATGCTTTTTCCAAAGTACGGAAAGTATCAGTAAGAATCTGCATGACGCCTACAGCTTAAAAATACAAATGGTAATGGTACATTTTTCTCAAAGCACTTTGTAGATCTTCAGCTTCCAGATTTCTGTCACATTTGTGTAGATTCTAACCACATGCAATGTTGTTGTACACCATCAGTAATCTTTGATAATATGTAATAATATGTTCTTGTAAACTGCATAGACTTATCCAGAAAGTAAATAGATTGGATATGAAAAACAGGAACTGAAAGGTTCAGACTAGACTGTAAAGTGTTAATGGGCATCAGGATTAAAATTTCCACTAAAGATGAGGCTGCTGAACATCCGAACTAAATATAAAATTGGCATGACATATGACTGGCATAAAATGTTGATGGGTACCTGCTCTTGCATGTCCTGTAGGTTTTGTTGGCACCTTACTGACTTCCATAACCATGTCAGCTTATGAACATGGATGGACCACATCATGGAACACTGATATGAAGTGCCATTACTGGAAGATACCCTGGTGGCTCACTCTGCACACAGATGAACACTTCCAATGCCATGTCATTTGTGGCCATCACAGCTTTAAGTCCTCTCTTTCAAGGAACAGGCAATGTTCACAGAATAAAGAGATGGCAGGCTTAACATCTTCTGATAGGTAAACCTATGCAGAGGATACTCCTAACCATTTGGACTAACCAATATGAATGGTAGTGGTTCAATGGGAGATATTTAATTCAGATATATTGGGCTCAGACATCACTCACTTGGATTGTGGGTAAGTCTATAAGCCTCTGTTTGCTCATCTGGTTGTTATCAAAAATAAATTTAAAAATACACAAAAGTGGATGTAATAAAAATTTAAAAACTCAGTTTTCAACATTATCAAGTAGCAGTTATTTACATTATGAAATTTAACTATCTAATTCTCTTAAGGTATCCATATATTGGGAACAAAGAAACAATTCAAGTCCAGAAGAATCCTTTTTATTGGAAGAGAACATTTGCCATGTGAAATGAAGACAATAAAATCTATACTACATTTAAATGGAATCACTTGTTCTCTAGTTTTATTCCTCCCAATTACAGTTCTGAAAGCCCTGTCAGCTGTGGAATAATCTTCCCAGAAACCTAGCAATGAAAAGAAATGGTCAAGATGATCATGAAACATATAGCTGTCCTAGCAGAGAAAGTAATTTTTCCCAGTTCTGAGGTTATTTCAATAAATACACTACAACATTATTGTTATTCTTACAACAAATAACATATAGTCACATAATCCACCAGTAGTATTGTGCCCCAGAATAACTTATGTGCACCATAACACCAGTTTGTAGTGAAAATAAAGTTGTCGAGCTGTATATGGAGAGAATTCTTTACACTGCATTGTAAACATCTTACTTGCATTAAAACTGTTGTTTTCATAAATGTGATCAATTGCGAAAATAAACTTGGGAGACAACTTTAGTGTCTCTTGAAAAGCTTTTTCCTGTTTTGGTTGCCATGTCATATTCTTATTCCTTCCTTGATCTGGTGTTTGGGTTCTTGACATTCCATGCTATATAAACCTATATTGCATAAGAGGTTGTGCAAAATAAAATAATTTTGTGAAATTTATGTTTTAGTAGGAAAATAGTGGCATGAAAAAGGAGCGGTTTTATTAACTTAGAAAATGCAAGGCAATTGAGATTAAAAACTCACTTAAAATTTCAGAGTGTAAAAAATCAGTCAGAAAAACCCAAAAATGAGATTCAAAAGCTAAATAAATAAGTTTCACAAAAGCAGATTTGCAAAGAATAACAAAATAAATGGTTAATAATTGGAACCAGATATTAGGGGGCCAGATACATACATCATTTTATAGAATTTAGACTTTGTCCTAAATAACACAAGAAATCACCCAAGTTCTCAGAAAAAGGGATTCAAATGGCTTTAAGTCACAAGCCAGTCCTTAAGACTTACCTGGCTACTTCATTACTTAAGCTTTAAAGCTATTTTCAAATATGGTGAGAAGTTAGAACATCCCCAAAGATATTGCTAATTTTTTAAGATGCAAACTAATATGCTTTATATCTTATTTCTAATACTCTGGATTTATTGGTATTTAAAAGACAATGGATTAAAAAAGAAAAATAACTTATCACAGTTTATAAGTCAATGCATTCATTAACCATATATTTTGAACATCTGTCTTATTCTTTATGTTTACATTATAATAACAGGATGGAAAGGTACTAGTTAATCCACTCAATAAATAGTTTAGGGCCTACAAAGGGCCAGGTGCCTTGCCAGATTGGTGATAAAATACTGAGGAAAAAAGACAAAAACCAAAGTGATTAACTAACAAACAATAACACAATAAACAGAAATTGTTCCTTTCTGCAATGACTTAAATCTTAGGGATAACCATTAATCAATAATTGTGAGAATTAATCAACTAATCATATAAATATACAATTAGTGAATGCTGTGAATAAGAAATAAATCATCCAATTCAAGAATTGACTTAATCAAGGAATTTTTCTTGGGAATGTGTTGCTTAAGGGGAGATATTTTAAAAAGAGAAAAACAAATAATTAACTAAGTGAGAAAAAAGAAGATAAATTTTCACAGAAAGAAAGCAGTAAAGACTCTCCTAGACCAAATTCTAGATAGGTTCCTCTCAGCAACTAGGACCCATCCTAGGGCAAGTCCCCAAGAGTCAGCTTCAACAGAATCCTGCTGAGTCAGTTTAGCCAGAATCCTCCACTTACTATATATATATATATATTGATTTCAGAGAGGAAGGGAGAGGGAGAGAGAGATAGAATCATCAGAGATGAGAGAGAATCATTGATTGATTGTCTACTGCCCAACCCTTACTGGGGATCAAATTTGTAACCCAGGCATGTACCCTGACTGGGAATCAAACCATGAACTACTGGTTCATAGGTTGACACTCAAACACTGAGCCACACCAGCCAGGCTCTACTTTGATATTTAATCAAATTCCTCATTCTCCACAATCCTCCAGGCAAGTCTCATCACCCTGGCTTGCCTTCAACAAATCCTGCTAGGTTGGTTCAGCCAGAATCCTCCCTTACCCCTCATGTTTCTTCTTAGTAAATTTTCATGCACTCATTCCTACCCTGCTTCTTGTTGATAGATCCTCACTGCCCATGTGTTCTAGTTCCTGATTAAAATCTGTTTTTACCTCTTTAACTACAGGCAGGTTCTGCTTTTTCTTTAACAACTAGTGGCCCGGTACACAAAAGGAAATTAATTAGAAAAATATTTTAATATCGCTATTCATCCTTTCTCTATAATAGAAGTGTCAACCAAATTCACAATGGACAATGACAAATCAAAACACACACATGCGATTAGCATCAGTGACAGCTTTATATGTATCACACATGCATGAGTCAACTTAGCCATATATATATATATATATATATATATATATATATATATATATAGAACAAACTTGCTTAATTAGACCTGCTTTCTTATTTAGCTAAACTTTTTCCAGCCCAGTGAAGCACCCAACTTTTCTTTCAGATAATTGTCAGCAACACAGCAGTACATATCAACACAAAGCAGATTATTATTGTAGATCACACAGGGAGAACAAAGGGTAAAATATTTAACTACATCAGTGTTTGACTATATTCTGTGGAGTGAGAAAACCTGAAGTCATTTTCAGGGTCCACCATTTCTTCTTTTCAGTCGGGTCAAGTTTCTAAACTTTCAAAATCTCCATTTTCTGGCTAATGAAAAGAAATTAGGATTCCACCAAGTCTCATATCTACCTACTCCAGGACTTCTGTGAGGATCAAATGAGATGAGGCACAGGAAAATGCTTCACAGACATTTGGTTAAAGTGTAAAATGTTTGCACCTGGCTATAAAGCAAGTCATGTTCCTGGGCTGAAGAAACTCCAAGGAGGCTAGTTGCTAGGGAAAGGAAGCTGGGCATTGCTACGTGACATCATTACCTGGCGCCCACAGAGACCTTTTATCCAGGCTGAGCTGTGGGCTGCATTTTGCGCCATGGGGTCTCGGCAGCGTTGGCTGCAGTTTGGTGGGGTGTTGGTCCCGGGTGGTGGTGGGGTCTGTGTCCCACTTGGGGGAAGCCAAGTGTTGGTTTGTGGGTGCCAGATCTGTGGTGTTGTTTCTTTGTAAATGGCCAATGTGCATCACAGCAGCTCCTGCATTGAGCATCTGCCCCCTGGTGGTCAGTGAACATCATAGCGACTGGTCAGAAAGTTAGAGGACACTTAGCATATTAGCCTTTTATATATATAGATGGCATAGGTCCTGAGAGGGAGGAGTCATTGTCTCACATAAAACAATAACAACAACAAACTGTCCCTATATTTTTTATGATAGCATAAATATTTTTGATGTGATTGACAAGAGTATGCACACTATTGCTCAGGTTAAATCAGGCCCTCCAACTGTTTTTGTAAATAAGGTTTTATTGGCACACAGTCACACCCATTCATTTACATATTTACTATGGTTGCTTATCCACTAAAAAGGCAGAATTGGGTAACTGTGACAGAGACTGTATAGCCCATAAAGTTTAAAATATTTATCATTTGACACTTAGCCAAACCCTGTTATAGATTCTTAATCAGGTATACAAATGATTTTTCTCAGTTTTATGAGACTGCCAATTTTTGCAAAACCTTAGTTGCTTTGGGACAAATTTCATTGAGGAACTTGTGACTAATTTTAAGAGTTCCATCCTAGAGTACTGTCATTTTTTCAAAGTTACCAAAAGCCTGTGTTCCAATAAAATTGTAAAAGGACTCCCAAAACATAAATAAGATAGAAACCTAATTGTCCTATTTAAAGCGAAGGGACCAGATTTCTCTGTCTCAATAAGGAGGCAATCTTCCTTTCTAGGCAAAAAAAAAATATTTTAGAAAATGCTGCTCTGGACTGTAGATTCAGTAAGTACCCTACATTTCCAGAGCAGCTATAGCCATTTATTTTTTTCTTAAAACTTTTAATAAATTTTTTCATGCAAAAAGTTGAATAAAATAATGATCACCTATAAACACTACAAGTAAATTCAAGACAACATTTTGCCATATTTGCTTTGCCTAAACTGTGTGACTGTGTGTGTGTTTACAAATGTTTTTTACATAATTAATTCTATACAAACTGCAGGCATTGTGATCCTTTATCCCTAAATTCTTTAGTATGCTTCTCTTAAAATAAAGACATTCTCCTACATAACCAAAATAATACTATCACATCACAATAAATAATTAGCAATAATTTTTCTAATACCTAACATATAGTCCACATTCAAATTTTACCTATTTGAACTGCTACAACTCCCAAACACATGCATTGGATTAATTTATGATCTTTAGTATTCTATGACAGTACCCATTTCATTTTTTCATTACACTGATTTTCTGGACAGACCAAGACAGTTATTTTGAAGAATATTCTATATCTGGAATTGTTTCATTGTGTGTATTCATTCTTTCTTGTAGTCCCTGGAAGCTTAATTGATTGTAATACATTGGATAAATAAAATCTCTTAAGTCTGCAGCAATACTCTTAGGAAAAAAGACAAGAGAGAGAGACAGAAAAAGCAAAAAGCAAATAAACAAAATCCAATATAAAAGTTAATATTTTACTTTAAAAAATTTTAATCAAAGAGAAATAAGTGTTCATTCTCTCTTCGTGTGTGTGTGTGTGTGTGTGTGTGTGTGTGTCTGTGTGTGTGTGTGTATTAGGAGAAATTGTATTTTATCCTGTTATGAGTAAAAGTGCTTCTTTATAGGAAATTGCAGTCAGTAAATGTAGAAGAAAATACAGAATTGTAAAATCACCATTCTATAATATCAAAAGAATCATTAATTGAGGAAGGGACCCCCAAAAGATGCTAAAAAATAAGATGAAAGATTGCTGAACCAAATGTTAGGCCAGAGTCAAAGAATTCTCCCACCCCCTTCCTTTGTACTTATTCATTACAAAGAGAAAATACAGATATAAAATAGAAAAATCTGTTGGCACCACTGTAACTTATATAATCAATGTTAACACCACTAAGAGTGAGGCAACCTGATTTTATATGCTTTTGATTTAACACAATGTCAGTACATAGGATTACCTGTGAAAGGTTCTTGCCTCACATTTTTTACCTGAATCTATTTATGTCTTTAGATTTAACCACCAATTCTTCCAATTAGTGCTTGCTAAAATAATCTCATAATAACAAATTGATAAAAATAGTTTTTTAGGTATCTAAGAAATAATGCTTAATCATTCTGATAATAGGTGTGACTACTCTTTTCATAGCTAACCTAGGAATTAACCCATCCTGTAGGAAAAGGGACTATGAACTCTACTAGTATGTGAAGAGCCTCACTTCCATGCTCAAACTATTTTTAACTAAAAAATCTGGGTGATCTTGACTACCACAGTTCCTTCATGGGGCCTTAGTTTTTCTGTTGATAAAGTAAGTTTTGAGTAACATATTTCTCACCTTAGAACCAAAGTTCTATGAATTTTTAAGTCACAGGAAATAGTCTTGTACACACAGTTTAGTGTAGTGGTTAAGAGCAGAACTTGGGGATCCAGACTGCCCTGATGTGAAACCCCCACTCTGCTACTGCCATTGCTCTCTAAGCCTCAGCCCACCTATAATAATAAAGGTGTAATAAGCTAATTAGACCGGATGTCCTTCCGTCCTTCTGGACAAGGCCAGGGCTGCGAGGGAAGCCCGGTTCCCAGGTGCCAGAGGGAAGCTGGTGCTAGCAGCTGGGGGAAGGAAGGCCTACTCTTGCACAAATTTCATGCATTGGACCTCTAGTTAATCCATAAAATGGAGATAGTGCAATTACATTACCTACCTCATAGGGTTGTTGGGAGGATTTACAAAGTTAATGCAAATAAAATGCAGGAAAAATGACTACTGCTAGTAAGCATTCAATATATATTATTACATTATAATTGTTTATTAACTTTCTTATTTAAACCATTATTATATTTTACTTGCTATGGGATCCAAATCAGAATCATTCTAGTGACAATTACACAGCAGAGTTACAAACAGCCTTGTTGTTGTTGATGTGCCTGTCGTAATAGGCATCTGACACTTTAGTGAAAACAGTGTGCCAGGCTGTAGGCTAATTTGGCATCTGAAAGCCATTTGCAACCCCCTTCTCTCTTTTACTCCTCTATTACAGAGACGTGAAAGCTAGCTAACCCGCAGCAAGAGAGGGCTAAGTAACATACTCTTTGCTGTAAGAAGTCAGTGGCTATGAACTGGCCTAGCATCTAGCAAAGCTTTTGAACAGGACAGATGGGATTGGCATCACTGCTTTCATCCTTTCGTCATTCTTTCCATCTGAAACAGGCACATCATAGGAAGTGAAGTAGGCACCTTGAGAATGTAAAGTCAAATGCCATGGTGTTTTGGATGTCAAAAGAGATCGATAGAAGAGCTGGGTCCCTGATGGCACCACTTAGTAGTCAGCCTGCTAGATTCCTTGTTTTATGAGGAAAGTGAGCCCGTATGTGTTTAAACCACAGTTAATCTGGTTTTCTATTGCTTGCTACTGAAAACAATCCCAACTGATATACTTATTCTATTTCATTTAATGTTGTAAAAACAATAAAAAGGAGGCAAGATTATTATCTGTTTGACACTTATAGTAAATACATCCTTTAAAAGCCTTGTTTTGAAAGGAGATATAAAGATTGAGTCTATCTACAACTTTCATTAAGGTTTAAAACTTTATTTTGCTGAGTAGGTTAGAAGTTGATTATCTTGCATTCCAGTGTGTACACCCTTCAACATAAACTGTACCAGCAGCAAATTGAGGTAGGCTAATACAAATGACTTATCTTCAGGGCTATTACGACCACCAGTGTCTTATTAAACGTTTAAATGACTATAAGAAAAGTCTTTAAATTAATGGAGGATTTGCAAGAAAATAAATAAGAGCTTTATTGTGGCTTATAGATTGTGAAGGCTTTATGAAATGTCTAGAAGATTCATCCCATCATGATAAAGGTAATCCATAATTGTTCAGGCAATTTAATAAACCAAAGGAAACTTTGACAGTGTGATAGATACTCAAAATATTTATCATTCAGTCCTGGAATGTGGAGTTCATTTTCTGGAATGCTTTGGATAGCTGGTCTATCTCCTCTTGTTAAATTAATATGTTAGCACTTTTCATCTCCCTTATGCTGCTAAGTAAATATAATAAAACATGCCAGTTGAAATTTATTCTAGAATAAAATTCTAAGTGATTCTCATTGCAGAAGATGCTAAAAGGAATGCAAAAGCTATTCTATTGCTTGAAGCCTTTTGGTTGGAAGCTTGCTGAGCCCTTTAGCAATAATTTTTTTTCTCTAGTTCTTCTCCAGAAAGTTTCCTTCCTCAATATCTCAATATTCTACTCCAAAGCATAGCTTTAAATATAAGTACAGAAATCCTTCCCTAGTCAACTCACTTCAAGACCCATACATAATAGAATTGTTACAGGAGGTAGGTAGTTAAATTTTAAGCAAAAGGGAGGGAGGGAGCCAATCAGCAGCAGATATATGATTAAGCTCAATTAAACTTTATGGTCACCCTGGGGAGTCTGCCCCTTTAGCAGGAGGAGGGAGAAGATAGCGCAGGGGGGAGTCCTTTCACTGGTGCGCACACAGTAGAAGTCAAAATAGCAACTATAAAGGGGAAGATACAAGCCTGAGAAAATCTGGAAAATAACTGGATAGGATAAGGACACAAGCCCAGGAAAAGCCAGCGAAGAGATTGGACAGTTTGAAAGAAAGCCTGCTTTCTCCCAAGCCCAAGGAAATAAATATAGGGAAGCTTAACAAGGGCCCCAATCTCTTTTTTGCAGCCATGTGGGCTGGAGCGTAGCTGGGAGCAGAGACTGAGCTTGATTACTGGAGCCTCGGATGCCAGGGTAATGGCATAGCAACTCCAGGCCCTGGCCCTCCTCCTGGGCTTGGCAGGGACAAGTGTGGGCCTGCAGTCCCAGAAGCTGGACTTCTTTCACAGCAAGGTGGAGCTGAGCTACCTGGTCATGGGTGGGGCAATGGGGGCGGTATATCTGGGGCCGACTGACAACATGGGCCAGCTTCTGCTGCTGAGCCTCCCAGGGAAGTGCTGCCTAGTGTGGCAGGGTTTTCAAGGACATCTAGGTCCTGTGCCCCTTCTAATAAATCTTGCCACTATTGCTCACATCCTCCTTCACATGTGTTCCTGAAATGCTTTTCCTGTGACACCATAAGAAGCTATCCCCAGACTGGTCCTCCTCTGGTAAAAGAATCACCATCTAAATATATCTGAAAATCTCTTTTGACATTAAAATTTCAGCACTATCCTGAGTCTATACACCATCAAATTTAAAAGGAATTCTTTCCATTCCAGAGCATCCCAGAAGGCCCAGAAAGGCCAATAAGCAATGTGTTCTTTCCTTGAACACAAGAGTCACAGTTATGATAGCTATTTCCTAAGAAAGTGTTTTGTCAACTCTAAAAACAACCAAAGTAGAATTTCTATAATCAGCTATAACTTTTATGTTACAATGTATTCATTATACATAAAAAAGATTAGAGAACATTCCAAAAATAAAGGCAATTAGATTTACTAATTCCACCCGAAATAATTTCAAATGTAAAGAATAAACTATTTATTTTTTTTTTCCCATGGAAGTATGCCAGACACAACTATTCCTGACACTGCATGCAAGGTGAATGCAAGAAGGTCCTACAGGCATTAACACTGTTTACTCTTTACCTCACCATTTTTCTTTCTCTACACCCCTGTGACATTGTGATACAGCATTTGTGATGATCAAATAAACTCCCCTTCTCTATCCTATACCTCCTCATGCTGAGGTCTGTGCTCCCATTGTAAACCTGGCACATTTGAGATCTCCCAAGGACTGTTTGAAATGCACATCCATACAAGCATGTAAGCCTGGGTCCTGAACTGATTGGAATCCATGATTAGCAAGGACCTTCATGGACTCTGAGTCCAGCAAGTCTACCAGATCCTCTGTGTGAGATCATTACTTGGGCAGATGAACTCATTTCTAGTGGAAGGTAAAGATGTTAAAACAAAAAACAAATAAATGACTTCATTTGAACAGTTCTAACTCTAATAAGAAAAGTTAAGAACATTTTTAATGATGTTATCTTAAAAAGTAAGGCCTTGAGGGAGGATATTTTTCCTATCATCCCTCTAGGCTCTCTGGCCTCAGCAAAAGACAGATTGACAAGAAAAAGCATACAAATGTATTTAATACAAATTTTGCATCACAAAAAAAAATAAAGACCTGGAGAAATGGTTAAACCCAACTGAGCATTTTTATAGATTTGATGAAGAGTGAAAAGTCTTGAAAAAATGTGAGAGGACATAGGGTGTGAGCTAAGGGGAGTGAACTGTGGAAATTAGCTAGGCCTGTTTGCTCAGATTTATCTTGGCATTGAAGGGAGGCAGAGTTTGCTACTCCAAAATATATCTCTTTGGATACTGATTATTTTAAGCTGGCTATTTTTAAAAAACAAAGACTCATGAAAAACTTTGGTCTTCCCCCTGCCTAAAAGAATTTAGGATAGAAGATCTGCTCTAGGAAGGGAGTTATCATCATCCTATCTAATAAAAGAGTAATATGCAAATTGACCGTCACTCCAACATACAAGATGGCTGCCCCATGTGGTCAAAGATGGCTGCCCCCATGTGGACACAAGATGGCTGCCACAAGATGACCAGCAGGGGACAGCAGTTGGGGGGGGACCAGGCCAGAAGGGGAGGCAGTTATGGGGGACCAGGCCAGAAGGGGAGGGCAGTTGGTGATGACCAGGCTGGCAAGGGAGGGCAGTTAGGGGCAACCAGGCTGTCAAGGAAGGGCAGTTGGAGGTGACCAGGCCAGCACGGGAGGGCAGTTGGGGGTGGCCAGGTCTGCAGGGGAAGACAGTTAGGAGTGACCAGGTCAGCAGGGCAGGGCAATTAGGGGTGACCAGGCCAGCAGGGGAGGGCAGTTAGGGGCAATCAGGCTGGCAGGGGAGCAGATAAGCATCGAACAGGCTGGCAGGGGAGTGGTTAAGGGGTGATCAGGCTGGCAGGCAGAAGCAGTTAGGGACAATCAGGCAGGTAGGCAGACGAGTGGTTGGAAGCCAGCAGTCCTGGATTGTGAGAGGGATGTCCAACTGCCCGTTTAGGCCTGATCCCACCAGGATCGGGCCTAAACAGGCAGTCTAACATCTCTCGAGGGGTACCAGATTGGAGAAGGTGCAGGCTGGGCTGAGGGACACACACCCCCTCTGTGCATGAATTTCATGCACCGGGCCTCTAGTAGATAACTATAGTTTAATATGAACTCAGTGTGATAGGCAGGAAGGAATCTAGAAAGGGCCATTTGATCAAAGTCCTGTCTGTGTGTCCTATTCTTTCAAAATGGCCCAACAAAACTCTTTTCATCTCCTTGTAAATTGAAGTCCTAGACCTCTTCTTCCCTCTCCCTAGTCCAGAATGACATGTATGCCTCATTTTGCCTCCTGTCTTTGAAATTTCATGTGTGTATGAAAAAACTTCATTTTTTTCCCTGTTAATCTGTCTTATGTAATTTTGATTATTAGTCCATCCAGGAGAACTTAGAAAAACTATTTTTCTTCCCCACAACATTACTCCATCTTTGGAGATAAGGATGCTCCTTTCTTCTGGGTATGAGGTGTTCTGAACCCCTCCAGAGTCTATTTTTGAGAGGGTCACAATAAAACAGGGATCTAAATTGTACTCGTTGGAGAGGTAGAATATTTTGGCAGATTTAGTAACTGGTTCAAAGACTCCATAGTGAAAATAAAGCTGATGGGCTTTAGGAACAGCACCAGGCCATCGTAGCCAGAACAGAGCCAGTGGGAAAGGATATGTAGGAGACAGGCAGGGGCTGGCTTCCAGAAGACCTTGTAGACTATGAACATATGGGAAATTATTGGCATATCACACAGGGGAGAAGTGAGAATGTATTTGTGTATTAAAAAGACTTTTCCCTACTGCATAGGGAAGCTATTATGGGGCTAATGCAGTGGTCAGCAAACTCATTAGTCAACAGAGCCAAATATCAACAGTACAACGATTGAAATTTCTTTTGAGAGCCGAATTTTTTAAACTTAAACTTCTTCTAATGCCACTTCTTCAAAATAGACTTGCCCAGGCCGTGGTATTTTGTGGAAGAGCCACACTCAAGGGGCCAAAGAGCCGCATGTGGCTCACGAGCCGCAGTTTGCCGACCACTGGGCTAATGTATAGGGCCATGCTGAAAAGCTCACATTTGTAAAGGCCTGGACCCAATGTTTACTATATAGTAGAAATTTAATCAATATTAGCTCATTATTATCTCTTTTTATTAGAATGATGCAAGACCAAAATGCATCCTAAAATCTATACAGAGGATACTGACCACCTTTTAGATCTATTTAACTTTTCATTATTTTTCCTTATCATGAAAGTGATACATACTCATTTATCAAATTCATGAAACTATAAAGAACTACATAAAAAAGAAAAAAAACCTGTAACCATAATTCTTTCTTCCAGAGACAACAGCAATAAAAAATCTTCTAGTTTTTTTCTCTCCTCTGCAATCATATCTGTATAGCTGAGCTCTCATATGCACACTTCTGTATGCTGCTATATTTCTTCACATCAATTAAAGCAGGTTCAGAGTTAGGAGTTTCACACTGCTCACACCATCTTTTTTCCAGAAGCAAGGTGCTGTGCAAAATCAATATTATTGCCTCTGATCATTTGTTTAACTCTCCAACGTGTTACATATCAAATACATGTATTCTCCACTGTTTCCACTCAATTCTCTGATGTATGCCGGGCAAACTGGAATTTTTATACCAATTGAACAGATGAGCACATTGAAACTTCAGTGTCTAATTGGAGAAGCTATACTTCAAGTGAGTGGAAAAGTTAAATCTAAAACTCTTTTTGTTTCTGGCCCATTGACAGTCCCACTAAACCCTCCTACCATACTCTTCCTCAATTCATCCTTAGATTTTTTTTTTTTTTTTTTTTTTTTTTTTTTTTTTTTTTGCTCAATGTGTGGTAAGCCAGTAGTTTTGGCCACATTTAAGACTTGGTAGAAATATGGACTCTCAGGTCCCATGCCAGAACTTGCATTTGAACAACATCTCTAGTTGATTCCTTTATACATTAAAATTTGAGAAATGTGAATTAATATACTTCCTATGCCTTGCAAAAAAAAAAAAAAAAAAAAAAAGCTAAGATGACCAAGGTAATCATGTGATAACCATTCCAGTCTTACCCTTCAAACTGAACACAGAACTTACCGATTGCATACAGAAGATGAGAAAAATTGTACTTTTAAGCTAAAAATATTTTGCTGGTCATATATTTATTGCCTAATAAAACACAGAATAAAATGAGCTACTAATTAACTTAACTGAAAATAATCAACTAAAGGGGTCTGCAGAACTTCCATTTTAAAAATAATTTTCACCAGCACATAGACTAGGTCAAGTGCAAAAATGACACTGTGAATAAATATTAATCTCATCATCTATATATATAAAAGCTTAAGTGACCATAATGACCAAATGACCGAAATGACTGTCGACCAGTTGCTATGACACGTACTGACCACCAGGGGGCAGACACTCAACACAGGAGCTGCCCCTTGGTGGTCAGTGCGCTCCCACAGCCAATCTCCCGCAGCCGGCCAACCTCTCCTGGTCCCTCCCCACGGCTGGCCAACCTCCTGTGGTTCCCCAGCCAGCCAACTTCCTATGGCCCCTCCACCCGGCCAGTCCTCCCCCCCCCCCCCCCCCAGCCAGCTGGCCAATCTCCCGCAGTCCTCCCCTGATCCCTCCCACCAGCTGGCAGGCCCCAAATCGGCCTGGCCCTGATCAGCCCATCCCCGATCAGGACTGGGTGAGACAGTCCCAATCAACCCTGATCACTGGCCAGGCCTAGGGACCCCACCTGTGCATGAATTTGTGCACCAGGCTTCTAGTTAATTGTATTAGCCAAAGGTTAGAAAAATCCTGAATGTGATCCCAGGGGATTGGTTACATAAAAAGTTTCTGCATAGCAGAAGAAACTGCCAACAAAACAAGAAGGCAACGAACCAAATGGCAGATGATATTGGCAAGCAACAGTTCCAACAAGGGGTTAATATCCAAAATATATAAATAACTCATACAACTCAAAACCAAATGATCCACTTAAAAAGTGGGCAGGGGACCTGTACAGATACCTCTCCCAAAAAGACATACAAATGACCAACAAATATATGAAAAGATGTTCAACTTCACTAGCTATTAGAAAAATGCAAATGAAAAGTACAATGAGATACCACATCACACCTGTTAGAATGGCTATTATCAACAAGGCGGGTAATAACATATGCTGGGGAGGCTGTGTAAAATAAGGAACCCTCATTTATTGATGGTGGGAATAAATTGGTACAGCCACTACAGAAAACAGTATGAGGTTCCTCAAAAAAATTAAGAACAGAGTTATCATATGACCCAGCAACTCCTCTTCTGAATATCTACCGAGAAACTCGAAACGCCTTTAAGAACCATTTAAAATGAAATTCCTTTCAAGAAGTTATTTTTTTAAATATATTTTTATTGATTTCAGAGAGGAAGGGAGAGGGAGAGAGAGATAGAAACATCAATGATGAGAGAGAATCATTGATGGGCTGCCTCCTGCATGCCCCTTACTGGGTGGGGATTGAGCCCGCAACCTGGGCATGTGCCCTTGACCAGAATCAAACCCGGGACCCTTCAGTCCATAGGCTGACACTCTATCCACACCAGCTAGGGCTCAAGAAGTTATTTTTGATGACCTCAGTCCCAAAATATAAAACTAGTTAGCCTTCCCTTACTCACTCATGTGTTATAAATAATTGAGCTATATTTTCTTACTGTAGGCACTCAACAAAATATTTATTTGACACATCATAAAAAGTTTCCCTCAAAATCTATGTAATAAAACAATCAGTGTCTTCAAGTGACAAGTAACTATAGAAGGTACACATTAGCCTAACAGAAATATACCCTTTTAGGGAATTTTGTTCAGAAAGAAAAACCATCATTTGTATAAACTAAGGTAAATTATTCCCTAAACTTGAACTACATACAAATTAGCAGATTCTTTTCAAATAACTAGCTTGTCTTGGATACTTATTTTACTTGTTTAAAAGTTCATTCTTCTTGTATACATGCATTTATTCGAAAATGAAATGCTCAATTTAAAGCAAACATAAAATAGAGCTTTTTGTACTAAATTGGAATCCCTATAGAAGGAGAACATTTCAGTGACAATAATAACTAATGACTCAATAAAAATTGATTTAAGACAAATCAACAAAAATGAAAGAATTTAGACTTAGTCTGTCTAGAAGAGTTGAAGGAGAATGAATACCAGTAATTGGTGAAATAGTGAGAGAAACTGTATATTGAATTCGTATCTCTAGCTTTCTTTGAAATCATCTCAGTGAGATATGTTAAAATGAGGCAAAACTTACAGAATTCCCAAAATATAAAGACCGAGTCAATATTGAGTCTACATATGGAGCTGTTTGGTACAGAGATACCTGATGCCCAATCTCATGTATAGCTTTCTAGCTCTGATTCTAGACACTTTATCATAGACAAATGAAAAATTAGATAAATCTCCACACCTTGGTTGGCATTTTTACTTCAAGCCTTTACCTTAACCTTGACTGAGACATAACCTCATTCCTTCTTAGCTTCTAAGGTGCTTAACCATAGCCTCATTCCTCAACCTCACCTGGGTGACGAAGTCATCTCATTTCTTACAAGATCAGGATTGTAAACAGCAAAAAGCAACGCGAGCTAACGCCACAAACAATTCATCGCTAGCGAAGGGTGAAACTAGTTTCCGAAAGAGCAGAGACCTGACTATTTAGCCTTCCAGCGAGAAAAACCCGAATAGATGGCCTTTCTGAGGTTACACCAGCTTGATGAATGATTTCATCTCCGCTTCGTTCTTGCATCCCTTGCGCTCGGGAGCTGGGTTTCTGGGAGAGAGTACCTGGTTAGCCTGGTTTGTTCGAGCCCCTCTACTCCTCCGAGGTCAAGACAGCTGGACTGACAGTTCCGAATGTACCCCACCCCTCCCCCCAGGACCCCGATGGGAGAGGAGGGAGAAGACACACCTCTGACCCAGCCCCTCACCGCTTTCTTACAACCCTTTCTCACAGCACACACAACTCAGATTACCAAGAAAAGAAACTTGCAGAGTTAAAATCAAGAAAAATATGGCGACGTTTCAGGTCTCCTTGCCTTTGCTCACATGATTCACTCTGACTGGAATGCGATTAATTTCTGCTGGGTGAAACGCCACTCTTCCAACCCTATGACAGGCGTTACCTCCTCTGTAATGACTTCCCTGACCTCTCCACGAGGAATGAAGCAGCCCTGCTCCTGGGCCTCCGGGGCCTTCCTCGTCGCAACGTGGACTTACCAGAGTGTTCCAGGCCATTGGTCAAGGGTTGTCGCCTCCAAGCAGTGTGAGAGCCCTGAGTGACAGGCTCGGCTTCCTGAGCCTGAACAGCTCGGGATCATCTGCTCGGACCCGGGCAGCGCGTCTCCCAGGATGTGCTTTGAATCCGTCCATGCCAATCCACGGGCCTGTTGACGTGCATTCCTAGGCCCACGTCGCAGCCCCTCTGCCACATGAGCCAGTCAAACTTCTTGTTGCTTTAAATGCTCGGCACCTGCACCTGCACCTGCACCTGCACCTGCACCTGCACCTGCACCTGCACCTGCACCTGCACCTGCACCTGCACCTGCAGTGTCTCCGGTCAGCCCACCCCAGACGCCAGGCCAGCTCCGGGCTCCACTCTCGCTTCCAGGCTCCTCGCATTCGCTAAGGACAGATAGGCAGCCCTAGACCTCCAGGCCAGGTTCCGAGGTGCCGCTTCCGCTCACTGCGCCCCAAATCCCGCGAGAAGAGCGCTGCCGGGCTGGAGGGGCGCTGTGCATGGGTTATTTACCCTGGAATAAAGGACATCACACTCATTACTCAATTGTTTTCATTTTGTCATTTGACAATACTAAACTGAAAAGTTGTCAGCTATTCACCGACGCTATTCTGTGTATATGTAAGTTGTAGTTATAGAAATGCAAAATTAGCACAATTGTAAAAGCTGAGTTATGAGCCAGTGGGCATTTTGAGAGGTAGTTGAATTACTTTAACAGTTCTGTATGGTTAATATCATGAATAAAATAAAACATAAAGTGGTTATTTTTTTAAAAAAAGGAAACAAAAACATGTATCCAGAACTGAAAAGTCTCTAAGCTAGGTTTTACAGAAAAGAAACTCTACAAATATGGCCCTCACTTCCCGTAAACCTAATACCTAACACGAGTAATAATGATACAGAGAGACAATCTACAAAGCAAAGCTAGAATAATGGACACATAATTATTTTTTAAAGAAATAAATTACCCATATGTCCAGGAAGTAATATATGAATGTCTAAGAATGGATTACAAAAAAAAAATCTTCTTGAAAAGAAATGAATTTGCATTCAGTAAGGTAATGCCAATAGCCACCTTTCTACCTGCTTAAAGTAAATTAGCAAATGTCTACTTACTTCTTCAGAATTCTGACACATATGACTGCCCACGTATTTGTCATTTACATTTTCCCACTCTTTAAAGAATGTTATTTAACTTTTGTTTGACCTGTATGGTCTCCCCAGTGAGATTTTAAACTGAAAACGGGCGCCATCCCTTTTCCTTCTGTGTTATCCTGGGAAGGCACCATGCAGTTCCATAACTGAAAATGCTCAATAGGTGGAGTGGGAAGAAACCACATTCACCACCTTTCTATCCCCTGAGTTCTGGGGAGCAAGATGACAAAAACTTTTGGGTGAAGTCTGGTTTTTGTATTTATTTTTGAATTAAGGAGTTTTCCACACTCTGAGACAGAAATAATGGTGTCAATATTAATTTTAAACTATGGAAAGCGTACACATATAAAAAAATCAGTCTCACAGAGGAGTTTTATTAATTTAACAATCTGAATATTCTAAGTGGATATAAATCCAGAGGTTCTCTGAAGTACACAGGGTTACTGCCACCGTATTTCCTCAAAGCTTTAGTTTACAATATGAATATTATTATAATTAGTTGCTTTTAACATTACCTACAAGTATGCTGCACTGCACTAAAAATACAGTGTTTGTAGACTAACCATATAATCTACAATAGTAATAGTAATAATAACAATGACAGTAATAAAAGAATCAGGAGGGCCAATAGCATTATTGAAAAGGAATTCCAACTCTATGTTTATAGCTCGTTTTCATTTAATAGCACATTAGACTTTGAGTGGTTATTGTATGTGTCAGCAGTTCTGCCTATAACCATAAAAGAGAAAAAGCAGTTTTCTCCTGACAAACATAGACCTATGACACTAACTACATTCTTACTTGCACACATACATAGTTTAAATTAACTGAAATTCCTCCTGATCTATTTAGTGCCTTAACCTCTCAAACAGACCTGAAGTGTTTGGTATGAATCACTTTCACATGAACTCATACCACATATCTGCTTTGAGATGGCCAGTAATTCAATGAGTCCTTGAGTTTTATTTCATTTCAATAACACAGTGATTAAACTATAAGAATTCCCTCTGTTTGCAAAAAAGAAATTTCTGTTTAGTATCAGCACAAGCCTTTAAAAATTAAATAAATTAAATATAACTAGAGATGTGCATTTTCATTCTTTAGAAGCTTATAAGATATTTATAATCAAAGCAAACATGAGAAGCTGAGAGACACTTCTATGTCATGTGAATCTAAACACATCACAGTTTTTCTCTGACCACTTCTGTATGGGTTGGCCCACTTATCAGTCGGGTCCAACAGCATTCTGGACCTAAGCCCTGAGCAGAAAGGATTATAGAAGAAATGAAAGGCCAGTTTCCTGGTTTTTCGTTTACTTACAAAACAGAGATGGAAAATAGCAAAATAAATAAATAAATTTCAGAGCTTATAACAAATTACTTATCATGAGATTTAACAAATCCTGGTAAATTACTTTTTCACAGTATGCTTTTTAACTAAAAATGCATTTTCCCATTTGAATCTTATGAGAGCAGGCATTTATCTTATGAGGGCTGGCTGTGTGGACATGGTACTGTGTAGTGGCACCGGACCCCAGGTTCCTAATGGCCCCAGTCATGGTTTTTAATGGTCTCATGATGCTGTCTCGAAATTCTTCATAATGTTTGAATAAAGGGCCCCACAAATTATGTGGCTTGCGTTTGTCGACAAGAAAAGACATTAAGAGGAGAGGGGTCATCTTCAAACTCATGTAAACAAGTGGATTGTCTGGAGAAGAAAAAGTAAGATGCTATTTCAGTGGGCCTTTAAAAGTCAGTGGGAATAGATGTTATTTGGGTGACAAAGGAGAGGGAAATGGACTAAATTCAGATAAATAAATATGTGCATTGCCTGTGTCTGGGTGCTCATTTTGTAGTAGGAAACTAGGGTTAGCCCAGAGTCAGGTTTCTCTGTGTCTGACAAAAAAACAACAAACAAAAAAAAACAACTGACAAAAACCTCTCATGAAAATTTAAAAGAAAATGCCTGATTTGGAATCAACTAGACTGCACCATGAGTAAGAGATCGATAGCCAACCTGATGTCATATGCCCATTGCAAAGACCAACCTTCCTTTGAGCAGCGGGCCTGGTACTCATGCCTCAGTTTGAGGCAATTGTCTCTGTGCTGCTTCTGACACTTAGTTCTGAAAACCAAGACACTGTGTGCATTTAAAAGCACCTAGCACACAGTGGCTTTGCTCTACATGCCCCTAAAGTGTGACCTTCCAGAGTGTTTCAGGAGCTCCGTCCACTCTCACTCACCATTGCATCCTGCTAACCATGTGTTTTCAAGGCTCCAGTTTGGGTTTGAAATGCTCTATATTAGGGGCTGGCAAATTACAGCCAGTGGGTCAAATGTGCTCCAGGGCCTGTTTTTCAAAGCAAGAATGGTTCTCACATATTTAAAGTGTTAAAACTAAAACAGAACAAACAACAGAAAATATAGAACAGAGGGAGTACAGCTAATATATGTGGCCTGCAAATCCTAAAATATTTACTCCTTAGACCTTTATAGAAGTGTGCCAATCCCTGGTCCAGATAGATTCAATTATTTTTAGAGAAACGTGTTAAAATTTTCAGAGTCTTTCTCTGACCAAGAATAAGTTTTAGGGTGTCTTAAAGCTAGCATCCTTACATTTTAACAGTTAGACTGACTGTTCACAAGGCTTTCAGAAACACTGTCAGGTTGCTGTCTTGATCTTGGAGAGTCTTGGCTACATTAACCTCACTTCAGAACAAGACATTATTCAGATTCCTTTTTGACCTTGATTCAACCTTGGCTACCTCTGGTTGGAACTAAGACTCAGAATCAGCAGTAAGCAGTAGGTTGCTTGTAATTCCTTACTCTCCCCCTTTGAGAAATGCAGTTAGGGGAATTCTATGGCCCACACCTTAGATTCTGAGTCAGCCTAGGAGACTACAGTGCTGACCTCAGTGCGGTGAGATGAACTTCCTTTTCAAACGAATCTGCTTGACGGTTCTTTTCTCAGTTACAGATAGAGCTCCTCAAGCTCAGAATTCTGGCCACTACCAAGCCTTCCCCGGCTGCCTCTGTAGCTAACAGATGGGGAGCCAGCCGTGGGTTGTTCTGTCTCAGCTGCCAAACCCTCGTGGCCTGCTGCAATATTTTGGTAGAGAATGCTGGAGAGAGGGCCCAGTGCACTGCGGCTGAAGAAGGCTGGCTAGAAACATGCTTGCTTTCACTCCACTGCAAATAGATATTTTTGGATGATGTACTTCCATAAAACCTACATTAGGTTTTTCCCGTTCTAGTACATCTTAATGTGAGAATGGAAGAGAAAAGGGGAGACATGTACAGTTCAGACATGGATAAACAATATAGTTGAAAATAATCAAAAAGGGAAATACGAACTATTCAGTAAGATGCTCTTATTCCATTCTTCTAGTCCTTTTAAACTTGACTAAATTATATGTTCTTTCTCTTTCTTCTCCTCTCTTTGCACTTATGATGTTTTTGTGCAAGAACAATTTACTGTGCGATGTTCTTCCTCTCTTTCCATCCCCTCATTGCAAGCTAGAAGGCAGGCGCTTAGTCACAGATGTTTACAGAGGGAAAACAGAAGCTACTTAAAGTCAAAATTTCTTTTCCTATATTTTAAAAGAACTTCAAGACAGTTAGACTAGTGAGTCCCTTCAAGGGCAGGAAAAGGAAAGATAAAGATATTTTTTCTAAGGCTAAAAAGACACCGGAGATGGAGGAAATAAGAAAATAAGCCAGAGAAAATGGGTCCCTTTAGGCCTCAGCAACAACTGAAAAGAGGTGGTTTGATGGTGTCTGTAAGAAGGTTGAAGCCCAGGCATAGGGATTTTCTGGTTTGTTTGTTTGTGTGTGTGTGTGTGTGTGTGTGTGTGTGTGTGTGTGTTTGTTTGTTTGTTTTCCCAACCAGAGCACCCAAGTGGTAAAGTCATGTCCCATGATCCCATGGAGACAGGTACCATGGGTATGTTATTGGTACCATGGGCAGGTAATTGGTACCATGAATGGAGGACCAATAACCAATGGTCTATAAATGTGCCCAATGCCATGACACTAAAAAGTCTGTAGTACTGCTACACAGCTCTGGGCAAGACAAACTCAATAATACTTAATATTACTTTTCCTACCAGATGATGGTAGGGAAGGTTGGAGTCAGAATGACTTTCATCTAAACAAAAATAAATGGAATTTCTTGAACATCTGAGTTTATAGACTATCATTGCTTTGGCCACATTTTCCTTCTTATAGATGATCATGATGCATAGTAAAAGATCTTGAAAGAATGAGGAGCCCTCTGGTCTATATGTAGACAGGGTCAGCAATCCTTGCCCACAGAACATACCTTCAGAGTTTATGGTCTTTGAACTTCACTGTCAGTGATGGTTTATCAAGACAGATGAAGTTTGGAGTCTGGCAACTTGACAACCCTCTTCTACTAATCTCACAGCTCACAGGAGTATTCCTCGAATCTTCTGCTAATTTAAATGTATATTGGGGAAAAAAGGGAATTTGTCCCCACATGAACTGATGTTGCAGGATGTGGAGAGAAAAAGGGCATTCCTTTTTCACACACACCCATATCAGAGAATTTCACTCCTTCTACCTGGTTATGTGCCCTTTATTTACCTCCTTGGCTACCTGGTGCTTCTAGCTCATCTAAGTTTGCAATTGGTCTAAATGCTGGGTGTAGAAACAAGAAGCCTTGTTTGGAGGAGGCCTTCTGAGGTCCCCCTGTCTATCTTCCTGCCTCTAGGCAGATTAGCACCTAACCCAAGCAACTCACAAGTGTACAAAGGTACTGTCTATTTTTAAACAGCTCAAGAATCAGCATTATGTAACTTCACTCTGCTAACCCATTTTAGTGTTTACCAAGCTGTTCATATACCTAGTCTTAACATAATCCAAAATAATAATAAAAATAAGAACTGGAATGATTTAATAAAATAAAATAAATCAATCAAAAGAAAATGTATTCTAACTTAAACCAGTATTTTTTTTTTACCCTCACTCAAGAAGATAGCTTATATTAAAGGTGCCCACCAGGCAATTTTAGGCTACTTATTCTTGCATATATTCATTTTATTCACATTAACTCATATTTTCTTTCTAACTGTTACCCCTGTCTGCAGTTAGTTATTTTGTTTGCACTCTGTGTTCTTCTACTTCTATCCTACCTCTACAGAATGGAAGGTTCTAGAAGACGTTGTCAGATTACATCATGGCTATATTCTGTTGCTAGCTTATCAATAGGAATAGAGAAGGGATGCACTAAATATTTTTAAATGCGAATGACTTGAATAACAAGTTGATAAATTTGTCAAACACCTTCAAGCATCTACTTCATACAAAGCACTATTACATTATGGGAAAGTGCTTATGCCAGTGCTTGTGGCCATAGGGAAAATTGGAAACATGATTTGGAATATTCTAGTACATAGATATACTAGTACAAGGAGTTCACAGAAGACCTGATCATAATGAATCTATAGTGCTTAACTGTTTAATTCTTACATCGTTTCTCATATAAATTGCTTTGACACTTACTCACAATTTTTGTCAATACATATGTCAGCAGAAGCCCTCAATCTCTTAAAGGAGTTAATCATATCTAAACATATAAGGTGAGGACTTAGAACTTTGAAGGCTCGTGGTCTGGGCTAACCTTGATTAGTGAATATTTTTATTTTTACTAGTAGGCTCAACCAGATTATAAAATAGAGTAAACATGAGGGCTGTCCAGAAAGAAGAGGTTCCATCTGGGCAGACTATATTCTGTCCTCTTCTTCTTGAAAAGAGGGAAAAGTATAGCTGGTTGGTCAAACCTCAAGAAAATCCATAGCCTCAGAGTGCCCGTGATGATACTTACTTCAAAATGATTCAAACATAACACATGGAGTGTATTTCATAAATTAGATAACATACAACCTGACCAATTAAATGATGGTTATGAGCTCCATCCAGACCCAGGTTAGCTTTAAAAAACTATACTTTAGAACTCAAATTCTAGAGAGCATTGCCAATTGATAACACTTGATTGTCTTGCAGTCTCTACACTGATTAGCCTATCAGAACAGGACAGGTTAAAAGGAGTTAACTCTTTCGCTGGCTGGTGTGGCTCAGCTGGTTGGAGCATTATCCTGTACACCAAACGTGGAGGGTTTGATTCCTGGTCAGGGCACATACCGAGGTTGTGGGTTCACACATGCAGGAGGCAACCTGACTGATGTTTCTCTCTCTCGCTCTTTGTCTCTCTGTCTGCCTCCCTCCCTTTTTCTCTAAGATTAATAAAATGAAAAATTTTAAAAGGGGTTTGCTTTTTATGCAGGCCAGTGCTCTCTGTGATATTTGTCTCTTGGCTGGCATGACAATAACTCTAGTAAAAATGCACGCCAATTTTAAGGAGATGTTAAACATTCTCCCCAAGGGTCTAAGAATGATACATCCTTAAACACGTACTGCTTGTTGAGCATTGCGGTCACCGAGAAGCCTTCACTAAGTCAGCATAGTGTTTCCCCCAGATGGATGAATCAATGAGAGAATGTGAGTGTGTACATATCCATCTGGAAAAGCAGAGCAACAGTAAAGGAAGCCTATCATTTTTAATCTTCCTCCTACAGGAGGTTTCACATTTAACATCTCATTCTTTAAATTATTTTCTGATTCTTGCATTTTAAGTGGGGCATTTCATTCAATATTCTTTGAACATGCAAATAACAAAACAAGGGAATTCTAACCCTGTATGTTTCAAATGGCCAGGAGAATAAATATCTTGGGTGGCACTATAAGGAGTATAAAAATATACTTCTGTTTCTTCCATACTTCATCAACAGTCACTGGGTAGCAGTGATGTGACACAGTTATATGGACTTTTTGATAGTTTCTCTTTTTGGTATATAAATTCATGATTCAGATGCATTTAAGGGTCACTGCATATCCCATCTTTTTTTTATCAAATGGTTTTTGTGGCCCAAAGCTAAAAAGGGAAGAAGCATCTTTTTGGCAAATACATTTTCTTCTATTAACTTTTTTCTTCTTGTGTTAGCAAGGGAAACTCATACATATATTTGTTT
The DNA here is from genome assembly GCF_963455305.1 of Plecotus auritus. Classification (NCBI taxonomy): domain Eukaryota; kingdom Metazoa; phylum Chordata; class Mammalia; order Chiroptera; family Vespertilionidae; genus Plecotus; species Plecotus auritus. Next base: position 137,752,276 of record NC_137773.1, on the reverse strand, counting down.
TATTTATGCTACACTTATTAAAGCGATGTGCCATAAATTCTAGTCAAGGCTTCTGCTTCATTTTAATCATTCTTTGACCCCCTTTTTAAAAATAAAATATGATTTTATTGTCCAACTATTTACTGAAACTTTCCTCTCCTTTGGCCTCTGCTCCACAAACATCTGAATTCTTGGGCCTCTTAGGCATTCTTCTTAGGACTCTTTCTGAATTTAGAGATCATTCCCTAAATTCTCCCTTAATGCCCAAATGCAAAACTGACTATATAAGCATCTCCAGTGACTCTCACCCTGAAGACTCTAAATCAGAATAAGTAAGATTTGAGCTCTAGCTGGTTTGGCTCAGTGGATAGAGCATCGGCCTGCGGACCAAGTGTGCTGGGTTTGATTCCCGGATTTGGTTGCAGGCTCCTTCCCAGCCCATGCAGGAGGCAACCAATCCATGTGTTTCTCTCACATAAATATTTCTGTCTGTCTTTATCTCTCTCTTCCACTCTCTCTAAAAAATCAATGGAAAAATATCCTCCGGTGAGGATTAAAGAAAAAAAAAAGAAAGAAAGAAAGAAATGAGTGAGGTTTGAGTAAGAACATAGGAATCTTAATTTATAAAGATTAGAGACCACTTTCTTTTTCCTTGCAATCGTAGAGGTTATTACAGTTTTTTTTTTTAAAATAAATGTTTTCCTTATTTTAGATTCCCAAATTTATGGCTTCAAGTAGGGTCTCTTCATCTTAGTTCCAGTCTTCACATTCATGTGACTATGCTACAGCCCTTCAAAAGATTATAGTTTGTGCATATATACACAGATACCATGCTACCCACTTTATACACATCACCTCATTAATAGTGGCAAAAGCCCCATGAGGCAGAGGTCATTAGTTGCACTTCCCTGTTCAGGAAACTCTCACTCAAAGAGGTCACCCTATGTTATACAATATTGAAGGAACCAGTTGATTAGACAGAATGGATTTTTCTCTTTCCATTAAACAAAATTTTTTAGACAAAAATATATAATTGATCCTCTGTTTCTCTTTTCTAAAATTGAATTGTTTTTCTGAATTCCATTTTTTCTGTGCATATGCCTATCTTTCCAAGGATATGCCAGAAACATTATTATTAGCTAAGAATTATGCTGTGTTATCTCATGTAACCCTTCCAACAACCTCATGAGCTAAATGTCATGAGGTAGGCGATAGCAGAGCGGGGACTTTCCTGAACTCTCAGCTAGCTTTCTCAATCATCAGGCTACACTCAATAGAAAATAAGGATCCTCCTGGCCATCAGGCACAGTAATGACAGGAGTCAAGAGTGTCCCACCTAACTCTGAAGGCAAAATGTGGAAAAGATCCCACTGTTTCTTAAAATTGAGTTAATCCATATTTGGGAAACCACATCGTGGAATTAGAACCAGCATTAAGCTCACACAGTTTATCAGAGACCCCATGTACATGGTGGCTGGGGACCAGAATTGAGCGCCATAAATTGTTCCAGATGAAAATTTCTTACTGTAATTATATAAGTAGTGATGTAATCATTGTGATATTTCCCAAATAGACTTGTCAGAAATTATACAAAAGAATTACTATTATAGCAGAACTAAAGATGGTAATTAGAATATTTTAATAAAATTCCTTATCCTGTGTTTTACTGTTGAAGAAAATAACCTGGTGAGGATTAGGAGGTGACCATATGTCAATTAGCAGGATGATTGACTTTTAATGAAAATTTACAGTAGAAATGATTTGTTCATAATGATAGACTAAGGCTCATCTACAAGTATACCATGTGAAGAAATCAGGCAATTTCAGAAAGCTTATTATACATATTAATTTGTAAAGTAATTGTAGGTTTTAAACCATTAATGAAATTACTCAACCCTTGGAATCAACACTTATTTCATTTTTACTTCAAAAATCCCCATGCATGCTTTCTTGTAAATCTGGACCTATTCTAAAATTTAAAAAAATATAATCTCATTTTTGGGTCCATTGGTGCTACCTTGATATGTGAGAGGACAAACAAGGTAAAATCATTTTCTTTATCATTCTTGCTGTTTTGCAACTAATCTAAAACTAATTTAATCCAATGGAATTCTTTTATCTCCAAAAACATAATCATTTAATTTAACCCTTATTACTTTTTGGACATCTGTTGATATTTTAAATTGATTGAGGATTTTCTTGTTGTTAATTCCCAGAATGCTTGGGATTTGAGGGTGAAGTCAAATGGTTAGCAGGGAGGAAGGGACTGACTTTGCTCCAAGAAGAATAGGTAGGAGTAAGGGAGAAATGAGATGTTACAAAGGCAAAGAAAAAAATGTATGTGCAGAGTCTTCACTACCATATTAAAACATCTATGAGAAGAGGCAGAGGAGAAGGAAATAACAAAAGCTAACAGTGTATGTTACTCAGTTGTGCCTTTCTTGAGGACAGGGGCCATTATTTATTTTTCTTTGCATCTCCAGGAGAAAGCTGTGCTTAGTAAATGTTAAATTGAATAAATATCAGTTGAAATGGTTAAAAAATCCAATGCATTTTATGCATTTCTCAAAATGCATTTGTAACATTTTAATATTTTATATAAGTTTTAAAAACTATAACAACTAATATTTTAAAATGCAAATGTGTCCAGTACACTGAATAATACACTACAATACACTCTATTATCAGCCCCTTTATCAGATGAAGAAACTGAGTAACGGAGAGAGTTGACAACCTAGCTAAGTCCCACATTCAGTACCTGGCAAAACAAGGGTTACCTCTTTTCAAAACTGTGCTCTTACTTTGAAAATTTCATTTCCAAATTTAAAAGGTTTTATAAAGGCCCTTTCTCTCTTATCCCTAGCATCCTGGGGCCGTATTTCTCCAACGGAAGATTCCCCCAGTGATGTATAAAGGAAAAGGGATCTAGGAATGCAGTCATTGCTGGTGTTTTATTACTGGAATGTGTAATTGCAAACTTCTTGCTTGTATTTCAGCAGATCCCTCATCATCCTCCAGTCATTCTCTTCCTGACACCCCTTCCCTTCTTTTGAATAGTCCTGTCAACCCCCCTTCCTTACACTCATACAACTCCTGAGTTCATCATCTCCATTCACTCAATGAATATATACCAAAAATTTTCTAAGCTCCCCAAGTTGGTATTTTCCAGGAAGAATGGAAGCAGGACAGAGCATTGCACTTCTCTGGAGCCAGGAAACACTGACTACACATTCCTGAGGAGAGAGACACCCTCTTCTGACAGTACCACAGCGACTTGAGTCACTGTGCCTGCTTCAAGATTAGACACAAAGGAATATGTGAATAGTTTCTGTCAGTGGGATTCAATTCACTGCATTCTGAAATCATGTGTTATGCTGGTTCTGAATGTTCAGGAATCAAGCCTGCTGAGGTGTGTGAGGTAAATTCAATAGCTCCTAAAAGAAACATCTATCAGTTTTATCATACAAATGGAAGAATTTGCCTGCCATGGCCTCAATTCAGAAGAATATGTAGTTTGACCCTCAGAAATATTCCACATTAGAAGCTACCATACTTCTCTTTGAAATAAATGAATGGGGACCATGGATCTACTGAAAAGTAAGAAATCAGAACTTCCTACAGCCTATGTAATATGCCTTGTATGTCATTGTATTTGTAAAAATTACCTCCCACTCTCTGTATAATAGAAGGAGGCCTATTCACAAATGATATAACTTGACTTTTTCAAGGCAAAATATACCTTTCTCTCTAGCTGGCCTGAAGTTTCTTAAGATACAATTATCTTCCGTAATTACCTTGAATGTAATATGAGACAGTCAATTATCACTCTATGTATAAGATAGACAAGTGTTTGGTTTCTATTCTTTGCATCCTAGTTTGATTTTCCAAATGTGTTTTGAGAATGAGCAGAGAATTAACTGATCAACTTGGTATCAATAGAACAATCTAATCAAATAATGGAATGATCAGCTTTGCCCTATTTAAAAAAGGGCCACTTATTATCTGTGTAAAATATAACTGAGCCTATTGCTAAATTTACCTATTCCCCATTTTAAGTGTTTCCATTATTATCATGGCATGATTGAAGGATTAAGACTCTTGGGTGAGTTCCCCTTCTTTTTCTGAGGCTTACCATCTTCTAGAATGCACTAGATATTTGTTAAACGGAATTAAAATTCCTGCACTGAATTATGTTTAACTGGTTTCTGTACATCTTGCTTCAAGCAAATTCTTCCCTACCTTTCATTTTCCTGTTTTAAGTTTAGTTTCTTTTTCTTTGTGTAGAGTTTTTAGAGTGATAGATTAGAAGGATGGCATAGTCCCAGTTACCTAAATTTAATGGCATTTTCATGGTTTTATTATTGATATGGTGAGGTACTATGGCAAGGAGAAGAATGCAAGTAGGTAGGTAGGCAAGTGGCATGTTGAATGAATATACCAAAGTAATGTTGATTACTCTGATAAGGATAAAGATGGTTTCTAACCATAACTTAACAGAGCACTATCATCAAGCCTGTTTTGTCCAAAATGACCTTCTGCAGTGCTCATTGAATGGGAAAACAGTACAAATCTAGGAGAGATACAAACAAGTTGGATGCAAGACTTAAAAAAACAGATTGGTCAGACTGAGTTGAATAAGATAAATACATAAGATGACATTTAATTAAGGGACAATACATTAAACATCTATAAAAGAGTAGTAATAATACTAGCAACTACTATCAACTATATAAATACAAATGTATTAATTCTTGTAACAACACAGTGAGGTAGCTATAGGGTTTACATTTCTATATTTGATGCATGCATGCTGACTGCATATGTGTAGGAACTGACATGAAGGAAAATATTTTCCTGATAGAAGCAAAGCTTACATGATGATTTATCAAATTAAGAGCATACAGAGTCACAGCATCATGATAAAACATGGTAACTGTCTAATCAAATCATTATGAATGAAAAAAGGTATTCTTATTTATTTTTTGTTTGCTTTGTTGAACTTGTTTGGTTCTAAAGCATCTAGTGTAAAAAAGCATTCCCTTCATAAAATAACCAATTTTTGATGTTTCCAAATAAAATTTTAAAAAGGAGTGCTCCTTGACTTTAGGACACTTAGTAATTCTAATCTTATGCAAATTTGTGTCTGTGTGTGCACGGATTCACCTGAAACTCAATGTATATTAAGAAATATGAAATAAAATCTGGTGTTTAGAAACCAGCACTATTCTCTTTTTTGAGGAGGGAAGCATCATTAGTGGGTTTTGTTTGGGGAGATACTAATCACCTACCTCTCAGTCTCTGGCAGGAAAATCTCAAGTTGTTTTGTAATTCAGTTTATATATATACTAGAGGCCCGTTGCAGGAAGATTCCTGCAATAGGGCTTCCTGTGGTGGTCTGCTTCCCTCCCTTCTCCCCTGCCCCACCTGCTTCCCTCCCTTCCCCCCCCCACCCCACCCCGCTTGCTTGCTTCTCTGCAGCTTCGCTCCCTTCTGCAGCACTTGGCTTCCTTCTATGCTGTCTTCAGTCTTCCCACTGCGCCTGGATATGCAAATTAACCGCCATCTTGGTTGGGTTAATTTGCATACTAGCTCCTGATTGGTTGGTGGGCATGGCTTGTGGGCGTAGCGGAGGTACGGTCGATTTGCATGATTCTCTTTTATTAGATAGGATTTTTTTTATTACAGCAAAAATGGCAGGGGAGTTATTTTATTCAACATAACTAGCAAATTTTCTGTTTAAATATCTTCCCTTTTACTTCATAAGTGAAATAAAGCCCCTAGGGAAAAAATGTTGGCTCTTTGGTCATAAATCATGTCTTTCTCTTTCAGCAGCAACTTTATGTGAAGATGTAGCCAAATTTCACTCTAACTCTATGCTTAGCAGTGGTGGTGGTGACATTTTCTCCTGGAGGAAATTAAATTTGCCTTCACCCAGCCCTTCAAATGATGAGCTTTGCCTCTCAGCAACTGGTTGTCCTGGCAGACCTGCATCCTTGATATATGGTGATTCATTGCAGTGACATACAGATGAGTTTTCAACAGCTGTCTTCCCAGGGTAGCTTTCTGCGGCTGGTTTGGGGCTACCGAGTGCTTTGTGGACAGAAGATGGACAGCCTCCTTTTGAGCAGGAGCTGTTTTCACAGCTGCCTTGTTGACTGAGATGTGCTCTAAATTGAAACTTTTTTCATTGCACTAGGATGTGCCAAGGAGTTGGGCCAGTGAGGAAAGACAAAGCCAGATGGTATTGAAAGCTCATTTTCTCATTTCGGTGGGCAAGAGAAGAGTGGGCTCAGCATCGCTAAGCTAGATCAACAGAAGATCCGAATGGTACCAGACAGAGTTCCTGAGATTTCTCCTTTCTACTAAGGACACTTTCCTTAGCCAGGAAGTTTCTGTTGTTACAGAGTTGAATAGATGTGGCCTACTGCCCTATTTCCTTATCGACATGAGAGCACGATGGGGTAGGATCCGTAGATTGGAGCACTTTCTGTGTTGCATCCAGCTCAACCATGCCTGATATAACGGAAATAATGAGACCCCAGGGGGACTTGTGTAGTGTTTTTCTGCTTTTAGGTTTTTCCTAAAAATAAATTCTGTTTCATATATATACCCACCCCATGGTATGTATCCATACCCACCCCATATTGGACAGCAGCTTGACTTCCAGGCTTGTGAGCATCTTAAATTCATTCCACTGTTGGCTTTGCTGGCCACCTGAAGGTAAGCGAGGCACACAAAAATATCTCAAACCCCCTTGGGATGCCAAGCAAGGGAAATCTCTTCAGGGCCTTCAACTTGAACACTGTTCCCTTCCTTTCTCCTTTGCTTCATCTTGAGTCTTCCTTTCCCAAAGTATAGGAATGGCAGAAAAGCAATCAAACTGGATTAAAGATAAGCCTGGAAAAAGAAGAAAATTACCTGTTTCTCTTCTTTCCTTACCAGCCTTGAAAAGAAACACAACATACATCCAGAAATATGATACTACACTAACTAATGACCTTTGCTAATTGGGCACTAGCCCCTTGATTTATGACTGTAAAGAGCATGGGTGTTTGTTTGTTTCTGCTGGTGCTGTGTGGTGTCTCCTTCCAGGATTCATAATTCTGCAATTCCGTCATCTCTCCTCCACCAGCATCCATCTGTATCTGAAGCAGATTTCAAATGAGTGAAGAAAATGGATGACCTGCCAGGCAAGCGCGGAAAGACTCCAGATAGAATCAACGATAGGAATGTTGGCCAACAAATATGGATATTGTGGCTGGAAATTTAGGGCCTCTCTGCAGATATTTTGTTTTGATTTATTCTTCAAATATGTAGGAATTTTTATTATTTAAGATAAGACAAAGTTTTTACTTCTAGCCCTCTGGTTGCAAAGATAGCTGTTGCTCTGTAAATCAACCCAGGATTATCTGCTTTCTTCATCAGTCTGCGAGCCTGAGACAAAATATCATGGTGTTCACTGAAGACAAATAGTACCAGCTATTCATCTTAATTTCATGTACTTTAAGTCAGTTTTCCAAGGAAAATACACGAAAAAGATGTGCTATGTAGAGGAATTATCACATAGTTAAATTCATGAAAATAAACTCGATGTATTTATCTGATTTAGTTTCTTAAGCATTTATTTTCTTTTATAAGTAAGTTTCATTTTGAGAAGCTTGGTGTTCACACAAATAGCTGACCATTTGTTTCTAAGTGGATCTTCACGTTTTTCCAAACTGATAACAAGTTCCATGTTTACATGAATGTAAATATAGAAAGCCTTATTTCTGTCCTTCACATCAAGTTTAGATTTTAAAATGTGTTAATGTTAAAAATTGTAGCTGATCTATGTTAGTCAGTAAGCATAGAAGACTCATACAATCCTAATGCCAAGAACATAGCGGGAGATTTAATGCAGATGGCCCAAATTGGGGCAAGCTTGTTCACAGAAATGAAAATCATTTAAATTCTTGAATAATTGTTCTGCTTATCTATATATTTTATGAATCCTTTACAATTTAAACAAACAGTTGTTTGTTTTTCCCATTGATCTGAACCTCATAGACAGCATATGATATGCGGAAGTGTCACTCATTTCTATACAACATTTAAAATGATTACAGATGTTGGCTAGGGATTGTCTACAATAGCTGAATTATACAAGTGCTTGTAACGTACACACAATAATAAGAAGCAGCCCTAGCTAGCTAGCTGTTCAGTGGTTAGAGTGTCCGCCTGCAGACTGAAAGGTCACCAGCTTGATTCTGATCAAGGGCATGTATCTCAGCTGCAGGCTCGATCCCCAGCCCCAGTCAGAGCACTAGCAGGAAGCAACCAATCGATGTGTCTCCTGCACATCTATGTTCCTCCCTGTCTCTCCCTGTCCTTTCCATCCTCTAAAAAAAAAATAAATAAATAAATAAAATAAAATAAAATGGAAAAAATATCATCCTTGGGTGAGGATTAACAAAAACAAACAAGAAAAAGAAGTTACAATACCTAAATGTTTACAACACTTTATATTTTAATACAGACATATGCATTATTCCACTTCAGTCAGATCAGTGTTGCAAATGTAAACATTGCCATTAACTAATCTACAGAAACATACAAAACAATAAAGAATAGAAATGAATATATATTAAAATGTTCTGAGTAATTGAGAAATTTAAATAACTAACTCATTTCAATGACAACTTTAACTAAAACTGGCAATATAAATAAAAACAAATTTTGCCCAGATGCAGCTAAATATCACAGAACTGGGTACATATTTACTGGTTCATTCCCTTGAAGATCAGTACCCAGTTCTCATTTCCCTCTGGATACTAAATTCTTATATAATAATGCTTATACATTCTCTGGTATGAACCTCTTAGGTATTTGAATACGGTTTCCATTATTTCATTCTCTTTCAGCAGAAATAGAAATTTAACAACCTTTCGAATGCTGGATACCCAGTCCAAGGTAGTCAAGCTGAGAATGAGATCTTTATCAGGCAAAGTATTGTTAAGCCCATATCCAGAAAATAAGTACTATATAGATAAATACTCTGAATAATTTAGGCCTTAAATTTCTGACTATATGTATAAATGTTTTATTCTTCTTGAAAGTTTATTAATAATTATTTTTAACTCTTCACTTTTAAAAGCATGGCTCAAGTAATACATTTATTGTAACATAATTCTCTCTTCACTTAGTGATTTTCTGTCAATGTAAGTATTCTCCAGTGATACTGTGATTTATAAGGTATTTGGTTTTCATCCACAGTTCCTGGTTCACAGATCCCAAAACCCTTGTAATTCCCCAAGTGTTGGAAGTGATAAGGTGTCTTTGGTTAGATTAAGGAGGCAGAGTTTTGGACCTACCAAGGATGGGGGCTGGTTGCCAGGAGATCCAACCAAGTGATAGGGGGTTAGAACTTTTAGTCTCAACCCTCAGACCCCCAGGGAGGGGAGAGGGGCTGAAGATTGAGTTTAATGGCCAAGGACTGAGTCAATCATCACTATGTAATGAAGCTCCATAAAAAACCCAGGAGGATGGTCCTTTTTTTCAGAGAACTTTCACGTTGGGGAACCAAAACACTTTCAGGTGCCCCCATACCGAACCCAGGCTATAGGACAAAAGCATCTTCACAGGGGAGCTCACTCTATGCATCTCTCCATCTGTCTATAGATCTATGTCCTTTAATAATATCCTTTGTAATAAATCAGCAACCTAGTGAGTAAATATTTTTCCTTGAGTTCTGTGAGCCATTGTAGCAAATTAATGGAACCCAGAAGGGAGGTGTAGAAATCTCTGATTTGTGAGGGGTAGGTCAGAAGCACCTGGACTTGTGACTGATGTCCGAGGTGGAGGGTGATCTTATGAGACTGAGCCCTTCAGCTTTGGAATATGATGCCATCTCCAGGTATATAGTGCCAGGATTGCATTGACTTCACAGACAGCAAGCTGGCATCCCAAGAATTGTTGGTAGGTGGGAGGACCCCTCACCCCCACATGTTGGAATTGAAACACTTTTTTATATCCTTAGTTACAATGCAAAACATTTCTTTAGGTTTTGTCATCTCTTCTAGGCAAATAATAGCTGCCACTTGCCACTCAGTAAAGATGATGAAACTAATATTATACACATACTTATCTACACACAGATAAAAGACAAGATATGAGCCCATGTTGATAGCATAAACATACAGATTCAAAAATCAGGAGCTTATTTATCTACAGAGAAGGAAATGATATTTTGCTATTTTGACAGACTATGTGTATTGCTTATAGATGACAGAACATTCACTGTTGCTATGAACCAGGGCTTCCTGGTGAAATATTGGGACATGTAAAATTAAATCATAAATGAAGAAATGGAAAAGGTGTTTTCACTAAGAACATGCAGAGCTTTAATCAAAGCAGAAGAATATTACTTTCATCCAAAGAAGCACTACTCTTTGACAGACATGTAAACACAGTCCTAATTTATAAATTCTACAATTGATCTCATGTTTGACATAGTTAACATTCAGGGCAGAAAAACAGGCCAACTTATTTGTATATTCAGAAAAATGAATATTGAGCACTAACTGTGTACAGTTACTATCCTGGAAGCATGAAACGTAAAGACAAATCAGGCACTCACCTTCTAATACCAATACAGAAATACAAAGCTGCACAGCTCAGTGTGATCCCAGTCCTATTAGATAGATAAGTGGTTAGGTGGAGAAAGGAGGGAGGGACAGGAAAAGAAAAAAGAGAAAAAAGAGAAGGAAGGGAAAAAGAAGCAAGCAAGCATCTGGAAGGAAATGAGCAATGTTAGCCTTGGGTATAACTGAAGGGTGAGGTATATGGATTTTTACGTATTCTCTATACTTTATAATCTTTACAAAGGATGCACAACATTATTATAAATTAAATAATAAATTCTAAACAAAGGTTACTTATAGTCATTTTACCAAACAAAATTAGTAGTTTGTTTTTCATCTTTTGTCCTTTTTCATATGAACATTTAATGTTTTCATATGTAAAAATAAGTAAATATGGATTTACATTTTCCACTTTTATTTAACATGAAATGCTAGCTTTGTTGTTTTTTTTTTAATCTCCTCCCCACCAATTTAACAATTTAACATTCTGTTATGCACCCTTCCCCACCTTTCAGTCTCCTAGTATAGGTATGTACAAACATTTGTTCTTGCCTTGTTTTCATGCAGCTCACAGTTCTCACTTTTTTGTGGACATTATCCTAGGTCAAAAGATATAGATTTAACTCATTAAAATTAAAAATCACAAAAAAGTTTATCGAGCGCCTTCCAAAAGCCTGGAACTCTGCAGCTCTCAGGGCTACAGCATCAATAAAGGAAGCAAGTCCCTGCTGTGAGGGTCCTTCCCATTCCACTGCATGAATGAGCCACGATTTAATCAATCATCTTTATTCATGTATATTTCCAGTTTTTACATACATATTTATGTTCTTGTGTTCTCCCCTTCTTATTTTTATAGTGGCTTTATGTGATTTATTTAGAAATACCAATTATTGTTATTTTAAGAAATACAGTGTGCAGAATGCATTAGAGCTATGAAAAATGTGCTATGGGAGCTCACAGAGAGTAAATAAAATAAATATACAGTTTTTGAGGTAATTAAGTTCTCATCTACAAATGGTACCATGCATGGCATTTTGCCAATAAAGGCAGAAAAAGTATTGAACCAAAACAGATAGCATCCACCCAGGTAAAACAAAGGATTGAGGAACTCCCACTGAGCAGAATGATAAAGAAGTAGCAGGTACAAAGGTTAAATAGCTAAATATAGTAAATGATTTAAATATATGTGATATTTGGAATTAAAATTATTTTTATGTTGGATAAGAGTGGGAAATATTACACTCTATCAAGTATCTTTGCTATATCGCATCATTTTGACAGTTTAGTGGGTCTTAAAAATATATTTTTATTGATTTCAAAGAGGAAGGGAGAGGCAAAGAGAGATAGAAACATCAATGATGAGAGAATCATTGATCAGCTGCCTCCTGCACGCCACATGCTGGGGATGGAGCCCACAACCCAGGCATGTGCCCTGACTAGGAATCAAACCGTGACCTCCTGGTTCATAGGTCAATCACTGAACCTTACTGGACAAGCCTGTTTAGTGTTTTTAACATGACTGTCAGAGAGAGACAAAAGGTGAGATCAATGCATTTCCCCCACTAAGTGCCAGGTACTTTATTAATCCTTTTAATTTCAGCATTTCGTGTAATTATTACAACTTTATTCTATGATACTAGTTATACCAACCATCATTTTAAAGATAAGAAAATAGAATCACTGAGGTTAAGTAATGGCTAAAAAGCAACAGAGATGAGATTTAAAACTAAGCTTTAATTCCACACTCCTATCCCTCAAGCTACATGTACTGAAATTTGTCAAACCCTTGGGGAAAATATATAAAAATAATTCCCTACCTAAAGAGAATCATATAGTGCATGGCATTGTGGAGAGCCCTGCGCATTTGGTCTTTGTGGAGTGTGACTATGTCTTAGGTATGAATCACACTAACTCTTTCATTGCCCATGACACACGCCAGGAATTCAATTGATATGCATGGAGCTTGACTTGAACTTGAAATTTCCCAGTAAAGCTTTCCCAGGAATCTGTCTCCACCCACCACCACTGAAATGATCACAATGAAGATTTTCCCCTACATAAAGATTTATTTTATTTGTCCATATGTGCTCTAAACAATCACACAGCTATGCACACCTGTGTAAGCCTACACTAGGGCCAGCCCCTTCTTCAAATATAAACTACATGCAACAGCCCCATCCTCCAAATTATTAAAAACAAACCAACCAACAGAAAAACTAAAACAATGGGAAAAACTTCTTGAAGTTTAGATGAAAACAAGTAGAATGCAGGAGATAGATAGATGGGACTGGGAGGAGAGAGAAGCATTAACACTTCATAATCTTACCTAATAAAAGAGAAACATGCAAATTAACCATCACTCCGCTACACCCACAGCCAATCAGAGTGGGTATGCAAATTAACCCAACAAAGATGGAGGTTAATTTGCATATGCACGGTGCAGCGCGCTTGAAGCCTGCTATGAGGGGAAGGGGGGCGGTGGAGGGAGCTACTGGAGTGGCTCCAGTAGAAGCGAGGACTTGCTGGCTCCTGAGCGAGCTGGGAGCGGGGACTTGCCAGCTCTGGGTGGCCGGGGAGTGAGGACTTGCCGGCTCCCGGGTGGCCCTGGGAGTGAAGCCAGGGGAAGGAAGGCCTATTTTTGCACAAATATCGTGCAACGGGCCTCTAGTCCTATATAAATCCCTAAAAGTCAGCAATCTTAAAGTACTCAAAGTACTCACTAAATCTCTGTAGAGAAAACACATGACACCTGTGATGGGTATATCCTGAAACCTTGGCACACTCAATAATGCCCCCAAACACCTCACTTTTCTTATGAAATACAATAAATTATGGCAGGAGGAAGCTATAAGTAGTGGGAGGTCAGCTAGATTCAATGATTAGCCACACGTAAAATCCGAATGTCAATCTCAACAAGACTGTCAAGGCCTTCTGAGACGTAGCTTGCCAGAACACCATGTATGTATGAAAGCATGAATGCCAAATGTAGAGTATTCAGATATGAATGTTTGAACATGTAACAGTTAAATACTTTTAGTAGCAAGTGATTAAAAGTTCAGTACAAACTAGCATAATAAAATGAGAGCAAGAAATAGAAATAAATTTATTTATTATGTATGTATATATTATATATAACCAGTAAAGTTATATATAATATATATATTAGAGACAGATAATTTATTAGCTTATATAAATAAAAAATTCAAAGGCTTCCACTTTCAAGCATGGTTTCATCAAGAAATTAAATGTCATCAAAACCAAACCTTATTTCTATCCATCTCTATGATCTGTTTCTTCTCTGTTGGTTTCATTCTCAGATATACTTTTTTCTCTCATGAAGGTAAGAGGACAAAGTGAATTAAAGAGCTCCAAGTTTACATATTCACAAACTCAAGTTCAAGGATAAAGAGAGTGATCTCTCTTTTTAAAGTTTCATAATTGGCTTTGATAAGCTCGGACTGGGTCCTCTGCTCATCCCTTTTTAAAAAATATTGAAACTTGAGGAAGTGATGCTCTGATGGACCAGGCCTGAATATATCTAGTCACTGGTGTCAGAGTCAACCATGAGAATAAAAACTACATCAGCTGAAAGTTAAGAAAATTAGTTCCCCCAAGGGCATTTTTTTTACTATTCTAGGGGGAGAGGGGAGGAGGAAGGATGCTGTGTAGAAAAGCAAATAAATATTCACTAATGGCATTGAATTTTAGAAAGCATTTAATGTCAGGTAAAAAAGGTGAGATTTTTGTCCCACATTTACTATAAGGAAGCAGATAGATACTATAATAAAAGGTGAATTCAAGAAAATGAGTGAAATAGCAACTGGAAGATTGAAACACAGTCTAATTCATTAGATGTTCTTTTTAGCATTATCTGTCACACTCTGCAAATTTAAAAAAAATAGGATATCATAGGGAATAAATACTGTATAAAAATATCCTTGACATATCACTCTTGACAGGGCTAAGCCAAAGGTTATGAAGATAAGTAAGTCTAGAATAAAATATTAAATCAGTTTTTCTTATTTGACTTTGATTTAAAAGTACACCAGGAAAAATAAATTATCTTATGTCCAGAAGTAATAAATCAAATAATTTTAACAGGATAGAAAAAGGATAAAATAATGAAAAATGGGAGATTTGGAAGAATCAAACAGTTGTTTGTTAACATGAGACCTTAAACAATAATTCTGCCAATTCTATCCCCATTGGCTGCTTCCATTATATACTGTCAAGTTGGAACACAATGAAGCAAATTTGTATCATTAAATTGGGAATTACATACCAGAAATTAATGGGAAGATAGAATAATTATATCAAGTCAAAAAGAAACCTAGTTCAGCACTCACAAAATTTCTAAACTCTAAACTGGAAAGGCTTAGAGGGAAATGGAAAATGAACTTCTGCCAAGTTTATGTCTAACAGAGCTTGGTTATTTTCTTTGAGGCTCTTATCATATAAGGAGCTCAGAAATATTTTCAATGCATGAGCTAATAAAACAGGATGAGAAGCTACCATAAGGAAAAAAACAGGCACAATAAAACTGCTGAGTATTGAATTCCAGCATACTGTCATGAGAACATTAAGAATTTCTTCTTTTTTTTTCTTCTTATTCTTACCTTTGTTTATATTTTGAAAGCATCCAGGATTTTTTCATGTACCACATCTGCCATATATAACTCTTCCATTCTACCCCAAGGTTGATGACTGCCCCATTACCCCATGTTTAACCCTCACTCTGTTGCCCTGCCTAAATATTAATGCAGAAAAGACTTATTATTCAAATATCTGCTATATGGGTTAAACTCATTATAGACTCAGAAAATGTATGTTAATCTTTGATGAAAGTATTGGTTATTCATTGGTGCATGGTTGAGTGCTAAACTTCTAAATGATTAAAAAATAATGGTAATACCTATCAAAGTCTAAAGAACACCAGTTAATGTGATAGTAGGAAAAACAAGAAGTCAAACGAGTGCCCAGAAGCAAAGAGAAGAGAATAAATAATATAGGGAGAAAAAAAGAGGCAAATGCATTGAGTGTCTCTAAGAGAGTCAACAAGACAAGAGTAGAATGAGCCTTATAACTAACCACATGAATGTTATTGGGTTTTGACAAAGGTAGTTTCAGTGGAGTTTTGGGCAAATCCAGACTTTAGCAAAATTAGGGATGAATGGAACTGAAGAATTAGAGACATTTTTATAGAAAGAACTATTTCTAGAAGTTCAGTTTAAAATGTAGTTTGAGAAATAGGGAAGATGCAGAAGATGGATATAGGTTTAGGGGAAGGATTTATTTTGTTTCTCTTGGTGTTTTGTCATTTATTATTGCCTTTGTTTAGATGGAAGAGGTAAAAGCCTTTTGTATTTTAATGGGAATGATCTGGTAGAGAAGGAAGATTCAGAAAAGAGAATATATAAGCTGAGAATATATAAGCCTTCAAGGAGGCTGTAACAGGTACAAAAAGAAAAGGTGAGCACAGGATGGGAACCCTTGGGGACTTGGTGGTGGGAAGATATAAAAGGCAATTCAATATTTTTCTCCCCTCAAAGCATATAAGGAAAGCTGATAAGCTAAGGGTGAGGAGTGGGGAGGAGGAAGAACAATGGAGTTAAAGATAATTATGTATCTTCAAATGGTAAATCACCATAAGTATAAATAGAGAACTCAGATAGATTCTTGAAGAAGAGATAATGATCTACCTTTTGGTGTATTTAGTTGGCAGTGCCTAAATGACATCCAGGTAGAGCTAACCAGCAAGTTCTAAGAAATGAAATATGACTATGCAAGAAAGTTATCAGGAATAAACATTCAGATTTGGTTTATATCAGCCAAAAGATGAGATGATACAGATAATTAAGGCTATAGGAAAAGAGTAATCCGGAAGAACGGAGGCTTGGGGAAATTTCTATACTTACAGAATAACAGCAAGAAGCTCATTGGAAGGTGATGGAACAGCGGTGCCTAGAAAACTAAGAGAACTAGAACTGTGATGTGGCAGAGAAACCACAGTGGAGCCCAAAGGCTAAAATGTAGAAGGAAAGCAATCAAGGAAATCCCACTGGATTTAGCAAGTGGGTGGTCATTTTGAGAAAGCTCTTTCAGTAGATCAATGAAGGTAATGTGCTCAGACTCCCCAGGTTAAGCAGTAAGTGGGAGGAAGTAATAGCTGTTAACTTCTTTTGAAGAGTTTGGCCTTGAAGGGAATAGGAGAGCTAGGGTAGTAGTTTAAAGAAGTAGCAGAATGAAGGAATTTAATTACTAAATTGGAATGAAAGACTTCAGCATAATTATAAAATGAAGTGAAATGTCCAGTGGAAAGACAGAAATTGAAAACACTAGTAGGAAAAGGGATAACTGATAGAATGAGTCATGCCTACAAAACATGGGTTGGTCCCCTCTTACCTGCAACCTTGCCTCATGCCATTTTCCCCATATTTGAAGTGTCATTCATGCCCAATATCCCCCAAGTCAGTATGAGACATATTTGCATTCTGCTCTCAGCCTGGATAATCTTCAGGTCTCAGGTCTCATTTCAATTTTTTTTTCTTTAGAAGATCTTTTCAGATAACACTCACTGAAGCAGTCTTCCCATGAATCAGACCTGCCACTGCATGCTGTTTGTTTTCTTGATAGAACTTAATCAAAATAGGGAAACATCCTGATTTCTTGTTGGTTATCTCCAAGTTCCAATTGGGAGAATCTGCTCCATACAGCAATGCAATTTTCCTACTTGGCATTATAATAAGTGTGGAGGAGGAAGTAATTTTTATCTACTTTTCATGGTTCTAATGGCTGGTCTAATAACCAAATAGACATGAGGCAGATTAATAAGATAAAGTAACCAAATTTAATTATGTACGTGAGAGAGTCAGAAACCCCACACACAGGAGAAGTTAAGAAAGTTAAGAGACAGAAAGGAAAAAAAAAATATATATATATATATATATATATATATATATATATATATATATATATATATAACTTTCTGAGCTAAGGATGAGATAGAGCACCTTAAGTCTTGGGAGTGGAGGAAGGTCATTAGTGGAACAATAAAAAGAGCAGATAGTCGCCTTGTCTGCTTGGTCCAGGCATGCAGGAGGCAGCCAATTGATGATTCTTTCTCATCATTGATATTTCTGTCTCTCTTTTCCTCTCCTCTCTCTTCCTCTCTTGGAAATCAATAAAAAATGCTTTTTTAAAAAAGAGCAGCTAGTCAATAATTAGAAGTTTGCCCTGCCCTGTAGATAGGTTGTAAAAAGATATTTCTGGTGATAACTCTAATGAGCAAGGCCCCTAATTTAAAATATTCTAGGTAGTTGGCAGGAGTGGGCATGGAGGACTGTCAAAATTTTCTTTTGAGCTCTCAGGGTCTCAGTTGCCTTTAGCTAAAAATAATCTGCACATCAGAGGCACATGTCAGAGTAACTTGTTCAGAACCACTACATAAGAAATAAATTTAACATTTGTAGAATAAATCAGCAAAAAAAAAGTAGAGAAATGAAATTTAGAAAACAAAAGGAATAGTTTCCTTTAGAAAGAAAGAGGAACTTTTTTCTTGAGATGGTTGGTAGTTATAAGAATTAGGAGACATTTTTCAGTAGAGAGGAACAATTTTGAAGTAATTCAATTTAATAAGGTCAGAAGCAAGGTCATCTGCTGAAATAATATTCCAATATGAGTGCTGAACTACAACATTTGTGGAGCACTTATGATTTGCCAGATACTATGTTCAGAAGTTTTAAGCAAAATCCTCAAACTAGCCCCACAGGGAGAAGGAATGGGGGGGCTGTCCACATTTCACAGACACACAAGAGGAGAAGACTCAAAGAGGAGGAGAGATGCAGCCACAGACATATAGTAAGAAAGATTCAGTCAGGACTGAAATCCAGGTTTACTGTAAATCCCTCTTATCCTTGATGATATACTTGCCAGGTTGAATCATAACGCAGCAGAAACATATTGACACAAATTTATTGTCAAACATATAATACATTATTTAAAAGCCAAAATTGAAAATGCATAGTATTTTCTTTTCCCTAATTCATATCTAGATGCCACAAATGATAGATTCTTAATTTTAGAAGTAACCATAAAACAAAGAGTGCAACTTGTCAGACCAAATTGAATTTAACTCACTGATGTAACTTGGGAGAATAAAAGCCGATAGGTTTAAATAGATGGGACAACAACAACAAAGGAGAATATATACCTGAGAGATGATTCTGAAGAAGCATCCAAATGAAAATAAGCATCTATAAACAGAGGATTGATGGAAACTTCTCAGGATAGTTCCGTGGGGAAGGACTGCAGGTTATTCTAATAGACTGTGCTGCACCACTGGGGAGATGATCCTTTTCTCTGCCTATGGAATTTGCCCCTCATTGGCGATTTCAGCAGAATGCTCTCCATGAAGAGTGAGTTGTTTTCCCAGGAAGGATCCACTGTGTGGGTAATGGAGCTGTTGAGAGGAAAGTGACCCAAACCTTCAAAAGGACCTTAAATTGGAGCAAAACATATTAAGGCACTTTACTCACGGAGAAATACCTCTGGCTTGGGCAGAGGAGTCCTAAAAAAACCTTCCTATTCTACACTCAACCACCATAAAATCCCCCAATGGATCACACTGTCCACTTATACAGAGACCACAGCAACCTTTCCATTCCGTGAAGTACTTCAGGCAAATAGATATACAAAACTGTTCAAACAAACCTCACTAGTTATCCATAAAAATATACATAAATTGCCCTAACCGGTTTGGCTCAATGGATAGAGCGTCGGCCTGTGGACTGAAAGGTCCCAGGTTCGATTCTGGTCAAGGGCATGTACCTTGGTTGCGGGCACATCCCCAGTAGGGGGTGTGCAGGAGGCAGCTGATCGATGTTTCTCTCTCATCAATGTTTCTAACTCTCTATCCCTCTCCCTTCCTCTCTATAAAAAATCAATAAAATATATTTAAAAAATATATACATAAATTATGAACCCAAAATAAATAACTATTTGAAGCATGAAATTGAAGGATAATGATGAATACAGAGGGCAGTCAATATAAGACAGAGCAAATACAAGAAGCAAAAGAGGCTTAAAATTCAAATTAGTACTTCCAGCAAGGTTAAAATGATCTTGTCTACCCAAATATACAGCAGACTATGATAAAATTGAAAAATTCAGAGAACTAGAAATAGTTGTTGAAAGTAAAAATATTTTTGTAGGTGATTTCTACTTCCAGCAGTGATAATATAGCTTGTAGCATATGAATTCTCCCAACAGAAGCTGTCAGGGAAGTGGTATGAAATACAGAAATGAATCTTTCTGTAAGCGTAGAGGAGCTGTTGAAGGAGCCAGGACATGAGAGGCCAGACCCTGGAGAGAAAGAAAGCTCGTGGAGTTGAGCCTGACTTCCTGTACATTGCTTTTCCCTTTAGGGCATTTACCAATTTCTGGGCCATGGCTGATAAACAGAAACAGACAGCTTCTAAGGGGCAGGAAACCATTAAAAATGTTGTCAAGTACTTTAGGACAAGGAGACAAAAATGGAATCCAGAGATGTCAAGGTAGCCAGGCTTTCTCACAGAGAAGAGGGCACACAGAAATTAGCCCGAAGTTTGGCATGCGATTCCACGCTGCGGCATTTGCTTATTCTAAGCTGCACAGGGCAAGATGTTAAGAAGTCGTACACAAAGTGGCTAAAAACCATAGCGGGCTTTTTGGCAGCCACATAGTACTAGACACAAAAATTAAAATTCATGATCCATCAAAAAGGAGAATTCTAGTAAACAAATATTTTATGTTCACATTTGAAACACCTAGAGGATTATACCCTCAGATTAGAAATAAAATGGGAACATTGGATTTGGTTTACAAACTTCCCAGTTCTTGACTGGACTCAGATAATCTATCCACCTGCCTACTACCCGCCAGATAATAGAGTGAATTCTCTTTAGAGAAAGAAAAAATAATCCTTGGACTCTATAATTGTTATATCCAGTATCTGGCATTTAATCACAAATTGCCAGGCATAGTAACTAAGTGAATACATACAGATACATCTATGCATGCATACATACATGGGTGGATAAATGAGTGAATAAATGGATGCAGGAATAAATAAATGCAGTAGGGGGAAGAGAATGAACACAAATAAAAATTTAAGTGACTTTGTGGTTATTAGACTTTAATCAAAATAACTGTCATTATTTCAAGAAAATAGATGATAACATAAAGAAATTCACTGAGAATCAGACTCTATACAAAAAGATCCAGTCCTGCTGGTGTGGCTCAGTGGTTGGGCATCAACCTATGAAGTAGGAGATCATGGTTAGATTCTCAGTAAGGGCACATGCCCAGGTTGTGGGCTCACTCCCCAATAAGGGGCATGCAGGAGGCAGCCAATCAATGATTCTCTCTCATCATTGTGTTTCACTCGCTCTCCCTCTCTCTTCCTCTATAAAATCAATAAAAATATTCTTTAAAAAAATGATCCAAAGGAAACTGCAGAAATGAAAAGTAAAATAACTGAAAGTAAGAACTCAATAAATGATTTTACCTGCAGCAGAAGGAATAAGTGGACTGAAAACATCCAGACTTGGCATGGAAAGCAAAAAGGATGGAAGAGACATAAAAGAGTGTGAAAGACTTATGATACATGGTGAACACATTTAACAAATATGTAATTGGAGTCTCAGAGGAAGCAGAGGAGAAAAATGGCAAAACTGACATTTAATAAGAGGATGGCACTGATTTCCCACAATTGATGAAATGTGCCAACCATAGATTTAAAAATGCTGAAGCCCAAGCAGGATAAATCGAAAGTAAGTAACAACGAAGCATGCAATACTAGTAGTTTAACACTGTTTAAAATTCAAAATAAAGAAACATCCTTCAACAGAGGAAAAGAAAACAATCCTATTACCTTTTAAGAAGCAACACTAAAACTAAGAGCTGACTCTCAACATACAAAGAAGCCAGAAGACAATTAAATTGCAAGAAAATATTTTTTCAACCAAAAAACCATATTTAGTAAAATAACAACATTTCTAGGCAAACAAAAATACTGGCAGCTTTTCTTCATCAATTTTATTCTAAAGGAAAAAAGAAATAAAGCATTTCAGGCAAAAGGAAATTATTCCCCACAGAAAAGCAGAGGAGGAAATAAATAGTGATTGAAAAGATTATGTTATGTGAGCAAATCTAAAATGAAAATTGACTGTACAAAATGCTAGTAATGTCTAGTGCATTTTAAATTGCATGTAAAATTAAAATGTGTGATAATGATGGATACAGCAGGAGAATGATAAAGGGAATTGTCTTGGATTGAGTACTAATTTGTGTTAAAGTATAATTTTTAAAGAATGAATGTTTTAATATCTATGAAGCTAATGAAAGAAGAGTAAAAATGTATAAGTAACAACAGAATAGATAATGATTGAAAAAAGCTTCACATTAAAGAAGGCCAAAAAAGGGAAAAAATGAGCATAAAATAGTTTAGAAAGATTTAAAATGGAATAGTAATTGCCTGTAAATAGACTCAATATTCTAAATAAAAGATGAAATTGTCTTACTGAATAAAACAGCAACAAAACAGTCACAAAAAGCAAACTACATATTTTTTAGA
Source organism: Plecotus auritus (assembly GCF_963455305.1). Lineage (NCBI taxonomy): Eukaryota > Metazoa > Chordata > Mammalia > Chiroptera > Vespertilionidae > Plecotus > Plecotus auritus. The sequence continues at coordinate 137,730,067 of NC_137773.1, read as the reverse complement.
AAAGATACACTTAAAATATGAGGCACAGAGGTTGAAAGTAAAAGAATCTAAAATGGTATATCATGCAACAAATACTAAGAACAACAATAAGGAGGTGATTTACCTATATTAACATAAATCCAGTTGACATTAAGGTCAAAACCATTACTAGAAATAAAGAAGCTCATTTCATGTAATGCAGTATATATCGCTTTTCTATTATTGTATAACCAATTACCACAAATGCAGCATTTTAAAACAACACAAATTTATTTATCTCACAGTTTTCATGGTTCAAGAATTTAGGAATGGCTTCCCTGAATTTTCTGCTCTAGGTTCCCACCAGGCTGCCATCAAGATGTTGCCTGGGCTTCATTCTCACCTCATCAAGATTAACGAGAGAGAGAGAAAAAAATCTTAGTGTTTGTTTGGAAACATTATTTCACTGAATATGAGATTCTGGGTTGATAGGCATTTTCTTTCCAATAAAAGTACCTTGTATTACCGCTTGCCAGAGAAACAGAATCAATTAGATAGATAGATAGATAGATAGATAGATAGATAGATAGATGATAGATAGATAATAGATAGATAGATAGATAGATAGATAGATGATAGATAGATAGATAGATAGATAGATAGATAGATGATAGGTAGATATATATATATATATAGATAGATAGATAGATAGATAGATGATAGATAGATAGATAGATAGATAGATAGATAGATAGATAGATGATAGATAGAAGATTTATTATAGAAACTGGCTCACATGATTATGAAGGGTGGTAAGTCCCATGAATGCCATCTGCAAGATAGAGTATGAGGAAAGCCAGTGCTGTGACTCAGTCTGAGTCTGAAAGCCTGAGAAATGGAGGGCCTTTAATGTAATTCCCACTCTAGGTCTGAAGACCCAAGAACCAGGAGTGCTGTTGTCCAAGGGCAGGAGAAGATGGATGATGCTGCAGCTCAAGCAGAAAGGGAGCAAATTTACCCTTCTCCCTTTCTGTCTGCTTAGGGCCCTCAACAGATTGGATGATGCCCACCTTCCATGGGTGAAGGCAATCTTACTGGGTCTACTGCTTCCCATGCTAATTTCTTCCCTCAGAGACACCCAGAACTAATATTTTACCAGCTGTCTTGGCACCCCTAACCCAGTTAAGTTGACACATAAAATTAACCATCACAGCCTTGGCCAGTTTGGCTCAGTGGATAGAGCGTTGGCCTGCGGACTGAAAGGTCCCAGGTTCAATTCCCGCCAAAGGCACATGCCTGGGTTATGGGCTCAATCCCCAGTGTGGGGTGTGCAGGAGGCAGCCAGTCAATGATTCTCTCCCATCATTGATGTTTCTATCTCTCTCTCCCACTTCCTTCCTCTCTGAAATCAATAAAAGAAATATACTTTTTTAAAAAATTAACCATCACAGAGCCATTAATCTCTGGCTAGGGAAGAATCTGCTCATTTAGGTTGTTAGCAGAATTCAATAACAAAATATTTATTTTTTAAAATGGATATGAATTTTTTAAATTAGACTTATTTTGGCTTGTAAAATAATTCTCAACAAATATAAAACCATTGAAAATATTTAGAGTATTGTCTCAGTGTAGAGTTGAATTAAGGTGTAAGTCAGTAAAACGAAGAAGAAGGAGGAGGAGAAGGAGGAGGAGGAGGGAATTTGGCAAGGAGGCAGAGGAGAGAGAAGTAGAAAAAAATTCCCAAATGCTTGTGAATAACACATACATCAATAACAAATGGATCACAGAAGAAATAAAAATGGGGGTGAGAAAATATTTTGGACTTGAATCATATTGGAAATACATTCTAACAAAGCATATGGGGTATAGATAATTCTCCTTAGAGGAATATTTATTAACTTGAATGTATACACTATAGAGAAAAGACTGGAAATCAATTATAACAATTTCTATCTCAAGAGATTATAAAAGAACAGCAAATCAATCTATATAAAATATTAGGAAGACAATAATGGTAAGAGCTCAAATTCATAAAATAAAAAGTTATTCTATAAACAATATTAATGCACACAAAAGCTTTTTCACAGAAATTAATAATGTCTATAAACAGCTAGTAAAAATGTCCAAGAAAATATTTTAAAATATATACCTGCAAAAAATCATAAAATATAATTGTGTTGTAAATTAAGGGCATAGCAACTGAGAGATGCCCCAAAGATGAGTCTAATAATATTCTCTTTCCTAAATTCAGTAAAAGATTCACAGGTGCATTGATTTGTTAAAAATTCATTGGACTAGATAATATTTTTTACAGTTTTCTGTATGTATGCTATGCTTCAATAAAATTATTATGTAAAACAATACAATCCTATCTAATAAAAGAGTAATATGCAAATTGACCATACCTCCACTATACCCACAAGCCACACCAACCAGCCAATCAGGAGCAAGTATGCAAATTAACCCAACCAAGAGGGCTGTGGCCACGGAGAGAGCAGGAGGCTTGGGTTTCCCCAGCAATGGAGGAAGCCAAGCTTTCTGCCTGCCCTGGACTGTCTCGGCCTCCGCTTAAGGCTACAAAGTTTCAATTATAGAAGATAAATAAATCCCAACAAAAATGGCTGCAGCCATGGAGCAAGCAGGAGGCTTGGCTCTGCTGAAGGCTACAAAGTTTCAATTATAGAAGATAAATAAATCCCAGATACCAGGGCCTCCGCTTGGGTCACCAGGGGGCGTGGCTGGCCTGCAAACCACCACAGGCCCCTCACCCAGGCCACCCCACATCCCAAGGGAACCCCCAACCCTGATCCAGGACACCCTTCAGGGCAAATCAGTCGGCCCCCACCTGATCACCAGGCCTCAATCCTATCTAATCCTCCTATCTAATAAAAGAGTAATATGCAAATTGACTGTCACGCCAACACACAAGATGGCTGCCCCATGTGGTCAAAGATGACTGACCCCATGTGGACACAAGATGGCCACCACAAGATGGCCAGCAGGGGAGGGCAGTTGGGAGGGACCAGGCCTGCAAGGGAGGGCAGTTGGGGGCAATCAAGCCTGCAGGGAAGGCCAGTTAGGGGTGACCAGGCTGGCAGAGGAGGGAAGTTGGGGGTGACTAGGCCTGCAGGGAAGGGCAGATGGGGGGGACCCAGGCCTGCAGGGGAGGGCAGTTAGGGAAAACAGGCTGGCAGGGGAGCAGTTAGGCATCAATCAGGCTGGCAGGGGAGTGTTTAGGGGGTGATCAGGCTGGCAGGCAGAAGCGGTCAGGGGCAATCAGGAAGGCAAGCAGGCTAGCAGTTGGGAGCCAGCAGTCCTGGATTGGAGAGGGTGCAGGCTGGGCTGAGGGACACACACCCCCGTGCACAAATTTCTTGCACTGGGTCTCTAGTTCAATAATAAAAATGATAAATAACTCAATTGAAAAAGGTAACATATCTATAATTATTTAATTATTATCAAATGTCTTGATTGATTCTGTAAACTTATATATACTTTTAAACTTGAAAGATTAAATGAAAAGAAAATTTCTAAAAGAATACCAAGTTGTCCCCTACAAGAGAGAGAAAACATTTTACAAAATTGGACTGGTATCAAAATCCTGTGTGTTCCCCTCACCCACACAGACACAAAAGTCATCAGGCTATTTGACAGCTAAATTTTAGCAAATCCCCCAAATTTGGTAACTATTTCAAAGACTAGGAAAAGAAAGAAAAGTCAACTTTTCTCTCATTTATTTTGTAAGTCAAGAAATACTTTGAAAGCAAAGTTGGACAAAGTCAAGAAGAGAAAATATAGACAAACTCACTTATGAAAGTTTATGTAAAAATTTTACATTTATCTGTGCTAAAGTAAGTCCAAAATCTTCACAAAGGAAAAATGCCAACTGAATATAAGGCAATTAATAGAAATTGCACACATTAATAGAAAATGCCCACATTAAAGAATTGGAATCCTGGGAAGAATAAAATCAAATTTCTTACAAAGGAAAATATATATCTTCAGGATTGAATGCTGGTAAGAATATTTTTAAAAATAGTATTATTAACCCGGAATTCACAAACATTGGCAATCAAATAAGGACAAGATAAATGTAATTTCAGGAATTCAATGATTCTGAAAATTTGACTTTTAAAAAATAACAGTTGAGCTTCCAGTGGGAGGAATCCTAGAAAGAGTAAGGAAATAAAAAGACATGCATTAAAGGTATGTATTTATATTTCCAGGTTGCCTGTTTTATAGTAGACCTAGGAACCAACCGGTTTAAATAAAACAAGGATTCCAGGAAGAGGGTTTCATCACATAATGAAAAGATAAATGTCCCCGCAGGTCATAGATATAATTAGGTAGTTATTTCTTCAACAACAAGATAAAAGAAAGTTCACTAAAACAATCTGTTAAAAACAAAACATAAAAAGCTAAAAGCCAAAACAAAACAGTAAACTACAGTAAATTCATGATCCCAAGATGCAAAAACTATAGTATGATTGAGTATGATGAAACAAACATTCACACAGGTTTTGTGATTTAGGATTGCTTAGCAAATTTTGCAGGTGCTATCAAACTTCCTGCTTTGAATCATAGTCACAAAATAATAATACACTCAAGACTTAATTTATTTGAATTTTTAGAATCAGCTTAGAAAAATCATCCAACAATTATAATTACAGTTATAATTAAAGCTGAGGCATTCCTCGGCATGTATCATTCCCATGATATCACCTATCAGTGGCATTCTTATTTCGAATTTTCTGCACCCTATTACAGCTTCCAATATCGTTCATGGCCTGAAAGATTAACTCAGATCTTAAAAGTAAAACAACATGGAGAGTTTTATTTGTTTTGCAACATAGATGATAGAAGAAATGCAATTTTACAATTTGAATATAAATTTGTGGTTCTGATTTTTTTTGTTCACTCCTTTCAGAAATTGATGAATACTCTATACACTGTTCCCACAGAGAAAACTTAAACATATTTACATATAATTCTGCTTATTATTTCATGAAATCTCTTTAGTTTACCTATGGACGTCAGATTAAAAACACATGACCTGCAACTATTCTGAAAACAAACGTTTGTCTTGGTCTCCTTTAGCATCTTTTAGATACAAACTTGTAGTTCAGGTTATTGCTTTATATTAAAATACTCTGTTTCTCTTGAATTGCACATTTGCTTTATAATATCTGGTTAATGAACAGAATCAGTTTGGCTCAATCCAATGGAAAAGAACATTAGAAATACATTGCTAGATATGAATGGCCTTGCAGAGTTCAATTAAAAAAATAAAAAGAAGAGAATGGTGCATTCCCAATATTGAGGTGATAAAACCACCATATCCTCCCAATACTCTCCTACATTTTGGGTCTCTTGCCTCATTTATCTCAGTAAAGTTTAAAACATCCTATGCCCCTATATGGTGACGTGTTAATTGCTATCAAATAATTTACATAAAATTTTAGAGAAATGACAATGAGATTCAGAAGTAACCCTGAACTTTATTTTCTACCTTAGAAATTTGGAAAATTAAAGCCATCTTGCTAATTTTTTTTTCCTTTTGTTATTTTTACTGTTTTTGTTTGGTTGGCTTTAGAAGAGTCAGGGATAATATAAATGTTGACTAACTTGGAAAAGGTGTAATTTGTAGGCAGACTGCTATGCTTTTTAAATTGGGATGCTGTGTGTCTGACTGATAGGAAGGAGAGAAGGCCTGAATCTTCCTTGGTGGGTGGTAGATGAGGAATGACTTTCTTCCTTGTGTTGAATATGTCAAGATGTCCTTTGGACCTTACCAAACCTTCCCTTCATTTACCATAGATATAGCTCATAAGAAAACCATATGTATTACGATCTTATAGCATGGCACTACACACATTTACTTGATAAATGTGCATGTGTCTGGCAAGATGAATCTGATATTGGTTGTCTACTCATCAAACATATGGTGTCTTCAGAAACAGTTATCTGAGAAAGTCTTCATCTCACCTCAATCAATGATGGTCAAATAAATAATAAAAGCTCTTAGATTTTTATATATTCCAAAGTGCTTTCATTTTCATGGTCTTACTGGCATTCATTCCAAACCTTAGCAGTATAGGAGATCTATCTATCTATCTATCTATCTATCTATCTATCTATCTATCTATCTATCTATCTAATCTATCTCTCATATATATAAAACAGATTAGAAAGTAGTGCTCTGTCTATTGCTAAAATGTTCTAAAAATTAATTTTCTTATGACTTTAAGTCACATCAAATAAAATTATTTTATGATCCTATTGTTCTTTTTCCTAAAACTATGACAGTAGAAAGAAAAAAATTAAAAGTACTATATTGATTTGGGGGGAATTTATTTTTAGGAAAAACAGATTTTTTTAGAAGATTAAAAGTAAAACTAGATAAGACATCATAGCAAATATTTATCTCAGAATGAACAATTTCTGTTAGTCTTATTCCAAGGAAATGAAAACTTAAACAATACTTCTTAGTCAATCAGTTACTCTTCATAATGAAATAATCCTGAAAAAATGAGAACAGGCATGTCACATTTTTGGCATGCATGCTGATACTATGTTCATGTTGGCCAATCCTAACTAACCCAGGCACCCTTTCTTACAGAGTCCAGGCTTAGCTTTATGGTTTTTATCCCCTCTATACCCTCTTGGGCGAGCACCATTAATGGATGAGAGTTTCATAGTGAGATGAAGCCACTTGGTCAGTCCTTAGCTAAATGCAAGTTTACAAGTTCACCTAGTGTGATTAATTGCCCCCCTCTTTTTTTTGTATAATCTACCCCACCCTGGAGAGAAGAAACGTTTATCATATGGAAGTTGATATAAATATAGATTTTGTGGATACTGACATTATAATGGATGCTAACTTGACTAATTTATTAAACAAAAGGGATAATAGGGAAAATATTTTTTGAATGTGTGTTTTTATTTGAAATCTGCTGGGCAATGGAACATGAACGTGAGCAGAGGAGATGAGCTTTTGTGCCTATCTGCAGGTCTTGCCACCCTATTTGCAGGTAGCATCTGTAATTGCTATGCAGTTCCATAACACACTAAGCAACTAAGCTTAGGTAGATAAGATAAAGCTCTTCCTTTGTCAGACCAAATTGGAGGGCTGTCACAAACACATAAAGTCATTTAATTTTTGCCATAACGAAAATAAAGATAAGACAGCTGAAGGTGGACAGATGAATTTGGTCACCCTCTAACATTTTCATCTTGGAAACCAAACCTTTCAACTGCAAATTTGACGCTGTCACCTGCTGTCACAAAGGAAGCAAAAGATAACAAAGCAAAATAACAAAAACAAGATACTACCAGGTGAAGCAGACCATACACATTTTTCCCCTCCAACAGAATTAGCGATAACATTAGGAGTGATTTAGAAAAAAAGATTATATTTTTATTATACCTTTGAGAAAAAGTGAAAGAAAAGGTTAATGCTTATAATTACAAGTGTTTTTAAGCAACTTCCCATAAAGATAAGTAATCTGAACGTTAACTTGTTTTATTTAATGAAATGTGTATTTGTGAATTACATTTCCTTAGAGTGCGTTATTTCTTCTGCTCTCTGTTCTCACAGCCCTTTACCCACGTTCTGGAAAAGCTTCCTAATTTATGAGTTAACACATCTTCTGTACAAGATAGTAAGAACCAAAAGGAAAAAGATAATATAATGTTCCTTTTCTAAGTTCCAGCACTTTGAGCAGTTCTGACAAACAATTAAACCTTTAAAAAGATATTAATTACATGAGAGATTAAAGGACAGATTTAATGACATGTTTCAAGTAGGCGGAAAGCAAAGTGCTTAACCCAGAGAAATAACCCAATATATAGGGAGTCCCCCCAAAAGTATATACACTTTGAATAACTATTAATTCCAATGTTTCTTTCCTTTCATATTTATCCCAATGGAATCAATTATTCAAAGAGTGCATACATTTTTGGGGGATACCCTGTATATATATTCCCCCCATCAAGGGAAATTTTTTATTGAATTTACTCAGTTAATAAAATTATACAGGGTTCAGGTGCACAATTCCACACACATCATCTGTACACTGTATTGTGTGTTCACCATCCCAAGTCAAGTCTCATTCCATCACCATTTATCCCCCCCATACCCTCTTCCACCTTCACCCCCTCTTCTCCTGGAAATCCTCAAACTGTTGTCCCTGTCCATGAGTTTTTTTTCTCTTTTTCTTCATCCCTCCATTCCCCTGTCCAGCTCCCCCCACCACACACACACACACACACACACACACACACACACACACACACACAGCTGTCAGCCTGCTCTCTGTCCATGGATCTGTCACTATTTTGCTTGTTAACATTGATTAAAATTATGCTCCAAAAATAAATATGAAAGAATCTGTCATTCATGGGGAACTACAACACATGATGCAAATTAATACTCTGGGTTAATGGGAAGTGATTTTGCACTTTCACTTTCACTGAGTTTTAGAAGTGCCTTTTCTTGGAATATTATTAAAATATAAGAAGCTGCATCGCCTTGTCACAGCAAGATGTATTATTGTAGGACTTAGTTGTTGGGCTGTGAAATGACCCACAGCATTAAAGCAGCCCAAGCAATGATTTTTGTGGCGGCCTCATTGCCTTCAATGTAGGACGTGATGAATCGCTGCTTGAGATATCAGTGTTTCTTCTCTAAAATGCTAATCTCTAATCACACATGTATATGCACACGTTCAGTGGGATACTATAAACAAGAGAGAAAGAGAGCAAGGAGAGGAAAGAGGGCCAAGTAGATGACCACAGAAAAACGGCAAGTGATTTGGGAAATTAGTCAAAGAAAAATCAAAGAAGATAAAAACAAACACAATGACTCAGATGGCTTATATTAAAAATCCAGCATCACTCTTTCTAAATGTCCTCAATTCTAAGCTCAGCTAAATAACCAGGCTGGCTTTGCTATAGAGCACCCATATGAAAGTTAATTGTTGAACTTCTTCACTGTTTGTCAGACAGATGATTGGATTTGTACAGACACATGAGAAATGCAATTGCCTTCATTTTTTAGTCATTAGAAGTTCATAGAAAAATGAACAAAAGGATGTTAGTTAATTTTTTGTTTTTCATTTTAAACTGTGGTGTTGACATCAAATGTATGAAGTAGAGATAGAGAAACTTATTTGAGTATGTAACAACATGGTATTTTCATTTACTGTTGACAAATGTTAGTTTGTGAGTGCCATATGTAAATGTACACCTGTAGAATAGAGAATATGTAATGCATCAGAATATTTGTCGTAATAGTTTTAAAAGATATGTTGGGACTGAATGGGAACTATGAACAAAGGCATAAGAAAATAAGTCGCAGGAAAAGTGACAAAAATGATGAACTACTGGAAATAAAGGAATAGTTTTACAAAAGAACTTATAAGGCTCTCTTAATAGGGGTCCAACTAGAAAGCGTAAAGGAATGCTAGTGTAATGGAAAAGTCCTGAACCTCGGGCAAGTAAACCTGGGTTTGGATACTCAATCCAGAGCCTACAAATTGTGAGGCCATTTACAATTGCTTCTATTGTGAGATAGCTTAGGTTCATGTAAAACAATATAAAAGTAAGACACTTATAAACTGCAGGGCATATCACACATGTAAAGTGTAGGAATATGGTGTAGCAGTCCAGAGCATGACGTCTATCATGCACTCTCTGCTTTCACCACATACAAGCAATGAAGCCAGTTGTTTAATCACCCAGTGCCTCAATTTTCTCACCTGTCATCTTTACATGGACTGTAATCAGTGCAAATAATTATGAAATTAAATGTGATGTTAAACACATAGAATATTATCTGGTATAAGTTATTATACCAATAAATGTTAGTTATTATTATTCATTTTGCTATAAGCTGCTAGTAAAAAAAATGAAAGTGATTACACTGTCTATATGTCTGCACAAATCCAATAATCTCTTTGATAAATGATAAAGAAGTTTGACAATTAACTTTCAAATGAGTGCTCCAGAAAAGCCAACTTGATAATTTATTTAAGATTAGAGTGGCACTAGAGTGTTAGTACAGATGGTCTGATTCATTGCTTCTTTTGTTTTGTTGTATTCTAGTTTAACCTTTTTCACTTACTTTTCTGCTCTGGTTGAAGGGATATCTAATTGGGAAACATCTGATTAAGCAGTAATGAGCTCAGTCATCAGATATTGCAGAGAAAATCTTTAATAATTTAGATTACAGAGACAGGTTATGGTTGGCTCTGGGTCTTGTGTCTGGCCTTGGGAGGAAGACAAAGGAAGGGCAGGAGAGAAGAGACATGCATATGATGGAGAGCTTCAGGGGTCAGTCCACAAGTGTGCCATTTATCCAAACATCCCCTACTTTAGTATCTCATGTGTTTGTTCTCTCAGATCTTCCTTTATGTTCCAAGTGCCTGGAAGAGAGTGTGTTGCTATTGATGCTTTTAAAAAAGCGGGGGAAGATTGCTGGGCCTTGGGTTATGAGAGCCACATGCTGGCTATGAGTGTGACTCTGTGATTCTTTGACCTGGAAGTCCCTTAAGTCAGAGTCAGCACTGTTGTCCATGGTGATAGGCATATACACATAAACACACACTCATGTGCTTCTGTGCACAGGTACATGCACTCATCACATGTGAACACAGATAGTCACATGTGCCTAAAGCTGCTTCAGTAAGAAACTATTTCCATTCTAAAAGACTTTTTTTCAATGATATGAGACAAATAAAATCAGATTATTCATGTTCTATTCTGACACCTCTATACTTACTGAGCGGTAAAACAATTGACTTCTTTATTCCAAGAAAAGAGTAGTATGTTGGAAATTTTTAAAAAATTATCATCTAAGGTTAAAACACCTTGATATCCATTTCTTCACAACCAGTCTTCTATTTACCAGTGCTAAACACTAGAGTTGCAGAATACTAAGGGGAAGAAAAAGAAAACACCTTCTCAAGTGAATGGTTTGCAATAATAAAAGTCAGTGGGAATTTGGGGCAAGCCACTGTGGTTTAGAGAATAATAAAGAAATTATTCAATGCATTAAAAAAAATCAAAGTGGCAAATGACGTTTTAAAGTTTCCATTTTCTCATGCAGTATAATCAGTGAGCTGTGAATGACTGATGTATCAGTCCATCAGCAAGCTTCTTTGTATCACAAACAGGGAAAGTCAAGTAGGAATATAGCTTTCTTACTGAAGCATTCATGTCCTTATATTGAAAAACAAACACTTTTATCTTTTACTAGAGGCCTGGTGCACGAAATTCGTGCATGGGGGGGGGGGTGTCCCTCAGCCCAGCCTGCACCCTCTCCAATCTGGGACCCCTCGAGGGATGTCCAACTGCCCAGGTGGGATCGGGCCTAAACGGGCAGTTGGACGTCCCTCTCACAATCCAGGACTGCTGGCTCCCAACTGCTTGCCTGCCTGTCTTCCTGATTGCCCCTAACAGCTTTGGCCTGCCAGCCTGATCACCCCCTAACCATGCCACTGCCAGCCTGATTGATGCCTAACTGCTCCCCTGCCATCCTATTTGCCCCTAACTGCCCTCCTCTGCAGGCCTGGTCACCCCCAACTTTCCTCCTCTGCTGGCCTGGTCCCTCCCAACTGCCCTGCCTTGCAGGCCTGGACCCTCCCAACTGCCCTCCGCTGTTGGCCATCTTGTGGTGGCCATCTTGTGTCCACATGGGGGCAGGATCTTTGACCACATGGGGACAGCCATCTTGTGAGTTGGAGTGATGGTTAATCTGCATATTACTCTTATTAGATAGGACAGGATAGAGGCCTAGTGCATGGGTGGGGGCCAGCTGGTTTGCCCTGAAGGGTGTCCCAGATCAGGGTGGGGTTCCCTTGGGGCATGGGGCGGCCTGGGCGAGGGGCCTGTGGTGGTGTGTAGGCTGGCCATGCCCCCCGGTGACCCAAGCAGAGGCCCTTGTATCTGGGATTTATTTATCTTCTACAATTGAAACTTTGTAGCCTGGAGCGGAGGCCTAGGCCAGCCAGGACTGCAGAAACTTGGTTTCCTCCATCACCGGGGGCAACCCTAGCCTCCTGCTCTCTCCAGCTCCGTGGCTGCCGCTATTTTTGTTGGGATTTATTTATCTTCTATCATTGAAACTTCGTAGCATTGAGTGGAGGTCTAGGCCGGCAAGGGCAGGCAGAAAGCTTGGCTTCCTCCATTGCCAGGGAAACCCAAGCCTCCCTCCTGCTCTCTGTGGCCGTAGCCATCTTGGTTGGGTTTATTTGCATATTCGCTCCTGATTGGCTTGTGGGCATAGCTTTTGGGCGTGGCTTGTGGGTGTAGCAGAGGTACGGCCAATTTGCATATTACTCTTTTATTAGATAGGAGGAGTATTTTGAAAGGAGAATTAAAATAAAAATTCCTATCCTATCTAATAAAAGAGTAATATGCAAATTAACCATACCTCTGCTACACCCACAAGCCATGCCCACCAGCCAATCAGGAGCGAGTATGCAAATTAACCCAGCCAAGATTGCTGGGGCCACAGAGAGAGCAGGAGGCTTGGGTTTCCCCGGCAATGGAGGAAGCCAAGCTTTTTGCACACCCTGGCGGGCCCAGGCCTCCACTCAAGGCTACAAAGTTTCAATTATAGAAGATAAATAAATCCCAACAAAAATGGCTGCGGCCACGGAGAGAGCAGGAGGCTTGGCTCTGCTCAAGCCTACAAAGTTTCAATTATAGAAGATAAATAAATCCCAGATACCAGGACCTCCACTTGGGTCACTGGTGGGCGTGGCCGGCCTGAAAACCACCACAGGCCCCTCACCCAGGCCACCCCATGCCCCAAGGGAACCCTCACCCTGATCCAGGACACCCTTCAGGGCAAATCAGCCAGCCCCCACCCCATTACCAGGCCTCTATCCTATCTAATCCTATATAATAAAAGAATAATATGCAAATTGACCATCACTCCAACATACAAGATGGCTGCCCCCATGTGGACACAAGATGGCCGCCACAAGATGGCCAGCAGGAGAGGGCAGTTGGGGGGACCCAGGCCTGTAGGGGAGGGCAGTTAGGGGTGACCAGACCTGCAGGGGAGGGCAGTTAGGGGCAAACAGGCTGTCAGGGGAGCTGTTAGGCATCAATCAGGCTGGCAGGGGAGTGGTTAGGTGGTGATCAGGCTGGCAGGCAGAAGCGGTTAGTGGCAATCAGGAAGGCAGGCAGGCTAGCAGTTGGGAGCCAGCAGTCCTGGATTGTGAGAGGGATGTCTGACTGCCCATTTAGGCCCTATCCTACTGGGATTGGGCCTAAATGGGCAGTTCAACATCCCTCGAGGGGTCCCAGATTGGAGAGGGTGCAGGCTGGGCTGAGGGATACACCCCCCCATGCATGAATTTCATGCACCAGGTCTCTAGTATAAAACATATTAGACCTTGAGCTAATGCAGCCTGGTCCTCCCACCCTCCTTTCCTCTCTCCCTCCCTCCCTCTCTCCCTTCTTTCCTGCCTCCTTCCCTCCCCCCCCTCCCTCCTTTCCTCCCTCCTTTCTTTTCTCTCTCCCTTCCTTCCTTTCTTTCTTTTATCTTCCCTCCTCTTTGCCTTCTTCCCTCTTTCATCCCCTCCCTTGCTTTCTCTCTTCTTTTCCTGCCTACCTCTGTTCCTTTATTATTTCCCTCCCTCTTTCCATTCCTCCCTTTCTCCTTCCTTTCTTCTTGCCTTCCTCCTTTTTCCCTTCTCCTTCCCTTTCTTCTTTGTTCCTCTCTTCTTCTATCCCTCTTTCTTGCTAACAACTGTGAAAGATGCAGAATAGCAAAAGAGAATATAATAAAAGTATAATGTCTGAAGTCAGATGGTCTTAGGTTGAAATCAGTTCCAACACTGACAAATTGTGTGGCCTTGGACAAGCTCCTTAAACTCTTTAAGCCTTGCTCTTCCATTTACTAAATGGACCACTCTTATTGAGTTGTTGAGAAAATTGGATGAATCCATGTATATTACCTATTTGGCACATGGAAAGCCCTCAGAACATTTCAGTTTATACTACTCTCCAAATTAAGAGTCCTACCCAAAGATACCACAGGATAATACTGTGTTAACTATTGATAATTTGTAATAATAGACATGATCAGAATGGCTCAAACAACACATTCTTATTTGAGAAGACACAGATGCCAAAGGAAAGGAACATTTTTAAAAATAGTCTACACCTGAAATTTTGTTTCATGTTTAGATAAAATTTGACTGGAACAAAAGAATAAAATGGAACTTTACAAGTTATATAGCAAAATGAGTCAAAATTGGATATAATGCAAGAAATTTCTACTTCCCAAAGTAAAATCTCTCTTCATGAAGTCTTCTATTTCATCATCCAAGCCCAGATCCTCTGTATTGGAAAAGTTGTGAAGAAAATGTTACAAAGACACAAGAATCAAGACAAATTTGAAGAAAACGGGAAGAGATGCTGTTGTGTGTACAATTGATTTGTGTACAATTTAGCTGAAATGTTGAGATAGGAAATGGAAGTTTCCAGATATCTTTGAATGCTGATTGATTAATGCCTACAATTGTATGCACCACTTCAAGAGAATCTACATCCAAGTTTGCATTCCCTAAGAAAGGCAAGTGAGTTTATCTTAATTTTTTAAATCTTCACTCCAGGATATGTTTATTAATTTTAGAGAGGGGAAAGGGAAAGAGAGAAAGAGAGAGAGAAGGACAGATAAACATTAATGTGAGAGAGAAACATCTATTGGTTGCCTCCCGTACACACCCCAACTGGGGATCAAACCTGTAACCTAGGTATGTGCCCTGACCAGAAATTGAACCCACAATCTTTAGATGCACAGGATGATGCTCCAACTCACTGAGCCACACAGGCAAGGGCTATCTTAATATTCTTTTGCTCTTTGTTTTGAGGGATGTTCTCCTTCTACAACATGTAAATTCTTCTTATTTCTCAAATGATAGTGAAGATGTACCCTCTTCTATACCACTCTCTCAGATCAGAAGGAAATTAGTCACTTTTTTATCTGTGTCCAGAGAAGCCTATACCAAAATTTGTTGATCATCTCCACGAATGAGAAAAGGATAGGAGCTATTTTCCCCCCCATTTCTTCATTCCTCAATGCTTGACTGTCTACTGAATTAAAGGATCACAAAATGAATGAACAGAGAAACAAATGAGAAGTCAGAGGACATAGGATACCAACTGTGTTTACAATCAATCCTACATTCTGTCATACTGTGGATCCAGAATACCTATTGCTATAGTTTCCGTTCCTGTAGATGGGGTAAGGAAAATGAAAAGACGCCTAACATATTTCATTAGCATTTCCCTTTTATTTTCCTTAAAAGAAGCTACTGCACTAGACACTTTCGTCATCTACAAATAAGACATCTTCCCATAAAATGAAATTTGACCCCTACTATAAACCCGCTTTGGTAAATATTCATGAGTATTTTTAAGAAAGAACAACAATATCATAATTATAAATATCTACTTTGGGTCTTTAATGAAAACTCTACAATAACTTGATTTAAATTGTACAAATTATCTTGCCATATTTTCATAATGTGTTCTGTGACACAGCCTTGTTAATAAGCATAAAGTATTTATCAGCCCAAATAATTGCTTTACATGACCACTGTGTTCTGTGGTGAAATTCACAGGTAGAAAACGAAATGAATTAAAACATCACTGTACTCACACTAAACATCAAAGTAATAAGTAAACTTACTTGATATTGAGTGATAATAAGGATTTTATTCTTTACTCTTACTTCTCAGTTGTTTTCTCTAGATCACTAAATTCTCAGGGATCTTGATCTAAATTTCTTTTGCTTACCATCAACAACAAAAATTTTAAAGACGTTAAATATTTATGATTTTATAGTGTCTCTTAAAACTTATAGCTCTCGAATATTTCTTTATATTTATAGCTTTTTGCATGTGAACTCTCTCTCACACTCACAACATAGCATCTGGGCTTTGCTGTAGAGCAGTGGTTCTCAACCTTTCTAATGCCGCGACCCTTAAATACAGTTCCTCATGTTGTAGTGAGCCCCAACCATAAAATTATTTTCGTTGCTACTGCATAACTGTAATTTTGCTACCGTTATGAATCGTAATGTAAATATATGTGTTATCCTATGGTCTTCGCGACCCACAGGTTGAGAACTGCTAGCAGGGTCACCTACAACCATCGGAAAACACAGATATTTACATTACGATTCATAACGGTAGCAAAATTACAGTTATGCAGTAGCAACGAAAATAATTTTATGGTTGGGGCTCACCACAACATGAGGAACTGTATTAAAGGGTCGCGGCATTAGAAAGGTTGAGAACCACTGCGGGGAACACTGGATTCCTGTCTGGCTGAGTAGCTCTTTCTATTTCAGTTAACAATGTAGCTATCTGTCTTCTCTTCAGCAAACATCACCATTTTTTCAGCCTATTAACTGTGGTCTAATGCTTTCTAACTGGAGTAATACAGTGCATGCTGCCTGCATTTCTAGGAAGTAAAGGGAATAATTGGCGACTCCTCTCTCTGCCAGCTTTCTGATGAGTTGGAATCTAAGCTGATTGTGTCACTTCGTGCTTTCCTGTCCTTACTGGTTCTATTTTCCAGAGCTGTGAATTAGCATTCTCTTAGCTGCATGGTCCCCTGAGTTGCTAATTTCTCATCTCTAAAGTTTTTGTAGATACAAAGTGTTTGGCCATTAAGTAATATACCCTGGATCCAAGAGCTTTCCTCCTTGGTTAACTCATGCTCTGCATACAAATTGATGTGAAGGGCAGCTGCTGGATTCGTCTCATCAAATATAAATTCAGTATCCAAATGTCCTTTTGCCCTAGATTTTCTACTTAAATAATTCTCCTTATGTCTTCATTGAAAATTAAAGTACGTTTCCATGATTGGGTCTCCTTTTTGACTGTCAAGGTTATTATACATGCTACTAAATTCAAATCCATTTTTTCCTCACTGAAGTGCCAATGAAAGATTGAGTCCCTTAACAACAAACTACTGTTAATGTTTTAGTAATGTTCTGGGGGTATTAAGCCATTTTAAAAAACATATATATATATATATATATATATATATATATATATATATATATATATACACACACACACACACACACACACACACACACATATGTGTGTATTTATATATGTCACCTTGCTGATAATTTATTTTCATATTCTTCGGTGTTTTTCGCATATAAACTGATTTCAGTGCACTCTTGGAAAAAAATGGCTTCAGTTTGATTTTCTGTGCTCTGCTCAAAACTGTGCTAATGAAAAAAATCAATGTCCAAAGTGTGCTACATAATATATTGGTGAAATGCTTCCAGAAATAGTATCAGAAAACCTGGGTATCAGCCTAAATCCAGAAGATCCTGGGTTTATTTCGCATTAAAAGTTATGCATTTCAAGGAAGAAAAATCTAGACCAGGTTTTCAAACTGCTGGTAGGAACCCCAAGACACATGCAGCAGGGGACTGGAAGGTCAAGGTTATGTGTATGATGGAACTAAGGCAGGGGTCCTCAAACCACGGCCCGCGGGCCACGTGCGGCCCGCTGAGGACATTTATCCGGCCCGCCGGGTGTTTTTGCCGCCGCTGCCTGTCCTGCTTAGCAGCCAACTCATCCCGGGCCCGCAGTGCGCATGTGTGGAATGTGCGCCACACTCTCCGACTCCCCTCCTTCTCTCTGTCTCTCAACTCCTCCTCTCAGTCTCGGGTGTCACAAGCTTGCCTGTGCAGAGCCTGCTGCTGCCTGAGGACCGAGGTAAGAACAAGTTAGGATTTTTTTTTTTTTTTTGAAGTTAGGAGGGCCTTTTTTTGCGGTTAAGGGGGGCCTTTTTTTTCTGAAGTTAGGAGGTCTTTTTTTTTGCAGATAGGGGGCGCCTTTTTTGAAGTTAGGAGAGCCTTTTTTAAGTTAGGAGAGCCTTTTTTTAAAGTTGGTTAGTTGGCTGGGGGTGGTTTCTAGGGGGGTTGCATCACAGTGGTAACGCAAATAGTCAGCACTCAGTGCTAATGCAAATTGTCAGTGCTCAGAGGTAATGCAAATGGTCAGCACTCAGAGGTAATGCAAATGGTCAGCGCTCAGTACTAATGCAAATTGTCAGCGGTCAGTGTTATCGCATGGGGGCCCCAAACTGGTAATCTGCCTAGGGCCCCATAGGAACTTAATCCGGCTCTGCAGACAGCCGAGGCGTAGGAAACCCAATTTAATTGACAGTAAGTGCATTTATATTTTGATTTTCTTCAGTTGTGTATGATGTTGTATGTTGTGTGCTGTGTAAGCCCCGGTTCACACTGTTGCGATCTCTGAGCAGTGCGAGTTCAGCCATATGCTTGTATGGCTGAACTCGTATTAGATTTGGAAGAAAAAAGGCATATGTGCCTTCTTTTTCCCTGCAGTGGAATCTGATTGCATGGGTCTTCTCACCCATGTGACCAGATTCCTGTGCGAGTTCGCAGATCGCAGTGCGGTTCGCACAGGGTAGTGTGAACTGGAAAGGTGGTGGAGGAACCGGCTCTGTAATCGTGCCGGTTCCCGCACCGCAACAGTGTGAGCCTGAGGTAAAAGCGGAGTTCCACCAATATGGGCACTGGTGAGGCTGAAATGATGTGGACTGGCAAGGCTGCATTGATGGACACTGATCAGGCTGCATTGATGGACACTGATCAGACTGCATTGATGGGCAGTGCAGTCTATATGTCTCTGTGTGGGCAAAGTTATTGCTGGTATATTGTTTTTGTAGCACTGTATATATATATATATATATATATATATATATATATATATATATATATATATATATATTGGTATTTTATTAATAGCAATTTGGAATCCCTAGGAAACAATGATATCAAGAAAGAGAAAAATTGACTCGGAGTGTAGGATATTCAAAGAACAGTGGACTTATGATTACTTTTTCATGCAGTACAAGGAAAGAGCTGTGTGTTTGATATGCCAGAATACAGTGTCTGTGTTCAAAGAATGCAATTTGCGTCGACACTATCAAACTCAACATAAAGATAAATATGATTGTTTGGTCGGAGAAGTGAGAAAAGATAAAATATTAAAACTGAAAAATACATTGACAACTCAGCAAAATACTTTTGTGAAGCAGAAGCTGCTAAATATTTCATCACTGTGAGCAAGTTTTCAAGTTGCCAAGCTAATAGCGTGCACTGGCAGACCATTGTGGAGGGAGAATTTGTTAAAGAATGCCTTCTTTCTGTTGCCAAAGAGATGTGTCCAGAGAAGGCCGATTTATTTAGTACAGTGAGTCTTTCAGGACCTACAATTACACAAAGGATTGAAGAAATGGGAGACAATTTGCATCAGCATTTGCAGAACTCCACAAAAAAACTTTCCTATTTTTCCTTGGCACTCGATGAAAGTAATGATGTTCGTGATTCTGCACAACTTCTAATTTTTATTTGTGGGACGAATGACTATTTCGAAGTCACAGAAGAGCTTGCTGCACTGCAAAGCATCAAAGGAAAAACTACAGGAGAGGATATCTATGAAAAGGTTTGTCAAACTGTGAATGGTTTGGAGCTGGACTGGGCTAAACTAGCCAGTGTGACAACTGATGGTGCTCCTAGCATGGTGGGATCTAAGAAAGGAGTAATTGCTCGCATTAATCAAGAGATGGACAAACATAACCATTCTCATCCAATAGCCATACACTGCCTCATCCACCAACAAGCGCTATGTAGTAAATCACTGAAGTGGGACTCTGTTATGGAAATTGTGGTATCTTGTGTTAACTTCATTAGAGCTAATGCACTAAACCACAGACAATTTCAGGAATTTCTGTCTGAGCTAAATGTTGCCTATGAAGATGTTCTGTACCACACAGAAGTCTGTTGGCTGCATCGAGGGAGAGTTTTGAAACATTTCTATGACTTACTTCCACAGATTACAGCTTTTCTGCTTTCAAAAAACAAAGAAGTACCAGAGCTCAATGATGCAGAATGGAAATGGCACCTTGCCTTTCTGACAGATGTAACAGAGCTACTCAACAGTTTCAATGTGCAACTTCAAGGAAAGGGGAAGCTCATCTGTGATATGCAATCACATGTGAAAGCATTTGAAGTAAAATTAGATCTCCTCATCAAACAAGTAAAGGAGGAAGATTTCTGCCATCTCCCCACAACTCAAAATCTGTTAGCGGAAAAACCATTGGTTGCATTCCCAAACAAAACATGTGTGGATTCACTGGAAAAGTTGCAAAAGGAGTTCCAATTTAGATTTAAAGAGCTTCATCTCCATGAACAGGACATACAGCTTTCCGTAACCCATTTTCTATTGACATTGAAAATGTGGATACAATTTACCAAATGGAACTGGCTGAACTGCAGAATTGTGACTCTCTAAAAGTTGCATTCAAGTCAAGCAGCCTTCCTAATTTCTATGCATCTCTCCCCTCTGAGACATATCCTAATCTCAGGAACCATGCACTCAAAATGGCAACCATCTTTGGCAGCACTTATGTCTGTGAACAGACTTTTTCCAGAATGAAACATCTGAAATCTCCAACCAGATCTAGACTAACTGATGCACACTTGCATCACTTGTTACGACTAGCAGTGACAAATATGGAACCGGACATTGACCATCTCATTAGCCAAAAGCAGGCCCATAGTTCCCATTGAAATACTGGTAACTTTGTTGATTTAACTTTACTTGTTCTTCATTTTAAATATTGTATTTGTTCCCGTTTTGTTTTTTTACTTCAAAATAAGGTATGTGCAGTGTGCATAGGAATTTGTTCATAGTTGTTTTTTGTTTTTTTTTTTAATTATAGTCCGGCCCTCCAATGGTCTGAGGGACAGTGAACTGGCCCCCTGTTTAAAAAGTCTGAGGACCCCTGAACTAAGGTGTTATTTACTTTCTTCACTCTCGTTCATGAGTATACCTTCCTTCTTGGGTTTGTGAGTACAGAAAGATAACATACAGAGGATTCATAACATATGATAGTATCACCCTGACAACTGAAAAAATATGCAATTAAGTTTATACAAAAATCCATTTGAATTTCCAATGCAGAAGGAAAGGGTCCACTTTGGCATGATACTGTGAGGAGCTCCCCTTACTTGCTCCCCAGTGAAATGGAGAAAGTTACAAAACTAGGATGGCAACAAAAAACAATCATTAAAAGCCTTTGGAACTGGTCCTAACGGCAAGCAGCAAGTGAAGAGATTATGCAAAAAATCCATGAAAATTTGGTAAGAAAGGCTCGAGTCTGTGGTATTGGAACCAAAACTGTTCCCTCCCTCTACTCTGATCTCTGTACAATTGCGCTCCAGACTGTTGCAGTTAAAAGCACAGGACTCCCGCTCCCCTAAGAACCCAGCCAGAGGACTTCCTTCCGGCCAGGAGAACTTCAGCACTTCCCATCCTGCTCCAGGTGCCTGACGCTAAGTCTCAAGTGATTCCAAACAGGATGTAAGGATTCCCTTCTCCTGCCTCCTAACTCCCCACAGATGGAATGGAGGCCCTGATAGCACCTCCTCTGGCTCCTGAGGAAGTGATTCAATACCAGAAGAGGCAAGTTGGAGAACCTCAGTTTTCTGCCCACCACTTCCCTCAGCATCACTCAGATCTTAATGGGAGTTTCACTCCCAGAGAGCTTGCTATTGTCCCCGCACACAGCTTCAGGGCTCTGGCTCAGATATTTTGCATGAAGGTAAGTGAGGCTCAAAAACAGTAGCTCCCAATCTCTTCCTAAAGGAAATGACTTGATTTCCCCCCAAAATGGTGGTAATTTTAAACTACACTAAAGAGCCATGGAGGTTGTGGTGAAAGGCAAATGGAAAGACACATTTGGATCTAATGAATTTAGAGCCTACACTGTAGACTGGCTAGTCTATGAGAGAACCAAGAAGAAGACAGCTTGGAGGACTTTTCCTGGCATCAGATTATATAACCCCGAAGTCTAAAGCCATTCCTTTGACCGAGTCACAATTTGAGTAGTTCATTCAGAGAGAATTTATGCTCCAACAATTTATTATTGTTGTAAATAACAGCAATCTCAGGCAACTAGTGGAGTTTAACAATTAGTGTTCAGAGAATGTAGGAACAGAGATTTACCAATACCCGCTGTTGGTGACTATGGACATACTGTAAGCCACACCTCCCTGAGAAGCAACATACAGACTTAATTAACAATGTGGGGGTTAGGTGGGGAATCAGCTTCACTGAGATAATTCAGTCAGTCACTAAATAAATAAACAAGTAAATAATAATAACTTTGGATGAGGGAGACCAGCATCCAAAGTTGCTACCATATGCTATTGAAAATCTCCAGTTTAAAACATTGTCAATAAATTTAAAAGAATAGGAATAATACAAAATATGTTCTCCAACAATAATAGAATTAATTTGGAAATTGATAATAGGAAAAATGGGGAAACTCACAAATACAAGAAAATTAAATAACCTTCTATGTAGCTAATGTGTCAAAGAATAGATAAAATTAAAAACAAGAAAATTCTTTGAGGTGAATGAAAATGAAGGTGCAGCATACCAAAACTTATGGGATGCCCCTAAATCAGTATTTAGTGGGGGCATTTAGTAATGCCTAAATAAAGAAAGAAAAAAGATTTCAAATTAATAAATTTACCTGTCATCTTAAGGCCCTGGGGAAAAAAAAGAATAGCAAACTAACCCTAAAGCAAGCATAGGACAGGAAGTAATAAAGATTAAAGATTTAAAAATGTAGAATAAAAATAGTGAAAAACAATAAAACCAAAGGCTGGTATTTGAAAAGTTCAACAAAATTGAGAAACCTTTATCTAGAATGACTAAGAAAAAAAAGACAAGATGAAATTGCTAAAATAAATGATTGAACAAAATAGATCCAGGGACATAGAAGCATGGAACAGATTGTCAAATCTCAGAGGAAAGGCAGGAATAGGTGGGAAGAGATTAACAAAAGAACTTGTATGCACATATGCATAACACATGGATGGACATAGACAATAAGGTGGTGGAGGCCTGGGGCAGGGGGGGTGGGCAATAAGGGGTCAATGGGAGGGAAAAGGGGGACATATATAATAATTTCAACAATACAGATTTTTAAAAAATAAAATAAACATAAATGGGGAAGCATTATTACCAAGCTTACAAATATAAATTGGATTATAAAGGAATGCAACGAAAAATTATACTCCAACAAATTAAATAAATTAAATGGACAAATTCCTAAACAGGTACAAATTACTGACACTGACACAGAAGAAATAGAAACTTTTAATAGAATTATAAGTGAAGAGATTTAATTAGCAATCAAGAAACTACCCACAATGCAAAGCTCAGGCCTAGATGGCTTCATTAATGAATTCTGCCAAATATTTAAAGACAAATAAATACTGATTATTACAAACTCACCCAAACAACAGGAGGAAATACTTATCAATGCATTTCATGAGGCCAATGTTACTAGTACCTCAAAACCAAAACCAGAAGAAGACATTACAGAAAAAAACACACCTATATATACCCCTATATTTTATGAATTATGGTGCAAAAACCCTCAAAAATAAACCAACAATATATTTAAAAATTATATACCATAAAAAGTGGAATTTATCCCAAAAAGCAAGGTTAGTTTAATATCCAAAAATAAATTACATGGAAATAACCTAAGTGCCCATGGATGGAGAGAGAATATGTAGTATATAGACAATAAAATACTATTTATCAAAAAAAAATAAAATAAAATATTGCCATTTGAGACAACAAGGATGAACCTGAGGACATTATACAAAGTAGATTAATTAAGAGAAAGACAAATACTGTATAATCTCACTTGTATGTGAAATTTAAACAACAAGACGAAACCAAGCATATAGACAAAAAGAACAGATCAGTAGTTGCCAGAGGTGGGGTGGAGGGACTGGAGAAATGGGTGAACGGGATCAAAAGGTACAAGCTTCCAGTTATAACATAATGAAGTCATGGGGATATTATGTACAGAATGGGGACTATAGTTAATAATACTGTATTGCATATTTGAAAATTGCTGAGAGTAAATCCTAAAAGTCTTCATCACAAGAAAGAAGTTTCTAACTGTATGTGGTGACAGATGTTAACTAGACTTATTGTGGTGATCATTTCACAATACATAAAAATATAAAATTGTTATTTAGTATAACTGAAATTAATATATCATGTCAATTACACCTCAAAATTTTAAAACAGAAATCAATTAACATAATAAATCATAATGATACAGAAAAAATCATAAAATTTAACTCTTTTATGATAAAAATACTTAACAAACTAGGAATATACCATAAGGGAACTTCTTTTTTTAAAATTTTATTTCATTGCTGACAGTATTACAGATGTCTCCCATTTTCTCTCTCTTTGACCCCCTCCTTTCCTAATCTAGGTCAGATTACCTTGTTATTCATTCATTCTTATAGTGCTCTGAGTTTATGCTTCATGATATTTATCCAGTGTTTATCTCTTTGTCAAAAAGTTCTTAAGTACATATTATCCTATCTAATAAAAGAGTAATATGCAAATTGACCGTACCTCCCCTACACCTACAAGCCATGCCCACAAGCCACGCCCACAAGCCAATCAGGAGCAAATATGCAAATAAACCCAACCAAGATGGCTGTGGCCACAGAGAGCAGGAGGGAGGCTTGGGTTTCCCTGGCAATGGAGGAAGCCAAGCTTTCCGCCTGCCCTTGCCGGCCTAGGCCTCCACTCAAGGCTACAAAGTTTCAATGATAGAAGATACATAAACCCAAACAGAAATGGCGGCAGCCACGGAGCTGGAAAGAGCAGGAGGCTAGGGTTGTCCCCAGCGATAGAGGTAGCCAAGCTTTCTGCACACCTTGGCCTGCCTTGGCCGCTGCTTAAGGCTACAAAGTTTCAATTATAGAAGATAAATAAATCCCAACGGAAATGGCTGCAGCCACAGAGTGAGCAGAAGGCTTGGCTCCGCTCCACGCTACAAAGTTTCAATTGTAGAAGATAAATAACCCCAGACACCAGGGCCTCTGCTTGGGTCGCCAGGGGCCGTGGCCAGCCTGCAAACCACCACAGGCCCCTCGCCCAGGCTGCCCCATGCCCCAAGGGAACCCTCACACTGATCCGGGACACCCTTCAGGGCAAACCAGCTGGCCCCACCCGTGCACCAGACCTCTATCCTATCTAATAAAAGAGTAATATGCAGATTGACCATCACTCTAACACAAAAGATGGCTGCCCCCATGTGGTCAAAGATCCTGCCCCAATGTGGACACAAGATGGCCACCACAAGATGGCCACCAGGGGAGGGCAGTTGGAAGGGACCAGGCCTGCAAGGGAGGGCAGTTGTGGGCAATCAGGCCAGCAGGGGAAGGCAGTTAGGGGTGACCAGGCCGGCAGAGGAGGGCAGTTGGGGGTGACTGAGCCTGCAGGGAAGGGCAGTTGGGGGGACCCAGGCCTGCAGGGGAGGGCAGTTAGGAGTGACCAGGCCTGCAGGAGAGGGGAGTTAGGGGCAAACAGGCTGGCAGGGGAGCAGTTAGGCATCAATCAGGCTGGCAGGGGAGTAGTTAGGGGGTGATCAGGCTGGCAGGCAGAAGTGGTTAGGGGCAATCAGGAAGGCAGGCAGGCGAGCAGTTGGGAGCCAGAAGTCCTGGATTGTGAGAGGGATATCCGACTGCCCGTTTAGGCCTGATCCAGGCCTAAACGGGCAGTCGGACATCCCTCGAGGGGTCCCAGATTGGAAAGGGTGCAGGCTGGGCTGAGGGACACTCCCCTGCCCCCGTGCATGAATTTCATGCACCGGGCCTCTAGTATTTCTATAAACAGATAAAATACATCAACAGAAACATTATAAATGATACACATGCTAGTAGCTAATTACTATGAATACATGTTAGCCCACATTAATTCTGCAATAAAGACCTATAGAAGTAATCATTAAATGTGCATGAACAATGAAAAACATTTTTTTAGAATAGACCAGAGAAGTCTGGCACTAGTGTGTGTATATATAGATAATAGCCAAAGCAAATGCAAGGATTAAACCTATATACGCACACATTCAAAGGAGAACATCAGAAGGCATAGGTGCCACATTAATTTAGTTCAGTGTACCCTTCTTTGTTTCTTTCAAAGGTTGCTGAAGGGACCTATATAAAACACAGATCTGGGCACTTCTCTCTATTTCTTAAAAGCTTTCCATAGCTCTACATAGTCCTTGAGAACTCCCTCCAAAGACGGTGAATGTCCGGAGATTGACCCTAGCACATCCTTTGTCCTCAAGTTATGCAATTTTATGCAGTGAGTTTAGAATCTACAAAGTAAAGACCACTGAACAATGACATTATCCCCATTTTAATAATGACAATAATCTCTAAATATTTTTATAGCTATTTTCCCTATTGTACTGCTTAATATAACTTTTTTTGAATTCCCAGTATCTGAATTAACTTTTAGATATTAAGACCTCTAAAGAAAGTGGAAATGACACTTGTTAAAAAGAGATGTGAACCTCTTTTCTCTCTAGGTAGTAATGACTATGATGGACTGTCCTAAATACTTGATTTCTTTAAGGAATAATTCTTATCTCCACGGTATGTCTTCCCCTAAAACTATGAATATGCCCAATATGACCTATGATGTAACCTCTTTTGGAGAGGTGAGAAATAGTTCCTTTAACATGATTGGTAAAGAATTTTAGGAGTTTATCCTCAGCATCATATACCTTTGAGGAAATCTGATTGGAATTTTGATATAATAATGCAGTCTGGCTCCATAAATTCAATCCTCAAAGGAAGAAATCTGATTAAACTCTCAAAAGGAATACTGCATTTCTAGGCTTATTTGGCTTTCAGATTAAGCATAAAACTCCAACAGACTTTGAGTGTAAAACCCTTTCCATAAACCTGTCCACTAGTTTGACTTTAAAACATACTAACTGGTTTATCATAGAGTAACCCAAAACAGTACATAACCTTAATAAACTGGTGATAATTAACTAGATGACATCCTGTTTAGTTTTCTAAATCATGTTGAGCAATACTGGCTCAATTTACATATAATTATGCAAACTGTCATCTAATTCTCCAGCAGGAAATCAGAAAAATTTGGTTAAAATTTATGTTTTGCAATTTATTACAAATATGAGTTGAAGAGAATTTATATCCCTTCTGAGCATTAGTTTTTCATATATATGCAGTGAAAATATGCTTAGTTTAAAACAGGAGTTTTCATCCTTGGCACCATTGGCACTTTAGGGCAGATAAATCTTGGCTGGTGAGCTGACCTGGGCATTATAGGATGATTACCAGCATCCCTGGCCTCTACCCACCAGATGCCAGTAAAGTACAAAATAGGAAATATAGTCAATAATATTGTAATAACTATGTATGTGCCAGGTGGGAACTAGAATTATCCAGGGGATCACTTTATCCTATCTAATAAAAGAGTAATATGAAAACTGACCATCACTCCAACACACAAGATGGCTGCCCCCATGTGGTCAAAGATGGCTACCCCCATGTGGACACAAGATGGCCACCACAAGATGGCCAGCAGGGAAGGGCAGTTGGAGGGACCAGGTCTGCAAGGGAGGGCAGTTGTGGGCGATCAGGCCAGCAGGGGAGGGCAGTTAAGGGTGACCAGGCCTGCAGAGAAGGGCAGTTAGGGGCAAACAGGCTGGCAGGGAAGCAGTTAGGCATCAATCATGCTGGCAGGGGAGTGCTTAGGGGGTGACCAGGCTGGTAGGCAGAAGTGGTTAGGTGTAATCAGGAAGGCAGGCAGGCGAGCAGTTAGGAGCCAGAAGTCCTGGATTGTGAGAGGGATATCCGACTGCCCGTTTAGGCCCGATCTTACCGGGATCGGACCTAAACGGACAGTTGGATATCCCTCGAGGGGTCCCAGATTGGAGAGGGTGTAGGCTGGGCTTAGGGACACACCCACCCATGCACGAATTTCGTGCACCGGGCCTCTAGTAAATTATATAACTGTCTAACCACTATGCTTTAAACCTGAAACTAATAATCAATAATATTGAATGTCAAATGTAATTGAAAAATAAAGTTTAAAACAACAACAATAACAAAAAACATACATGTCCAGTACATGCCTGACATACAGTGCATACTCAATAAGAATTTGCTAAAATTTCTGTCATCTGATAATAAAGAAATATACCTAGCACTTTATAGTGTTAGTGATTTATAGGAAAGGAAAAGAATGAATTATATTTAACATAATATTTTGAAACCTAATGTTACCTAAAGTTCAGTATTAACTACGAATTGAGAAAGCATACAATAGATGAAGAAAATACATCTTCAGTCTTCAAGTAGCATATCATTTCCTAGGGTCTAGGACCTAGGGCATAAGAATAAGTACACAAGTATTTACAATTCAAGGTATAGTGTGGTTAGTGCCACATGAGATCTTCAATCAAAGTGTGGAGAGAGTTCAAAGGTAGAAAAACTGACATCTAGTTAAGGCAAAACAGGAAATGATTAGTACAACTTTACAGAGCCTTTAGAGAATTCTATTTCACTGAGTTGCAAAATGATCATGCTCCCTTTTCCTTATTTGGTTTAAGGCTGTTCAAAATACACATTTTGTGTGGAAAGTGCCTTTGAATCTTTTTCCCTTTCTAATTTAAAATAATAAATTAAAGGCTATTTCAAGACATGAAATGTGCTAACTATAAATAGTTTGTGTGATTTAAGTGTATTTTGTTTTTCTTGTACTGGAGGACAATTTACAAATTAAGTAGCAGTAGATCATATTTGTATAAGAGAGATATATTATACAGAGATAACAGATCTATCTATCTATCTATCTATCTATCTATCTATCTATCTATCTATCTACCTACCTACCTACTGTCGATATAAGAGACATCCAAACCTGTAAACATTTTTATTAGTTTATTTGAGCCAAACTGACAATTGCTGGGAAGCCGTATCTCAATGGATTGAGAAAATGTTCTGGCAAATGGCAGTTTTACCACTTATTTTAAACATCAGAATAAAAGAAGGAGGTGTAAGGATGGTTACATGAAATCCATTGGTGATGAGTAGGAAGGTGGGAGGAAGCAAAGGGGGGTCTCTGGGATTGGATAAAAAGTAAAATTAATAGACAAACTTCTTTTACATTGGTAGGTTGTAGAGGGCCCCCTAGGAAGGCACATGGGCATTTCTTTAATTATTGTCAGCTGAACTCAGGGTGACAGGCAGAGCCACGCCCTGGGAACATGCTTCCCCAAAAAGGCAGACGTGTTATCAGTACTGACTTCTTACCTTTGTCCAGGTGCCAGGGAGCGGGCTTTGATATGTAAATCCAGTCAAGCACCAGGAATACTAGGGCCTACTCAAGAATGCAAATAAGCTCCTTTGATCCTAAATTCTGGTGAAAGCCCCTGGTATTTGGGGGTATAAAATAAACTTGCTGAGTGGGCTCTGGGTCCCTGCCTCTCCATCAGAGATGGCAGCGGTTCCACCCAGCTCCCAGCTCTTTCCTTCTATCTTCGTGTCTGGTCTCTTTCTTTCTTTTATTTCTCAACTCCCAGCTCCTCAACTCAGGAACGGGACCCGTTCCTTTTCCGTGCTGGACACGGAAAAGAGAGAACACCTCTACAGTAGGTACAGGATAGTTAATAGTTAACAATTAACATGTAATAATGAAGGGTTCTGTGGTCTTGTGTTCTGGTGGGAACTTGTGCCCTGAGGGGTCTGGGAAAAGGAAATTACTCTGAATTCCAAAGGTATGTTATTGTAGACTCAGAGAGACTATGGACAGGCTTAGTTGAGGTAAAGCTTGACCTTTGTCAGAGAAGATACCACACTAGGACATGGCTACCCGCCAGGACTCGCTCATAGAAAGTTTTCATTTTAGACTATTTTATGTGGTTACTTTTTGTCTCCGGATTGTCAACATAAGAAACATTCAAACCTGTGAAGAATTTATGTGAGTTTATTTGAGCCAACACTGTCTACAATTGCTGGGAAGCAAAATCTCAATGGATTGAGATAATGCTCCTGAGAATGGTACTTTATTTTATATATTACAATCAAAAGAGGAGACTTAAGTGTGTTACATGAAATCCATTGGTGCTAGATTAAAGAAGCCAGAGAATGCAACTCGGGGAAACCTCTGGGATTGAATAAAAAGTAAAATGATAGATAAATACTTATTTTACATAGGTGGATGCAGGATAGTGAACAGTCAACAATTAACTCAATAACAATAGAGGGGATTTGTGGTCTCTGCAGACTGGTGCCTGTGCTTTGAGGGGTCTGGATAAAGGAAAACTACTTTGACATTCCAACCATAAGTTACCATAGATGCAAAAAGACAATATATAGACAGGCTCAGTTAAGGTAAAGACTGATCTTTGTCAGGGAAGATACAGGCCTAGGACATGACTACCTACAATAAACTGCTTTTAGCTTTAAAAGTTTTCATTTCAGACCCTCCTTTTTGGTTACTTGAGCTCTCTGAGTTTGCAAAGCTACCATGCAGGCCTCCCCTGAGCATGTCAGGTTTAGTATGTGGCCCCTTTTCGTCCACACTACCTACCTATGTAGTAGAGTTGTTTTTTATTCCTTTGTCCAGCATTTCGCCCCCACTCCCAACCCATGTGGTTTAGATGGAGCTGATCTTACGCCTGGGTTTAAGGGTTAGACATGTAATCCAGCCTGCCCCATCAGACTACTCCACCCTCCAGAATTTAGTAATAATCTCAGAAAATCATATAAGACCCAAGAAAGATCTAATCAGCTTTCATTCCATGAGATTTATTAGAAGTTTGGGGAAACATTGTTCTCTTTTTCCTGGAGCTGGTCTATATGTCTAGAGAGGTTTCCTGGGAATAAAGCCAACAGAATGGAAAGCAGAGGCAAGAGCTAAAGATAATGTGGATCCTAGATTTGTCATTGCCTGAAAGGGAGTTATTTCTTGAACTATCTATAGTTATATGAAACAATAATTATCATTTTCATTTGAGTTGGGTTTTTATATTTTGTACTTGAAAAAGTTCCAATTAATAAATTTCCTAATTACACTAAACATTTACTTCAATGGGTCATTTTTCAATATAATATAATGTCATGCATTTTGATGAGACTAAATTTTAAAAAATAGTGACTAATATCTATGACACTCAGTAAATTTTTGTTGAATCAAAGAATAATTGCCAATTGCAGACTAAAGTGTGAAAATTAAATAAATTAAGTAACAGGCTTCTCCAACATTATAGATCACAATGAGCAGAAATGCTTAAAACAATAACCTCCAAATATCACATAAAATATATGCATTATGGCTATAGACATGTGTTCCCTCTGGCTTGCTCCTTTTTCTGCACAGTTCCGTAAATACATTTGCATGATGTTTTCTACATGCTGCATGATATGACGTTTGAAGTAATGTGGCCATTTTGGTTCTTCCCTGGCTTTCTCATTTAAGATTCTTCACAGGAAAAACAATCCCTGGCCTTTTAGGAACTGATTTATCATCCTTCTTACACATCAATAGGTTATCCTTGCTGAAAGAGGTCTTTCGATTGTTCCTTGCATTTGAATCCAAATTAAGTCAAATAGCTTCTCCCGGTGAGATAGGCTGCTTACAACTTTGCTACAAGCCTGCAAAACACGGACTATGTCATCTGTGTCTTTAAAACATCTTTGTCGACATGCTGGCATTACATGGCATTGAAAGGAATTGAGAGACAGGAGAGGCAGTTAGGGAAAAGGGGGGTCCATGGGAGAGGAAAGCATACGTGACGGGCAGGGGCAGTTCCAAGCCACCAGATTGTTTTCAAGAATGCTACAATGTAAGGGGAAGAAGAAGAGGGGGGCACCAGGTGAGCTTTGCAACTGATATCAGGGGAAAAGGGGGAAGTGGCCAATTAGGAAAGGCATGGGGGACAAAAAATGGGGAAGGGTCCAAGTAGAAGGTAGCATATACAATGAAGCTGCTAGATTTATAAACCCTTAAACAAAGAGACTCATGGGCTCTCCCATTTTGGGGATCCCTCCCCAGGGGGTTACCTATTTGAGAACCCCTCCCTACGCAGGAGTTTGTATACACTTGCAATAAATTTCCACACTTTTGCTTAAAATCCGCGCATTTTTATTATTCAAACTTCGTGAGACAAGAACCAGAAGAATTCCAGCTTGCCATTCGGGGTAACAGTATAAAGGCCAAAAAATAGCCCCAGAAAGTAATGTCAAATCTCACCCTACCCTACATCAGTAGAATAGATTCCATTCTAATGACAACTTATCAATTGCTTATGGAACTCTTACTATTTTCCAAGTTTTGTGCTGGGAGACATGACAAGATAGGAAGTTAGTGAAAATGGCATAGCACGTTGCTCCAGTCTTCAAATGTGTTAAAAATTACTGGAAGAGCAGAATTTCAGGGGTGACTTGCCATTAGAATTCAATCATTAACTGAAGTTTGTTGATGCTGTGTCCCAAAGGTAGTAACTGGTGAGCACATTAAACAACAGAAAAACTACCTTTCTCAAGCCTAGGAAGGAATAATGGAAAATTTCTACATTTTGGCACTTGAAATGTGGTGACATAGTCTGGCAAATGAAATAATTTAGAACGGGACTTCTCTTTTTAATCACAACCTTTCTTTATCCTTTTCTGACATGCACCCATTTGTTTCTTTATGTATTCAATGCATCTATGAAACAACTAAGTATTTGCAATGTGCCAGGCACTGTGATAGGCTCTGGAGTTACCAGCAAGAATAAGCCAAGAGCTTGCATTCAAGGAGGAAAAATTTGTCCTCTGGAACAACTACCACAGTGACAACAAATTAAACTGCCAAGTGTTTGGCGGACACAGAGGGTTACACGAAGTGTTATGCTAGCATGAAGGAGGGAGTGACCAATTCAAGGGAGGATGTGATGTCCTTGTAATAACCTGGCTATTATTTAACAGGAAAGGAGGGAAAAGACAAATAATATAGGCATTCCATGTACACAGCTCTGCCAAAAAGCTGCATTTAACATTCTCCAAGTCTATTCCCTGCGGATTAATGGGGTAAGGGACTAGACAAAGGCAGTTTAGACCCATGCCCAGTAAGGTCTGAGTGATGTGGGGAAAATGCTTGCCTGTCCATCACACCTGGAAACAGGTAATTGGCCAGGATGGGTGTGGCCACTGCAAGTGCACAACATCTAAATATATAAACTTCTAGACAAAGGAGCCTATTGCTCTTGGCTCCAGGGCACCTGGCCCTCTTGGGACTCCTGCTGCAGAGGGATGCACTCTTCGGCACCCGCATGGCTACCTTGGGCTCCCCACGTGGACTACTGGCCTTTAATCTGGCCGGAATGCCACGAGAAAAGCATCTTTGGGGGTAGGAAAAGAGAAGTAAAAGATTGCCAGCACTCTACTAACTTGATGAGCATAAAGGGGCCCAGATGCACATTCAGTTTCATTTGGCTTGAAAGTCCCAGTGCTAATTTCCTTAGTCTCTTCTTTGTTTTGCAATAGCATATGCATACACCACCTTAGTTCTTAGACTTTATTTCAGCAACACCCCTCACTCATCGCAAACTCATAGTCACTTAGGTGGCTTCAGAGCAGATTGTCAGAGTCCACCACCTTCCCCGAGATTTTGGTCCATCTCCTTCCCTGCCTTTCTTGCTCTTCCGCTATCCTGGAAGTGAAGCCAGGAGCAGATCGCAGATTGAGGACCACTGATTGTGGATTGCTTTGTCTCACACAGGAAAGTTAGAACACCCTCTGGTTCCCTGACTATCTCACCCGCCTCCCTGACTCAGGAACTTCATTAATCATTTCTTCTGCACAGATGCAGTGCTTCCCCCAGAAAGCAGTCCTCGGTATATAATTCCCTTTATCTGGTAGCTCATGAGGGTGATATGGGAAGGAATATCACTACTCAAAGCGATAATCCACAGACAGTTTCACCACTGAGAATTCTAAGCTCCATTTCTCAAAAAGCCTCATAAAGCTTTATGAGGCAGCAAGTAGATGGATAGGTCAGAAGCATAAGACTAGTTTAACCATTTCAGGTTATAGGTCAAATGTGAACATTTTTATATTTTCAAAGAGCACCACTTTATTTTTTTTATATGTTGTGTTCATATATAATTTTACCACACCTTTATGTCTGTTTATTGGTGAGGTAGGCAGCCAGGGGCTAAAGGTTGGTAATTAGTATGCATAGCGCACACACACGCATGCTCACACACACATACACACAAAAATCCTATATAATAAAACCCTAATATGCAAATCAACCAAACAGCAAAACAGCCGGTTGCTATGACGCACAATGACCACCAAGGGGCAGATGCTCAACGCAGGAGCTGCTCCCTGGTGGTTAGTGCTCTCCCACAGGGGGAGCGCTGCTCAGCCAGGAGTCAGGCTCACGGCTGGCAAGCGCAGCAGTGGTGGCAGGAGCCTCTCCCGCGGCAGCGTTAAGGACCCCTCGCTCGGGGGAATGTCTGACTGCTGGCTTAGGCTCACGGTGTTCCCCCTAAGCTGGCAGTCAGACATCCCCCCAAGGGGTCCCAGACTGCCAGAGGGCACAGGCTGGGCTGAGGGACCCCACCTTCCCCCGCCAGTGCACGAATGTCATGCACTGGGCCTCTAGTACATATATATATTTCAGTGATGAAACTCAGTGGTTCACAGGGTCAGTTTTGATTGATAACACAATGGAATGATACTAATATTGAAAGTGGTAGCCCTAGCCCGCTGCTCAGTGGTTAGAGGGTTGGCCTGCAGACTTCAGGCCCTTGGGTTCCATTCTGGTCAAGGGAACTACCTCTGTTGAAGGCTCAGTTCCTGGCCCATGTCGGGGTGCTTGGGGGAGGTAACCAATCGATGTGTCTTTCTCACATTGATGTTTCTCTCTCTGTCTCTCCTCCTTTCCACTCTAAAAAAATAATGGGATAAAAATCGTCAGGTGAGGATTAACAAAACAAAACAAAACAAAAAAGAAAGTGGTATATTGCTGGGATTATAGTGCTGGACACTATTCCCCTTTCTCCTGCACAGGCTCATTGTTTCATCCAAGCGAGCATTACACCAGAAAGTAAGCATCCAAATTACACAATTTCAACAGTCCTTCAATCCTTTATTTAATATAGTGTGATATCTGTCTCCAGTGGCTGAACTCTCAGAATGCAAGGCAGAGTGTCAGATGCCTGGAAGACTGGCTGGCTTGCAGTACACATTACCAGTTATTGTATAAATTAAAGATCTTTACTTCTTAAACTTGAAAAATGCATCCCAAGTAAAGAGAATTACCTTCCAAAAAATATTTCATAGCCCACAGTCTGCCTGAAAAGATTTTTCATGACTCACGTAAAATTTATACTCTTCCCTGCTCCCAACATCCTCAATGAGAATTTTTAAGATTATTTGATAACCAGCCAGTATTTATAGCCACCTAAAGGAGAATGTGGAATTCCCTCTTGAAGTCATGGCTGCTTGTATGAAGGCACCTTAGGTCAGGGAGGTCATTAATCCATCCAGGATTTTTAAATGAGTAAGGATCATGCCTGAGGCAAAAAAACAAAACCAAAAACAACACACACACACACACACACACACACACACACACACACACACCTCTACTACTTTAGCCACTTAACCACAGAAGAGGTAGCACAGCAAGGAAAATCATTTTAGAGTATGAGTTTTCATTGATATTTGTCTCATCAAAGTGAAAGCGATGTGTTGACATGTTCATTATGAAATTAAGAAGCCAGGTTTTTATAAACTGTACACACTATTATGCAACATAGACCTTTGTAATATGTCTGTATTTATATTTTAAACATCCAAATATCACTTAACTAGGTGATCAAATAATCTTATACTTTATGCCTTTTTCAGATATATTTTTGGCGGTTCATAAGATATATGATGTTGAGTTGTTGGTCAGAAACACAACTCGTAATGTTAATATTGTTTCTCTGGGCAATTAAACTATTTTATGATGTGTAGCCCAGGAATTAATTATATAAAAATAAGATAATCTCTACCCTGGAAAAAAGTTAAATGTTTAAGTGAATTTTATAAATCTCCTTAGACAAATAAATGTACCCATTTTTTTAAATCACAGTAACATACCTGAAAAATAAAAGAAAATCTGCTGAAGATGAAAAATATATTCCACCCACCTAGCTTTGTATTCAGTTAAATAAACAAAAAAAATACCAAGCCTATAAAATGGCCAAGGAGGGACCTGGAGAGTATTATGCTGAGTGAAATAAGCCAGTCAGAGAAAGACAAGTATCACATGATCTCATTCATATGTGGAATCTAATGAACAAAATAAACTGATGAAAAAAATAAATTCAGAGACATAGATGCATGGGACAGACTGTGGAATCTCAGAGGGAAGGCAGGGGTGGGTGGGAAGAGATCAACCAAAGAACTTGAATGCATATATGCATAACGCATGCACATATGCATAACGCATGCACATAGACAATAGGGTAGTGAAGGCCTAGGGTAGGGGTGGGACGGGCTAGAAGGGGTCAATGGCGGGTGGGGAGAGGAAAAAGAGGACATATGTAATATTTTCAACAAAGATTTTAAAAATAAATAAATAAATAAATAAATAACCAAGGAATGAAAGTACCTGTTTGAAATATATATATAGAAAATAACATAGCACAAAAACAAAAGAAATGTTTTTAGATATAGGCACTTAGTTGCAGGTGATAAACAAATTATCAGTATCCTGTACATCAAGACAATAATATATTTATGCTAAATACATTTAGATATGACAGAAGTGACTCTCAAAGGCACTATGCAGTCTACAGGAAAGTACAATACTACAAAACACGCCAGGCCTTCGATTGTGCTCATTCACACTGACGCTGCCATCGCTTGCTCTGCCATGGGAGACTGGAGGCAAATGAACAGATGGGCAGAATCTCTATTCCGTGCTCCGCTGGCTGCTGCTCAGTGAACGGCAGCGCGCTAATAAAGCGCTCAGCGGCCTACTGCCTCCATCTGCTCCTAATAAAAATAAACGAGGCTCAGAAGCAAGCACAGGCCTTGGAGTTCTTGCATGCAACCCTTCAGCAGTGCATGAGGAAGTGGGTGAGTTGATATAAGGTGACTACTTACAGGTTGTGACAGCCCCATGATCGTGGTGGCCCTTGTCTCCCATTCCCAGGTCCCTGAGCAGCATTCTTTTTTTCCCTGGTTATTTATCAGGAGAAATTATCATGCTTGGACAACCTTCATAGCCTCTTAGCCCCACTGTTCCATGGCAAGTAATGAAATTAGATTAGTGCTGTTCAGTTTAGTGAGCAAGGACTTTATGATTCTCTTATGTTTGGGGAAATAAATGTTTATGAAGCTGCTCGTACAGTCCACAAGCGTGCAGCAAATGTCATTAATCGTGTTCATCTTGTGCCTCTGTTACAAGGTTTTGATGCAGCCTCCTTGCCCCGTCCCCCACCCTGGCAGAAACCAGACACACACAGAAAGACAGAAACAGCAATTTGCCCATTACTCCAGGTCAGAAATTTAGGGCACAGGTTACAGATTTCCTTCTTCTGAGGAAAGTTTGGAAATGCCATTATATGCAGGGAATTACTGAGGTCTCATTAAATCTTACCCAGCGAGAGTGGGAATGAAAATGGAGTTAAAAGCATTTCTTCAAAATAAAATAATGAAAGTCCCCGTGGTAGACTATTTTGGGAAATTTCTGTTTTAGAGTTCCTGCTTTTAAAATGTTCTATCCCCCAGGGATCATCCTTGCAGGTTAATGAAGGATTGCAAAGGTGCTTTAATAGGGATCCAAAGATAGAAACTTCTGCTGTTCAGTGGGGATAATAATCCTTCAATTAGCATTTATCTCTTTCTACTACAGAGAAGTGCTGAATCAGTATAAAAGCAGAATAAATGGGTAGAGTTATAGCGAGGTAGTTGTGAACTCAATATGTGGAAGAACTTTCCAATATTCAGATATTCTCAAAGATATAAGAGCTGGTAATTTGTCTTTGTTAGGGGTAATCCCATACTGAGTCAATGTTCACTTGTGGGGAGTTGTAAAGGATCCATGTCTCTTGTAGCTTTTTCAATAGAAGATGGTTTGCACTCATTATTAAACTATATATTCCTTTCTTTGATCCTAACACACACACACACACACAGTAGATCGATGTGCTCTTTGAAATTGGGATGTGGTGGTAAAGATAAAGTCTGAATCATCAGGGCCAGGTATGTTCAGTAACTTGGAATGGTGTTGACTCCAAGTTTGGGGTCAAATTTTATTCAGAGAGCATTAAATAAAAAGTAGCCCTCCATTATTAAGATTCTACTGTAACTCTCTTTGTCCATTCATGCAGTAAGAATATACTGAGGCTCATTATGTGTGATGCCTTACGATAGATAGTGGATATACAGATGTAATAAAAGAACTCCCCTTATCATTTATCTGTCTACCATTTACCTATCATCTATGTACTGATGTCTCTATATATCCAATTCTCTATGATCTATCTATGGTCTAATAATTTCTATAACCACAGTATCAATTCATATACACATCTATGTGCCTAGGGCAAGAACGGTAGAATCAGAGGTGGGATATACAAATACAGAGGGCTGCCTGGGTTGCTACTCAGTAATCTTCTTGACTCCTGAGAGAAGTCATGCATGGAGCATTTTCCCTGATGGCTCTGCACTTCCAGTTTGCTCTTCCTCTGCACGTGGGGAACAGTACGTTGTATTCATATTTAAACCACCGAAGTGGTGTTTTTAGTTACAGCTGACAGGGCATAATTGATAAAGTACAAAGCAATTTAGTTGGCTGGCTTTCATTTGTCAGCTTGAAGAGGAAAAGAAACAACTGAGGACTGAGAAGGAACACTAAATAGGATCCTCATGTTTTGATATGTTTCAGGATGCCTTTTACTGTAGGCAGGAGGGAGGGAATTAAGAAAAAGAAAGTATAGGTGAGCAAGTGAAACATTGCAAAGAGTTTCAGTGTAAAGTGATGATTGGGTAGAATTTTAGCAAGAGAGAAAAAGCAACATTTTCCCATAAGTTACTAACAAAGGTGTTTCTGGTTTTCATATAGTCTCTAATTTTTTGTTGTCCTTTGTAAGAAGGTTAAAAGAGAGAAGGTAAGATAGAAAAAAAGTGGGGAGAAGGAGGAAGAATGATCAAGGGAACCAGTGAGCACCCATGGATGTAGACAGGGACTCCCAAAGCCCCTGCATTCTGGACTTTGCACCCAGCCCACACTCCCCTAGTCACCTGGCAGTTATGTAGTCTTGATGCCAAATCCCAGGAACTCTCAAATACCCTGGGGAGAGGCGGCCATTAGATGCTGAGGAAGGAGGGTGGTTGTTGCACAGAGGACTGGGTTTGCACACCAACTTACACCACTGGGAACCTAGATCAATAGGATCTGTGTCTCCTTCCAGGGAGATAAGCAAACTCACTTGGTTTTCAAAATAAACCAGTCATGTTACATTTTTTAAAATATATACTTTTATTGAATACAGAGTAATGTGTGGCTCAGTGGGTGAGCATCAACCTATGAAACAGGAGTCAAGTTTCTCGGTCAGGGCACATGCCCAGGTTACGAGGTTGTGGGCTTGATCCCCAGTGTGGGGCGTGCAGGAGGCAGCTGATCAATGATTCTCTCTCATCATTGATGTTTCTATCTCTCCCTCTCTCTCTTCTTTATTCTCTGAAATCAATAAAAATATATTTAGACTAATTTCTTCTGCAAGGAATCTAATAATCAACAAGCTACTATATCATAGACAGGTTTTTAAAAAAATATATTTTATTGATTTTTTACAGAGAGGAAGGGAGAAGGATAGAGAGTTAGAAACATCGATCAGCTGCCTCCTGCACACTCCCCAATGGGGATGTGCCTGCAACCAAGGTACATGCCCTTGACTGTAATCAAACCTGGGACTCTTGAGTCCGCAGGGCGACGCTCTATCTATTGAGCCAAACCGGTTAGGGCTGGACAAGTCTTTTAAAAGTAGAAAGTAATTAAGTTCCAACTCTTTCATGTCTCAGATACATGATCTTGAGTGGGTCACATAAATTTTAGATGCTACATCCATAAAACAGAGGTAATATTAATTCACTCCAGAAATAAAAGAAGGAATGACAAACCAGAGGTCTGAAATATATTTTGCAGAAGCATACTATCATACTTAAGAGCAGTCAGACAAACTAAATCATAAGGCAGAATAACTAAGTAATTAATATGTAAGAGCCCTAGGTTAGTTTCTTCATCCTTAAAAGGTGTTCATTAGTACATGAGTTGCCGAATTATTGTGAAGATTCAATGAACTGAATATTAAACATGCTCAGAATAGCGTCAACTTATAATAAAAGCTTGAATGTCCATAATTTGATGGGATTCTCCAAGGTAAACTCTCATTGATTTCAGTTAACTTTTATGATGCCTAAAAGCAAAGGGTTGAAAATCCTCGGAAAAATCAATCCCTGGAACATTTAGGATAACATGTTTCCTACAGTGTGGATATATGTAATTTAAAACAGCTGAGATAGCGAAGCACAGAAATTGAAAATAAGTTCTTGGCAGGCTTGGCGTGAGGACCTAATTATAAGTTCTCAGTATGGCAGCAAGGCCTGGAAGGAAGGCGAGGAAAAGACAGCCCTGTATATTCTTGATAGCAGACGGTCCACCATGAAATCCCTCCACCCTCTCAAAGTTGGCATTAATTGTAAATAGCTAACTAGTAGTACACAGGAAAAGTGTAATCCCTATAAAGTTGTATTTTAGAAATCATCCAGCTGTGGGAAACCCCACCAAGGTGACATGTTGATTATTTTCCCATTATGCTAACAATAATTTAATGAATATTCTTTGGACTGAATACAGATTTGTTCTCATTTTCTGTAGTACAATGATTGAACTGTACATTAGGGCTTCTACCTTAGGTCCATGGGAATGGTTTGAAACATTCAATCATTTGGATGGAGATACATATAGAAACACAAACATACTATTCCTAAGTGCAGGCTTCTTCAGGAAACACCTGGCTGGAAATTCAGAACAAATTAGAAATTTATGAAAAAGGCCAAGAAAATGCAGCTCTCATTTGCTCATTTGATGTCATTGGTAGATAGTATACATTAATATTTAAGAACATTGGCCTGAAACTTTAAAAGATATGAGCTAAAACCTTAGGTTTGCCTTGTACTAAGTAAATCTAGGCAAGTATTTAACCTCTGAATCGCAGTTTTCTCATTTGTAAAATGAGGATAATAAAACCCACATCATAGGGCTATTGTGAACATCAATTTATATAAGCCCTATGTTTAGCATGGTACTGGCATAGAGAAACCACTTAACAAATGATCATTGTAATTCTTTTTACCTCTTGCTAAAGAAAATATTTTTTCTTCTGCTTGGCACTTTTTAAATTTGGAATATATTTAAAAAATGTAGTACTGTTTTTCTGCCTGACTATCTCATAACACATTATATACATTATCACTACCTATAAGAATTGAAGGTGAATAACTGCCTTTAGGTTAGTGCAAAATAAATGAAAAAAGAAAAGAAATTAAGCACAAGAATGGATAGTAAGAGATTTGAAAGACTGAATGTGGGAGGGGAGTGCAGACAGAAGGACAGACTGTTTCCCTTGTACATAAATGGGACTGAGAAATCACATCTAGAATTGGTATAAGGGCAATTTGTACAGGACAAACCTACTCCTGTGCAATAAAAAGGCTTATTGCTTTTCGTTCAGAACTTTCGCCTAAGCACAGAGGGCTAAGCACGTATGAGCATTTCCTCTTATTCCAGCGGAAGAAAACCCTTCCTCTCTTAAAGAAGAAATGACCGTTTGTCTACTGTGAGAGCTATGAGAGGCTCAGAGAGCATTTATTTCTAAAGATCTTGCTTAGTTTCAGGGAAAAGAAAACCCAACTAACAATGCTGTTTTTGGAAAAATTAATCCACGTTGAACAAACAGCATAAATGAATCCAACTTCAATATGCGGTTTAAAAAACCCTAGGGATGAACATGCCCTTTTTGAGGATGTTTTAGACAATGTAATTTTCATTGTATGTGACTGAGAGATGACTCAGGATGAAACTGTCATGTACATGTGGAAACAACAGGGACAAAATCACTTCAGGAAATAAAAGGATGACAAATGTACTGAGGACACTAGATTCTAGGCCACTGTGAGCTGAAGCTTTGAGAGGGCATTTAACACCCACCGTCACAAGCATACTGTATGGAGTGTCTCTGGAGGTCATGAGCACTGAGGAGGGGCTTTGCAATAAAGAGATCTCGAAGGGTCTTCGCCTCAGGTCTTCAGGCTATTCCAAGCTGTCCTGATAACACCTTGACATTGTTCTATAAACCAAATGCTACATTAAATACAGATCCACGAATCACTCGTTACTGATCTTTGACAAGGAGAAGCTCTGGCTGAGAAGAATAATCAACTATATCACCGAGCACCTTGCTAACTTAGTTCAACTGGCATTTTCCCTGATGAAGGAAGAAGTGCACTAATTTAAATTTTGACACAAGTTCTTTATCTGGTGTTGGACCTGTAACACTTGGGGGACCAGCACTTTGTATAACAAAACACTAGATTACTTACTTAGTCAGAAGTCAGAGAAGAAAGCAAAGTAGACTGAGGGAAAACATTTCCCATTGTAATTAATGAAGATTTCAGGAATGGTACAAACCAAACAGTATGGGATAAAACAAGTCTAACCGTTTACCTTTTTTCACTCTCAATAAAGCAATTACGAAAAACCTGCCACGAGGAGCACAAGCATAAAAATTATATTCCGACCATTTGCTGCGTGCTGGATACTATGTGAGGCAATATGCTTGCATCATTTATTTTGGAAAAGCACCTATTACCTCCAAATTAATTTGTAAATCTGAAATTGCACTTTGGAAAATGCTGGCTAACATATTATGCTTGGGATACATCCGAACTTATTCAAATAAAGTGAATCAGACTATCTTATACCCTCTTCACTGATCTCTCTCTTTTTCTACTCAAACATTCAAACTCATGCATTAATTTGTTCATCAAATTTTTATGGGGTAATAACCATATGCCAGGCTCACTGTATGCTGAGCAGTGCATATAAAAATGGATAACTAGTTATCACTACTCTGAATAAACTCAAAATTTAGCAGGCAGTATCCAGGTATGAAAGACAGTTTAGTTTGAAAACCAGTCTCTTTGAAAGTGTAATTGACTTTCTCCATGTGAGGCTTGCTGATGTACTTTTATATCTGACTCCTATATTAGAGCACTTCAATTGTAAATAAAAGATACAAAGTCAAACATGTTTACACACAAAGGAAATGTATTGGCTCATACAATTCATTGGCCAGTGTTGGTTCAGCCTTAGTTAAAGCAGGATTCAAACAATGCCTTCAAAGCAATTACTTCCTCTTCACACTTCTTATTCTTAATTGGCTTCCTTTCCCCATTAGGCTTTTTCCAACTTCTGTGGAAAGTGGCTGTTAGCACTCTGAGAAACCCAACCATCAAGTGGCTTTCTCTGTCTTAGAATTCATATGCAATCTCAGGGAAGGATCTACTTAGACTTTTTTAGTTTATGAGCTCACCTCTGATCATCGCTATGGACAAAGATAGGGGGACCCTGGCAGCCTGAGTTATATCTCCACCCCTCCAATGGCAGATGTGAAGTGGGAGCGTGGGGGTTGGGGAGAGTAGAGACTGTACTTAACTGTCTACCCGTGTACTTAGTGGCCATAACAGAACCATGAATTTGTGAACAAGTCCTCAAAGGCACCCAAAAAAGAGTAAATGAGGTATCATAGATTTAATTTCACCTTGCTTTCATTATTTTTATACTGTAATTGCATATAAAATGTACCACTGGTATTTTTTAGATATCTTATTTGTTGCAAAACTTTATGGTTAACACTATACCAAGGAATTTCTGTTAAGTGGTTACTGATCTAATCCAATCTTTTCCATTTACAGATAAATAAGTAAATAAGGCTCAAAGGAATAGACATATTTCTTTGATTAATGAGACATTTTTTATACCTTTGGCATCTAGGAAATTTCACCTTACAGTGGTGTGCCATGGTCTGTCAGAGTTTTGCAGTGAGATAAAATTCACTAGATATCTTGCCCAAGGTCCTAATAAGAACACAGCGAAGTGACAGAGCCTGGGGCATGACAGGGGATTTGTGACTTTCATCCAGTGCTTCTTCCATCTCCACTGCGTTGAGCAGTGCCAACTGATAAACGCTTCTTGCCTTGCTAAAAGCTACTGCTGGCAGGGTATTACACTACAAGGTCCGCAACCCCATGCCTGAGGCCTAACAAATATAAGTATATTTTCTGTCCTTTGAGGTTTTAGGTGAGGTGGTTTTACTGAAAAAGAAATGCTATTAACTGTCTACCAGTGTGCCATTTTAAACCTCAAGAATGTATCTTAATTCCTTCCACTGGCTACTGTCTTGTATTCTTCTGGCTCATTCCTTTTGGAAACCTGTGCATTTTCTTCTCCAGAAATAATTAACTACTTAAGTATAATGCCGTTGTGTTCTGTTCTGTTGACTGACAGTATAATCTATTGTACCTTTTGACAATTTTTCAAGAGAGCCTCAATTTGGTGGGCATTACACATCCAAATGGATTCAATATCTAAATTGCTGAAGTGACAAGTGAACATAGAAA
Organism: Plecotus auritus; assembly: GCF_963455305.1. NCBI lineage: Eukaryota > Metazoa > Chordata > Mammalia > Chiroptera > Vespertilionidae > Plecotus > Plecotus auritus. Next base: position 137,685,420 of record NC_137773.1, on the reverse strand, counting down.
CTTGTTTGTGAATAAACATGATAATTAATGACAATCAACGGGACAGTTCAGTCAAGTAGTCTTATGAGTATAGCTTTTACTAATAAGCATTTGTCAAACTGGATTGCTCAGCAAACTAGCTTGCTTCAGGGAGTTATTAGCAACTCAGTGATAATAAAACCGTTGTCAAAAGAAAGCAAACATAAAATGAAGCTTTCCAGAAATGCAAAGAAATGGTACCTGCTTCGAAGGCATAACTATAGAATTACTGACAGGACCATTACTACATTGTCCCTTCTTCAAATATAACACACATCAGCTCAGACCAAAAACAAAAATCCTTTGGCTTGCTCTTTTCTATCAACAAAACAATCTAAATACCAGCCTTACAGGTTTTAAAAATATATATCTTGTGGACTACAGAGTTTAGAATTATATGATAATGCTTTGAAATAAAGGCGGTACAGAAAAAACTGCATGTAATTAAATGAAAATGAGTTTATTCTAATAGGATTGAATTAGAAATCAACAACACACTGAACTGAAATTGTCTATGAATTAATTTTTTCCATAATGAAAGATACTTATATATTTTTAAAGTCATTGATTTTTTTTTTTATGATGGAGTATACATCCACCATAAGGATAAATTCCAGCATTTTGATCAAAGTCCTATTTTGAAAGTCTTTTTAGATTTATGACAACTTTTCCCAGTACTTTTCCAATACTCTTTTTTAGGACTTTAAGGAACAATTTGTTTTTCTCATCTCTAATGTTAGCACAGAATTATAAGTTTGAATATTTGATTTAGTAAAATGCATCTCAACTAATATTAGACATCAGGAAAGAACTCTCTGAATCCAAATGTACTATTCAAATTTCTTACAAAGTCAATGCAGCGACTGGCAATTACTATCCTAATTATTCAAAAGCAGGAAAGGTTTTCTTTTTGGTTCCTTTCTTGTCTTCCTAATGCAAAAAGGCCATTTAGCTATTACACTTAAATGGTCCTATACATACGATAACTATAGTATCAAGACCATAACTTGGAACACGAATTCTGGCCACAAAATAAAATATTGGCTAGGGGTCAGACCATTTACATGCAACATATTTTTGCAGGCTTACAATAACACATAGAGGCGTTTTGATAATGTTATACTATCTAAAAATAAAGCTCAGGGAAAATAAGCAACCTATTAAAAAGTAAAGAGCAGTGAGGGTTAACTTTCATAGCATTTTCTGTAGGCCATTATAAGGTTCAAGGATGAATAATACTCTTCTTTGCCCAGATTTTAAATCCTTTAAAAAGTAAGGATTTATCAATATCAATATTAATGAAATGACTGCTAGAGAAGCTGGTCTATTCGCAGGCAAATGGCCTCCTCCTAAAAGATAAGCTGATGAGTCACCTGCAGGCAGCATGCCCCCAAGAAAAAAGAAAGGAAGGAAGAGGTTAGCACAGCACTGCATGCCCGGCCTCTCCTTCCAAAGTCACCATTTAGATACACATCTTCCCAGGCTCTAGGGTGTACTATGTGAGAAGGCAAAGCAAGGCCAGGAGCTTTACACTCATGGGTCATGTCACAGGAAGGAAACAACAGGAATGAGAAAGAAGCATTCCAGGCACTGTGCAAAGCTTTTACAATCACTCTCCTATGCAGCCCTCACCAAAGCTCCCTGAGGTGCTCCTCATAGCTCATTTATAAATTAGAAAAATACAACTTAGAGAGGTTCAATCACCAGCTCCCAGCCATACTTCTGGTAAATAACGAAGCTGGACTTTCAATTTGGCATCCAAAGTAGCATCTAAAGACTGAGAATTTAAGGGTTGACAGAAAGCAGCCTCTGAGGAGGCATCCATCCATTCACAGAACTGTCTTCCGTATGTACTCATTGCTACAGATTCTGTGGAGATGGGTCTGAGAATAAATCCTCCCGTATTGGAAGAGTCGTCGCCTGGGCACAAGCGTGTGCTGTGGGGATCCCCAGCAGCACCGTGTTGTACTGAATGTACCAGCCCGCAGAAAAGCAACAGTAGGCCCTCCAGCCAGCTGCACAGTAACTCTATCAAGGAATTGGCAGACAATTTAAAAAGGTCAGATGGAGCTGGAGGAACATGGTTTCAAATCTGCCTCTGACGAAAAGATTTTTAAATAAACGTTTTTGTTTCAATAAAATATCCAAACTTGGAAATAAAGGGAAAGGTTGTCTGTGAAGCCTTTTAATGTCATACTGGAGCATCGCCCGTTAAGGAGAGCCGGATATGTCACCCTAAATATGCCACTTTGGCATACTGATTATTTTGAATTAAAGTTTTTTAAGAAACAGCCAGTGCAAGAAGGATATTATAACCTGCCTTTGTCCCCATGATAACAGAAAATAAATCTTCCTATGAAATGTACCCTCCCAGTACCAGTGATATCATTATCATTAACCCAGTTATAAAACAATTAATAGGAAAGGAGCTAAGGGAAGGCTGGATAATACGAGCATGCCATTTGTGCCGGAAACAGCAGCTGAACACTCTCCAATTCTGTACCCCACAGATCCTGGGGGAGGGGCTGGACAGAGAAAGAAGAGAGGCATGCCCAGGAAAGTCTAAATGACATTGGAAAGGTGATTACTTGTCAGGCACATCTGGGAGCAAGTCATTGGCCAGAATAGGTGTGACCACTGCCAGGGTGGAGAAGCGGAGACACACAAGCTCCTAAAGGAAGGAGTCCCTGCTCTTCTCACTCTCTTGCTGCTCACACCTGACGCCTGGCTTGTGGGGCTCTGCACTTGTGGCCCAGAGCCATGTGGACTCCACACACAATGGACTGATGGACTGGAATTAGTCTGATGCTGTGGCCGACCCAGCTTCACCATGGAATGGAAACTTTGGACACTGGCTTTGCTTTTAGCTCTGCTGAATCCCCAGCTGCACATTTTCCAGGGCTAGTTGAAGGGAAACGGGACTTTGGAAACCGAGGATAGAAGTCCACACAAATAAAGCTCTCTACCACATCTCATCCACCCATGGGGGCCTCCGAAAATTTTTATTTGAGTGGTGCCTCAAGAACCCCACTCCCACTAGTAATGGGGAAATTCCACCTGTGCAATTCTCCGATAACATCAGGAGAGTAGAAACCATCCTTATGACCAGAAACAGGGAATTTAGGGCTAAGAAATCTATATAAACAAACCTGTACTTCTTCACTAATTTACTACCCTAAGGCCAAACTCCTCTGTCTTGTTTTACAAATTTATTGTTTTTGTTGTTTTTTAAAGTATAAAAGCTGCCTGCTTTGATCACTTTTTTGAGTCTTATATTTTTATTGGGCTCCTGTACATATGAAATTAAATTTGTTTTTCTCCTGTTATTCTGGCTTATGTCCATTTAATTGTTAGACAACCCAAAGAACCTGGAAGAAAAGTTTTCTGTACCTACACCCAGCAGACCTGCTTAAGGGTTAGCTCTTCTTTTGGTCTCCAATTACTATTAATTGCAGCTCATACTCTGAAAAGTAAATTTAAATTTGTAGAAGGTCAACATATTAAAATAATTTTTATCCAAAGAAAATAAAATATTTTTGTTTAGTAGAAAGTAATTCCTAAATATTGCAGCCTTGTCCTAAAGTGTTGAAGGACATTAACCACTTTTGTATATATTTTTCAATCTTATTTCAACACTGTCTTGCATTGATTTTATTCACTTTGGTCTCTTGGTTCCTCTTTTGAACTAGCTTTATCATCCTACTGCTTCCCTTATTAATGAGGTTTTAAAAAATTCTTTAACAACTACTCATATCTGTATGAGAGACATGCATTTTAACTTTGAGAATTATATATTGAAATTATTTAGCTCTCTGAGTCTCATTTTCCTCATTTGTAAAGTTGGAATAATAATAGCTTACCTAAATGGTCTGGGATTATTAAATGAGAGAAACCTCTATCCTATTGGAGTTGCCCATTAGTTTTAATACACTACAATTTAGAAAATTAACAGCAATAATTATAATTGTGCTTGTAATTGTTTCTAATGCTTTTAAAAAAATTTTCAGTGCAAATTATGAACCAGTCTATCAACAATGTTATATTTATAGTTTTAATGAATACATTATTTGCTAAGAATTGGTTGGGTAAACAAGAAGAGATTGAACTTAAATTCTATGATAGTTAAGGGAGGGCATTTCAAGAGCTCTATAGTAAAAGATAATTAAAAAAAAAAATTGTACTCCATGCTTGGCAATTTTATAAAATACTAGAGGCCTGGTGCATGAAAATTAATGCACTCGGTGGGGCGGGGTGGGGGGGTCCCTCAGCCCAGCCTGTGCCCTCTCGAAATCTAGGACCCCTCGGGGGATGTCCATCTGCCAGCTTAGGAACACTCCCTGGGGATCAGGCCTAAACTGCCAGTCAGACATCCCTCTGGCAGCCCAGGAGCCCTTGGGGGATGTCCTAAGCCAGTGGTTGGCAAACTGGCTCGCGAGCCACATGCAGCTCTTTGGCTCCTTGAGTGTGGCTCTTCCACAAAATACCACATGCGGGCGCGCATGTACAGTGCAATTGAAACATGTGGCCCATGCGCAGAAGTCAGTTCTCAGCTCTCAAAAGAAATTTCAATCGTTGTACTATTGATATCTGGCTCTGTTGACTAATGAGTTTGCCGACCACTGTCCTAAGCTATCAGTCGTACATCCTTAGCACTGCTGAGGAGGCGGGAGAGGCTGCTGCCACCACCACTGGGCTCGCAGCCATCAGCTCAGCTTGTGGCTGAGTGGTGCTCCCCCTGTGGGAGCGCACTGACCACCAGGGGGCAGCTCCTGCGTTGAACGTCTGTCCCCTGGTGGTCAGTGCACATCATAGCGACCAGTTGTTCCTGGTCATTCCCCTGTTAGGGTCAATTTGTATATTACCCTTTTATTATATAGGATAATAAAAATAAATTATTAGAAAAATAAAAACAAAGATATGCAAATACATGCTCCATTTAAAAATTATATTGATTAGAAATAGAGTTAGCTATATACCTAGAAATATTTGCTCATAATTTCTTAACTTCTCTTGCTATAGACCAGTAGCTTGGGGACTAACACAGGTTCACAGACTACCCTTCAGTGGAAATGATGTAAAATTCACCAGATGATAAGAAAGTGGTGTTCCTTAATAAAAAATGATCAGCTATTGACATTAACCTCCATCTGCAGCAGACACTAAGTCAATAGGCTAGCATCATTATTCTGCCTTTGAACTTCAATACTGGCACAAATAGCCACTTTGGAAGCCTATGATAAGTAAAATTTAACTTATGTATCAGCAGCAAGATAAAAAATTTGTTAGTTTGAAACTATAAAGTCAGAGTAAAAAAGGAAGAGGGTTTACACAAATGAGACCAAAGATAAATGAGTGGTGTTGCCCTAGAAGGCTCTGCAGGTCTGAATGACAAACACACCTCTTTTCCCTGGAGGATTAAACCTTGAAAACCACAAATTTCTGACTAAAATAAAAATGTGTCCTGTTTTATATTCTCCTTTAACTTCGAATCTCAAAAGAAGATTAATTTGGACCCAACTTCTGTTTGCATTACTATCTTTGTCATGCAAATATAATGCTGGCTTACCTTACCTTTTCTTTAATTAGGGGTAGAAGAGCAAATTTTTCATTCATTCTAATGTTTCCAGCTTGTCATTCACTTTTTTTCCTTTCTTCCTTAGGGAAATTTTTCTCCTTTGGGCAAGGATTTTAGTTAATATAACAGTCACCAGCCTTTAAACTGCAATTGTAGAATGGGTTTGTGAAAAGAGCAGAGTTTTGCTCCTTGACCAAGAAGGTAATTTCAAACCCTAACAGGAAACTCTTTGGCCAAGGCAATTAGCCAGACCTTCCATGGGTGTCTACTCTCTGTTAGAACTCTCCAGTTTAAAAAAAAAAGAAGAAGAAGAAGATTGAACTAGTATTCTGTGATTTAGGAGACTCTCAGTCTCTATTTACTTTTATTCTTGATATCAAACAAAGGTGACCCTGATTTTTTAGAGCTGACATTAGAAGCAAAGTGCCCTAAGTCATAACCAAGGCCATTTTTATTACTTTAGAAAAGAACAATATACAGTATTTTATCTTTTCTTGGAAAATACTCATTGATAAAAGCAAAACAACAACAACAAAAAACGAGAACAACTTTCTTGTATTGCGTTACAACTGATTCCCAACTACCTCAATGCCTGCTGATCTATATTCGAGCTCCACAATTAGCCATAAATAATCTGATTCCTTTGAAAGTAAGTTCCAGTACTGTGTATATGGTCCTCTATCATTAAGTCATTTTCTTACCTTAGATAATCATTCACTTCTCTGGATCTCTCTATTAACAACAGAATTGTGATTCAAAACAATCTTGACAGGTCTGCCTACATAATGCCAGAAATGAAGGAGATGCAATTTAAGTAGGAACAATGTAAAGACTGAGCACTGCAAACAAAGTCTGCTCATGTTTAGGACAGGAAACACACCTTAAATTTTCCTTATGAATGTTCATTTATTATCCTATATAATAAAAGGCTAATATGCAAATAGACTGAATGGCAGAACTGGAACAACAGGTTGCAATGACGTGTGCTGACCACCAGGGTGTGTGTGCAGAACATGGTGGGTGTTGGCTGCAGCGGGATGGTGGAGCAGGTGAGTGGGGGAGCCAGATCAAGATGGGGCACCAGTCACTGTCATTGGGGAGAGCCTCTGGTGGTTACTGAAAATTCTTTGCTCCTGTGTGCCGCAGTCCCACCCGGCGCTCACACCCACTGCCAGAGCCAGCCCCACTCACACCTGCAGCTAGCACCAGAGCTGCTGCTCGCACCTGCTGCCAGTGCCCGGTGCCGGTTCCGATCACTCGGCACCATCAGCGGGTGCAAGTGGTGGCTGACAGCCCTGATCGCCCCTGAGAACTTCTCCACCTCTTCCTGCTCCTGAGGGGCAATCGGAGCAGCTGCTGGTGTGGAGCAATTGGGGCCAGCACCAGCAGCAGGTACGAGCGGGGCTCACGCCGTCAGCATGTGGGAGTGGTGGTGGTGGGAGCGGGGCTGCCAGCAGACAGGGAATGGGGGGGCGGGAGGGAGGGCCGCAGCGGGAGGGGCTGAGCGGGGGTGCGGAGGATGGGCTGAGACCTGCCCCTGTGCCTACCGCAGCCTTGCGGCCCACAGTTCCTTTCAAGGTGCATGAATTCGTGCACTGGGCCCCTAGTAGATAATAAATAGCATAGTAGATCATAGCTACTTTCAAATACCTAAACATCTATTGCAGAATAGATACTAGCTCAGATACAAGTGAGGTTTTTTTTCTTAACAATATTAAACTATTGAACTTTAGAGCTGAAAGACTCTTGTAGGTCACTCAGTCACTCCAACTTTCAGGGTATCTATAAGATAGTGTTAAAAACAAAACTTCAATTGAGAAAATTTGAAGATCTAGTTGGCTTAATAGAGTGATTCCTAATGGGATAGCATCTCCTCTAGCAAGTAGAGAGAAGTCCTGCGAAGCTAAACAATATGAAAGGTTTTTATAGGAAGAAACTGAGTGAGAAAAAATGTTATTAGCAAAAGAAAGGAAAGGATTTTTTTTTTTTTTCAGGCAGCATGCCTTCTCTTAGGGGAAGTGGTAGTGGTGGGAGAGGGATCCCAATAAGGCAGATTTATCAGCTCATTTTGGGGGGATAGAGAGAGCCCCCATGACAGATTACCTCATTGGTAATGAACAGAAAATTTCAGACTGACCAATGAAGATTACATTCCTGAGAAGGTTGAAGCTGGAATTAGGACAGTTTAGGTTTGGAGTCATGGGTTTAGACCAGCCGTGGGCAAACTACGGCCCGCGGGCCGGATCCGGCCCGTTCGGCTGTTCTATCCGGCCAGTGAAGCCAAAAGAGCGGAGGGTTCTCTTGCTCTCCTCTCCGCTCCTTTACTTTGAATTTATATTAGTTCACACAAACACTCCATCCATGCTTTTGTTCCGGCCCTCCGGTCCAGTTTAAGAACCCATTGTGGCCCTCGAGTCAAAAAGTTTGCCCACCCCTGGTTTAGACCAAGAGACTCCAGTTGGGGCTTGTGGTTTTCTCTTTAACAATAAAAAAGCCTGTGACTAAAGCCTGTAACTGAAAATTTTAAATTTCAAATAAATATTTTGACAAGGACTAGGCTGAAGGCAGAGCTCTGAGGCATGTCTCGAGAGACCTCTTCCCTTGATAAGGTGGCTTTATTTTTCTTTTTGGATTTGTTCATTCAGGAAGTTTTTAGAAAGATCTAAATATATTTCACTTAGCCTGAATTTCTTTAACCTGTCCCAAAAGATAATGAGAGAGATTTAGGCAAATTAATTTTATGAGTCAAGGGGGAGGACTCCCATAATTCTCTCTATTTTCAATATCAATTCTTTCTTACCAAAGTCCATTCTCTTGTTTGCCATGCAACAGTCTTCTGAACAGAGGAAGTTGAACACAAATCAAGTTGAACCACTCTGCTTTCTTTCCATTTCCTGTTATAATCTGCCCCAAGCAATAGGCCTCTTTCTTTCTTCTGAGGTCCACTAGGTTTAAGCCCTCCTTAAGACTTTGTTTTTGCTATTACACACCCTTTATTTCTATGTGTGTACTTCAGAGTTTATAAGGTACTTTTCTATCTTACAACCAACTATATTTCATTAATTCTATGATGTAAGCAGACTGTTTTACACACACACCTTGTTTTATGAAAGGGGGAACACTAACGCACCATCACAGGCAACTGTGCAGATTACATTTATTCATTACCTTGTTCAAGTTCATTGCTCTTTCTATATATCAAGTTAGCAAATTATAGTCCATGAGCCAAATCCTGTCTGCAGTTTATTTATTGGCCAATGAACTAAGAATGGTCTTTAGATTCTTAAAAGTTATATATATAACAATAGGCTTAATTTTACATCCTGGCCTACAGACTCTAAAATATTACCTATCTGGCCCCTTAACTAAACGTTTATAAATGCTCTGCTCTATATCATAAATTCTAGGAGAGAAGAATCTTCAAAATAAAATACTATGATAGCTCAAGAAACATGGTTTAGTATTGACTTTTAGAAAGAGGGCAATTAATAAAAATAAAGAAAATAGAAAAATGAGTAATTCATTGAAAGTCAAAGAATGAACAGAGGAGGAAACTACACACATGTGCGTGTACAAACACACACACAGATGCAAACAGTGCACTAGAAAAGATTAAAGAAACTTAAATTGTGTTAAGGAGAAAACCACAGGCCTAAATGGTAAATGGTGGCTCTTGTGCTAAAGGCTATGAATGACACAAACCAAAATTTAATACCTGACCTAATTTCTGTTTCTATCCTCCATAGAAAAAAGAGGCAGTCTGCATGATGAAAACAAACAAACCTTGCCCTTTCTTCCCCCCGCAAATATGATACTGATCTAAAAATAATCCTGTCTTTTCTTTTGTTAATATCTCTCTTGCCCCATCCTTTTCCCTATAAGATCCTTCCATTTTGTACAACGCCTCAAGTCCTTCTAGTTGCTAGATTGGATGCTGCACAATTCATGAATTACTTAATAAAACCCAATCGATCTTCACTTTTTTTTTTTAAGAATATGGTTGTTTCATCAATTTTTATAAATTTAGGTTGCAAATTTCTTGAGGAAAAAAGGAAATTATCATTGAGTTTAAACTTTATGTGATACTCAGCCAGTGAGCACTCAATAAAATCCATTTGCATTTGAAAGGGATAGGGTAGGCTTGAGAGACTCTTTGGGCCAGAGGCATTTGCCTAGCTACCACCCAATGCAGCCCCTGGAATGACTTGAGGAACAAGACAGGAGACATGGCGAATGCAGGTCATGACGCAAGTCATGGAGGAATGCACCAGCAATTACTCACCAAGGTCAGAAAAAGCCCAAGAAGCTGATCCTGTGGGCTTATGATTAATTAGGGCAGATGAAAATCTTCCTTCTTTTAATAGAGTGAAATGCTTGGCCTCTCTGACTCCATCTTGTTCAAGCCTGCTTTGTTCCCATGGCCTTCAGGTTAATAGCTTCTGCTTAGTCTTGCATATAGACATACTAATCATTAGAGGAATTCTGCTTGTGGTTTGAGTTTTACAAAAACAACCTCTTACCAGAAAATGCCTCTCTGAGGCAATAAGGAAAGTATGTACAGAAGTAATGATTATTAATCAAAAATTTGCAGGAGCCCCCTGACCAAGTACAGTAAATTACAGTCACCAGGCTAATAATAAAGAAGTTTCACAATCTTCCTCGGACCCCTGCTGGCACCCAGATGTCTGCAATTGTCAATCTCCTCTTGCCCCTCCAATCCGCCCCCTGCCCTCGACATAAAAAAAGAGCCTGAATTCTGTACTTTCTTTAGGACACTAGTCTGCCATCTTCTCGGCTTGGTGGCTTTCCAAATGCAGTTGCTCTCCTTGCCCCAACACCCTGTCACTCAATCTTTTGGCTACTGTGTGGTTAGCTGGGAATGGTTACATTCCCTTTTCTATATCCTCTCAGAGATGAACCCCACAAAGACACTTTTTTTCTGGTAGACTCAGGTGAATGCTGTGATAGCCTGTTTCTCGTTTTCCTTCATCTGTCTGGCATCAGCAGCTTCTTCTCTCCAATCCTGCCACTAAAAATCTGAAAGCCTCAGAAGAAGTCAAGGAGTAAATGGGTTGATCATGAGTTGACAGAAGGACAAAAGGTGGTGATTGTCCATCTGGTACATGGGTAACCTTTAGAAAAGTCAATCTGCAAATAACAGCCTAATGACAGAAGTTGTCAGGAATGATAACCTAAAAATAAAAGGCCAAAGTGAGAGGCAACAAGTGTTTATTTGAGATCTAAAAGAATTTCAATGCTGGAAGAACTGATCCAGGCAGAAATGCAAAGAGTGTTTTGATTATGGGGTAAAGGTAAGGGGTTTTTATGAGAAAGAGAAGGAGCTTAATTACATTAATAAAAGGAAGAAATCTCTATTGGTGTTAATAAGTCAAGGAAGGAATTTCTATAGGTGTAAATAAGCTTATTTAATCTTTAGCTATACATGGTGGCGTTAATTCTAAAGCATGTCCTTTATTTCCAGTCCTGGAGTCAGGAGGTCTGCTCTCCTGTTGGCTTTACAAAAGGTTTTTTGGAAGCTGTTGCTGTGCCCCAGTTCAAAGGTTATTTTTCCCTAGTTCAAACATTCCAAAGTTTCAAGGAGTGAGATGTCCAAAGCAATTTTTCTGGGATGGCAACTTCAATTCTATTTTGAAGGGGCTCCATTTATATTATTTTTCACAGGAAGTTTTTATTTCCTTTGGTGAACCAGACTAAACACAGATTATAGTGCTCAGTATGAAGCCAATAAAAATAACCAAGTAAAATACATTAGCAAAAATGTGTTCATAAATTATTTAACAATTATTAAGCACGTGCCTTCTTCAAGTAATAACTAAGCTAGAAGTTGAGATACAATAGTGACTAGAAAAGATATTCATTCATATTTCTAACCAATATTTGTAAGTGTGTCAGGTACCAAGTGTCAGGTACTGTTTTAAGCACTGGGGATATTGCAATGAATGAAACAGACCAAAATATCTACCCTCATGAGACAGGATCACAAGTAACTTGGAACCAGATTTATTTTTGAATTTAATTTACCACCAATTGGAAAGTATAATAATATTATGAAATTTAAATTTACTAGCCTTTCCTAAGTGTAATTCTAGATTTAGACTCCACATTTCATGGGCCACTCCTTGCTCTTCCATTTTCAAATAAGCAATGCTCTTCACGGATCATACATGCTTATACATAAGATATGTGTCTGTGAGCAGTGCCCTTTGTGCCCCTCCAGACAGAAACCATTTATTTATCGGCATGTTCCTCATCTGTCAAGTTGGAGACAGAAAGTAAGAGGTCTTGCAAAAATACAAAATCAGCAAGTTTTCTAAATTTTCTGTTACTCTTCTGCTGGAGGCAAGACCTATTACTACACTGTCCAAAGACTGCCTAAGCAGTTGGAATAGATGGATGTTTGAGGTCCCTTTCTATATTGAAAGTGTGATTCATGTTGTGGTTCTAGGATTTTTCATATAATATACAGGTCAGGCAAAAGTAGGTTTACAGTTGTGAGTACACAGAACAGTTTAATATTGTACCATTATTTATTAGTCATTGTATTATTATTCCTCATCTATTTGATAAATACGATCTATTAGGAAGCTTTCAGCCAAAAGTAAGAGAAGACAGCTACAAATGTCTTAACAAATAAGAAAATATTACTATTTCTGATGAGACCAGAGGCAGTTATCCGTGTTGGATAGTTCAGTAGGTCAACCATAACAGTGTCTTTCCTACTTCTTGCCCGCAATCCCGCCCTGCCCCCCAAGTGTGCCATAGTCCCATGGTCATGAGCTACCTGTAGTGGTTGTAGGTATCACACAAAAATATTTAAAGGCTGGACACACACACAGGATGTATCTCTTCCTGACTCTCCTCTTCAGCAGTGAGGTCCTGAACCCCTGCCTCCCCTTTGGTTTTGGTCAGAAGGATAGCATATGTCTATTTTTAAGCTAGTCACTGGCAGGGGAATGGAATTACCAGGATTAGCTCTGAATATGAATGAAGATTCAGCCCCTCAGCTTCTAATTCATGGAAAACAGGTATTGGAAAGCTTTTCAGGCAAGGAAATGGGAAGATTGGTTGCTGGGTAGGCAATAGTGTCTTCAATTGAATAGCATGTATTCCTAGAAAATGGGTATAGAGGCTAACTCAACTCTTCCTTACAAGATGAATGGCTTTCAGAAATGGCAGCACCAACAGTGGAATCACCTGGGTAGGGCAGGAGGTTACAAACAAATACTGAAACTGGGACCATCTTGCTGAGATTATGATTCAATAGTACTTGAGCACAGCCCGGGTTTTTAAAAGCTTCCAGGTTATTCCAATACTAGGGGCCCGGTGCACGAAATTTGTGCACTGGTGGTGGGGGGGGGTTGTCCCTCAGCCCAGCCTGCCCCCTCTCACAGACTGGGAGCCCTCAGGGGATGTCCTACTGATGGCTTAGGCCTGCTCCCTACTAAGCTGCAGTCTGGCCTCCCTCTGCGGGAGGTGACCAGGCTGATCAGGGGAAGGCGCCACCCCCATCACTCCACTGTTGCAGCCACTGCCAGCCACTGCAGCCACCAAGGTGTTTTCATCAACACGGACTCCAGTCCCTTCACCATGAAAAAATGATAGCTTTCTTTAGGCATTTTCAAGATGTGTCTTTCATAGGATATGACATTTTTTTCTTTTTCTTTTTCTTTTCTTTTCTTTTTTTTTTTTTTTTTTTTTTTTTTTTTTTTTATCCTCACCTGAGGATATGTTTCCATTGATTTTTAGAGAGTGTGGAAGAGAGAGGGAGAGACAGAGAAAAACATCAATGTGAGAGGGACACTTTGATTGGTTGCCTCCTGCATGAGCCCTGACCTGGGCCCCAGCCAGTGAGGATCCTGCAACCTAGGTACATGCCCTTGATCAGAATCTAACCAAGACCCTGTGGTTGGCAGGCCGAGGCTCTATCCACTGAGCCAAACCGGCTAGGGCAGGATATGACATTTTTTAGCCCCTCTAGCAGTGGACCTTCATTTTTTCCTCCAGGAGTGTGGTGGAAAAACCCTAGATCACCTTCTTGGATTCTTATTACCCAAGTTACCAAGAACACTGCAAGTGGTGGCGTATAAGGAGCTTAGCCAATGAGCGGTCAGAAAAGGTGTTTATGCTTGAACTGGTTTGGCTCAGTGGATAGAGCGTTGGCCTGCAGACTGAAGTGTCCCAGGTTTGATTCCTGTTAAGGGCATGTACCTTGGTTGGGGGCACATCCCCAGTGGAGAGTGTGCAGGAGGCAGCTGATCGATGTTTCTCTCTCATCGATGTTTCTGACTGTCTATCCCTCTCCCTTCTTCTCTGTAAAAAAATCAATAAAATATATTTTAAAAAAAAGAAAAGGTGTTTCCTCTGCAGCTCATGCGCAGAGGACCCCCTGCATTGTGTCCACTGGGCTAGGGGAGTGTCCCCGTGGCCTGGGGGGGATGCCCTCGAGGCCAGCAGCCAGCCCCACATTGTGGGCACCGGGCTGGGGGCATGGACCCGGGCCGCCGCTTGGGGCCGGCGCACGCACAAGTGGCCACTGAGTGCCTGCGCCTGTAGGCCCAGAGTGGCTGGGGGCATTCTGGGACCCCGGCCACTCAGGGCCTACGTGCAGGCCTACAGGCTGGGAGCAGCCTGGGTCCTGAGGAGGTTCCTGGGACCCTGGCCGCTCAGTGCCTGCATATGCAAATTAACCCACCATCTTTGTTGGGTTAATTTGCATACTCACTACTGATTGGCTGATGGGCGTCGCAGAAGTACGGTCAATTTGAATCTTTCTTTTTTATTAATGTAGATGAGTGAAGTTGGAGAAGTATTGCTTTAAAGTCTAAAGCACACTTCTCAAACTTTACTAGTAATGTGCACAAAATCGCCCGAGGATCTGGTTAATTGCCTGCAGATTGAGTCAGTAGGATTTTAAACCATTTCTTGATGATGCAAATATTGCAGATCTATGGACCACACTTTGAATTGCAAGGTCATAATACCACAAGTTCCTATAGTCCAGGGTCCCATCACAGCAATAGTGTAGGCAATTTGGCAAATGTGTGACTGACTTTTCAACTGGCCCTGAGCTTCTTACAATGAACTAGAAAACTGCCCAGAATAAGTATTTCAAAACTCTTCATTGAATTCTCATTGTTGAAAATTACAGAGAGCCTGTTCCGGAGGGGTAGTGTATGACAGGTGGACCGCATTAGAGAATGTAACTATAAAGCTCACAGATGAGAATTTCTAGAATAGCCATATGGCTGATTCCACTTGACTGCCTGTGATCCTTTGTTGGGGGACAATTGGTTAAGTTCAGAGACTGATGTTATTTGCAAGGCCAACTGAAGTTTTCACAATACAAATCTCAGCTTAGAAGATAAGTTGTCAAATGTGACTGGGTGACAGGTAGTAGTTTAAACCAAATCTGGATGCACACAGCTGTCTCTTCTCACTCAGCAGGAGATAACGTTAAAAAATTTTTAATTGTTATGTTTGAAGGCATGAGACCCAGGAGGGACAATGAAAGGCTATTTTACATTAGGATGCCCGTGAGCATCCTTGTGTAGCTCAAAAGAGCAAGGCTTGGCTTTTAAGCATAAGGAGTCAGCTCCTTTTTGAATGAAAGCATGAAATTGTAGTCCACAGCACAGAGAAGCCAAGGGGAATAGAGCCATTAGAAATACCTGTGAGTGTCAGTGAATTATTCTACACTACAAATGATAATCATCCAAAAAAGCTAGAGCCTTGCTGCCTGCCTTTCTCTTGCTCACAGCAATGTAGTACAGGACACGGTGTTGGTACAACCCATCCTCACAGGGGTGTCAAGGAATGTGATGCCATCTAATATGTGATTACGCCACCTGCACACGAGGGTGCTCCTGAGCAGTGCTCAGCCGACAGAAACAAATCTCAGAGTAGGCTGTGTGCAGGAATGCATAAACACTTGAGTGTACAAGTATCTCCAGTTCCACGGTTGTCATTCCAAGCTGTATTTGTCTAGGCCACTAGAGACAGCTTATTTTTTAAAAGAAGCTGGATTTTCAAATCCCTGGGCTTAAAGAAGCGGGGATACTGAGCAAAAGTGAAATGACAATTAAACAACAAAATTATGTGTATTTTTAACGGTGAGATAAACCTTTCCCAGACGTAACTGAATGAGTTCATCAACTTGGCTCCTGGCACACTAGTAAACCCATTCTTCTTTACACAAGGCTCTCCCTCGCCCTGTGTCAGTCTTTTGCTCATTCTGTTGAATGCAATCCCTCCATCTCCCTCCACCCATATTCTATGTGGTATAGTGATAAATGGAGGTCAAGGGGCAATAATACAGACCAGAAAGGAATACAGTGCCTGAGCTTGCCAGAAAGGCTCATGCAACAGAGTTCTGAAAGCACTGCTGGAACCATGCTTTCTGGGTTTAAATCCAAGTTACTTAAATGTTTTATTATTCCATTTTCCCATACTTAAAATCTAGCTATAATCTATACAGGGCTGTACGAGTATTAAAGGCTTTAGTACATGTAAAGTTTTTTGAAGAATGCCTGATTCATAAAAAGTGTTATGCATGCATTAATCTTTTTATATCATAACTAGAGGCCCAGTGCACAAATTCATGCACAGGTGGGGTCCCTCCCCCTGGCCGGCCAGGTGGTTAGTGCGCTCCCACAACCAAGTTCACCCTGGCTGGCCCGATCAACCCCGGGGCTGATGGTCTAATGCCTCCTTAATAAATCAGCAGCACCAGATATACACATCCCCTTTAAGAATATTTGCATGCATTTCAAAATATCTGCAGATGGTTCTGATGGTCTATCACTTGCATGTGGAATAAAATAAGACTGTGGCTGCACATTGTTTTTTGTTTAAAAATGTTGCATTAAACTATACAACTGCCCAAACTCCTTTGTAGCTAGAATTTGTTTCTGCCGACTGGATGTGCTGGCACAATATTTTGAAGGCAGAAGTGGGGCAGAGGCATCTTCCCGCAGTTTGGGCTGTTTGCTGCTGGTGACCATGTTTGCAGAGATGTGGAGGTTTTCACAGAATCCAGGCTGTGCACCAGCAGTGTGGCAGAGGCAGTGCCCAGTGACCTATTTTGTGGGAGCTGGAAGGCACTTGTGGGGGCAGCAGTTTCCCAATCCCCAGGTCACAGCTGTTCCAGAGTGTCCTAGAATACAGTTGTGGCTGAGGGGGCAGCTCCACCCACTGGCCAGGGAGTGTTTCCTGGGAGCCCAGCCTAATACCCACTCCTCCAGCCTTCCCATGATTTCCCAAGCACCCATTCCCTGTGCTAATCCTTCCTGCCTAAAATAGCAAAGATCTAAAAACATTTTGGATCCTCTACTTTCAACGAAAATAATGCTGCACAGGGTCAGGTCTGAGAAGAGGGTGAGTTGTTGCGGAAGGCTCCCTTCTTTGAGTTTCAGCTTCCTCTTCTGTAGAATGGAGACCAAAGATTATTATCTGTTCATAGTTACTGAATACCATGGCGGCTGTGTTTCCCGAAGATGGCCACAACATTTCCCATCTCTCCTGTGACCTTGCCACTTTCCGCCAGGTCCTCTCTCTTGAAGCAGGGCTGACCTCTGACATGCTGGTAGCCAGTACTGGTTGCCCGCAGAATTTCAAGGCCAAGGCTGAAAAGGCAGGGGCCTTCAGCTCTGCTCACTCTGCCAGGGTTTCCAGCTCCAGCCCCGCCCACCCCATAGGAGTTCTGAGATCCTGTTGGGTTGGTGGGCGTGGCCAATGAGGACACATGTGCATACCAGCCCTACCCACACCGCTCAGGACTCCAGCTCACCCAAGGCCTCACCCTCCCAGCTTGCTTCCCCTTTGGTTGGCTAGTAACCCTAGCACCTCGCAGGGCACCATGCCCCGCCTGCTGGTGCTGCTGGGCCCACGTGTGCAGGGTAAGCGCCCAGGTCTGGCCTCGCACCTCCTGGCTCCTGGGTGCTGCCACCCCCCTGTGCCCCACCATCCCTATTCCTGCCACTGCTCAGACCAGGGCCAGATGCCTGGTAAGCCTCCCCACTCCATCTCCGACTCAGGCGCCCTGACCCCAGGTCCAGCTCAGCTGCCTGAGACCAAGCACGTCCAAGGTCCCCAGACCCCAAATTTCTGCCAGTCAAGGCGGTTGGCCAGCTACCCACTCCCGACTGAGTTGCGGGGGCGGGGGGGGGGGGGAGGCATCAAGGGCCAGGCCAGTTTCCTACTGTCAGTGCATGGTGACTGGAATCATGACTGGTACACGTGGCTTCAAGTCCCAACCCAGCAACTTCCTATGTGACACTGGAAAGTCAATTCACCTCTCGGAACCTGTTTCTTATTTGTAAGGTAGAGATAACAACAGTGCTATACTCATTAACTTTTTAATGATTAAATGAGGCAATCAATGTAAAGCTCTTAGTAAGTGCTGGGCCAAGCACCATGAGTCCATTGTAAGCACTCAATAAATACCTGTCCATAGCTCAAGTGTGGTTTAACATCACCATCTTCCATAGAAGCTATCACAAGCTTTCTAAACAAAAGTGATCTCTTCCTTCAAAGTCCTTCCCTCCCACAATCACCCCTACTGGTCATATGACTTGCATGACATATAGCTCGAGGCTGTGGTTGTTTATGTTCCTCTCTTACTAGCCTGTAAACGTCCAGATGGTTAAGAACAAGGCTTTATGTATCTTTGCATCCCAGAGCACTTTGCATGTCTTTACCACAGTTAGAATGCCAAGAATAGCTTAGGCTTTTACAGGTCTTTATAGCTAACAAAGTATTTTATAATTTAATTCTCTCAATGTGAGATAGCAATGGCAGACTTTACTCCCATTTTATAGATGAGAAAATGGATGTTTAGAGACTTTGAGACTTACTCTATATCACATGGTATATGACATAAACCTTATTCAATTTTGTATCTTTGAGCTTTAGCCAGTTAACTTTCACATATGTATTGATGGGAAAAATGAGGTTAAGTTCATCAATTTGACAAAATATATACAAATATATGTGTGTGTATGTATATATGTATATGTATGTGTGTATATATACACACACACACACACACACACACACACACACACACACATTATATATATACTAGAGGCCCGTTGCAGGAAGACTCCTGCAATAGGGCTTCCTGCAGCGGTCTGCTTCCCTCCCTTCTCTGCTGCCCCACCTGCTTCCCTCCCTTCTCTGCTGCCCCGTTTGCTTGCTTCTCGGCAGCTTTGCTCCCTTCCGCAGTGCTTGGCTTCCTTCTATGCTATCTTCAGTCTTCACTCTGTGCCTGGATATGCAAATTAACTGCCATCTTGGTTGGGTTAATTTGCATACTCGCTCCTGATTGGCTGGTGGGCGTGGTCTATTTGCACGTTTCTCTTTTATTAGATAGGATATATATAGAGAGAGAGAGAGAAAGAGAGAAAGAGAGAGAGACCAAAAAAAGTGTATACACATACTTTGAATAATTATAAAGGTAGTGTTTATTAAAATACATTTCATTTTCAAAATTTAGCTCTCAGTTGTTAAAGCATGTATGCATTTTGGGGGGCAATACACACACACATACACATATTCAATAGCCAATACTAAAGAGCACCATGAAATCCAAGATATGAGTTACTCTGATTCTTATTTTTTTCTGGCAATATGTTAAAAATGAGGAAAGCAACAATGTGAAGTTTTATTTTGTCCTGCTTTTTCTTTTTTCTACTTTCTGCAAAATTACATAATTTATATGAATTTGTATAAAAGACAAAGTGATGCTTATGTTTCTAAATGCCATCTTTTTCACTGAATTCAGGATAGAAAAGCAAGGCATATTTTTAAAATATTCTTTAAATTGACATGTTTTTAAAGTGCACCATCTATTAACCAAAATAAGGCAGAGGAGAGAGCAGAAGGAAAAGCTTAAATTCCTCATCTGTAATGTCAGCACCTCATCTAAAGTCATTACTTCTTACCCTTAATTTCATGATTTGAAAGGCTTTGCTTTCTAAAAAGTAAAAGACATGCTTTCTGGGGTCTCTCTCTAGAATTTGCTTTCATGTTTGCTACAGATGGGTTCACTGTTAAATTGTGGCCAAGCACATATGTACCCAATTGCTTGTTCTATATTTCATAACCAAATCATTGTATTCTTCACTTATATTTCACTCTACCTTTTTTCAACAAACATTTGTTTTTCCCCCAGCAAAGGAGCAGTAGGAACTTACTACTTACCACATTATCCCAGTGGTATCTTGAAATTTTAATGTATGGCCTCAGGGATAATGAAATTTCTTAATATTTTACATTAATTTTCAAAAGCACTTTTCACTTATATAGTTTTTAATAGTCAAAACTTGGCAATTTTCTCATGAAATTTGCTTCAGTTATAGAACAGAAATGTGTCTTTCTCCCTTTAAAATTTTATTGGGCATTCAATGTTTTCTAGTATCACTCATATTTTCTCCAGACTTTAGAAATGTAATATTCTCTAAGCACATATAAGCAATTTTTTCTTGACATGTTTGTCAAAAGATTTTATAAAGCTATAAAACAGATAGGACTTTTATTGAAGCAAAAGTTAGCATCTGTTCAAATACCATCACAAACTAAGAACTACTCTTGAAACTTACATATTAGGTTGACCATAAACTCATAGACTTCATGGAAACAACTAACAGTGGTAACAATCATAATATTCATAACTGTCATTTACTGAGTAGCTACTATGTCCCAAACACTATGCTATTTTTTTAAAAGTCGTGATTTCATCTAATCCTCCTGAATATAATGAGGTTAATATCATCACCCCTATAATGGCTAATTTTATAAGTGTGAGATGGGGTAGGCTATGGTGCCCAGGTGCTGATCAAACACCAATATAGATATGTGTAAACTCCATTATGTATACTAGTGTGTATGAACTAAGGCTCTGTTCTAAGAAACTCAAGTACACATGACCAGGGAGTATAAGAGCCAATAACTGAAAACACATCTCTCAGACTCCACACTCTGTGACCTTGTGTTGCCTCCCAGGCCAGACCCAATCCCAAATGACTGAAAAGTACTTGCAGCTCTATTATTCCTCTAAAGCTGATGAAACTGGAGACAGCTGATGTTCCCAAGGATAGTAATAAGTAGATTTTCATAATCAGAAATTTTGAGATTATCTTTGGAATTTGGTCTTAATTTATCATGGAATCATAGCTTGGCTTTCAATAAAACAGGTTTCTTGGTCTCAGTTTATTCATCTCTCAAATGAAGAAATTGGATGTCATCAGGATGGCAACATAGGTTATTCCTGACTTTGGTCCCCCTCACACAAAGGCCCTGTAGCAACTATCCATAGAAAAGACATCATTGCAAAATTCCCAGAACCTGCAGATGAGACTGAAGAACTGCACTGAACAAAAGAGATGGAGAAGGACTCCATTGAAGGGTAAGAGAAGGGATACCATTTTGACTGCATTGCCATTCCTCTAGGCTGGCATATTGCTGCATCAAGACATCCTCCCACAGTCTATAGTTTCTTCAGTGGGAATGAGAGAACCCAAGGTGGACTTCCAACTTCCCAAGAACTGCAGGAAGCCCACCCAGGAGTCACCTCACAGGGATCACTGGACTAATCTGCAGAGATCTACCACTGGGATTCAGATAGAGATGAGAAGGGGGACAGGATTTACAACAACCATTAGATATTAATAGACCTGTTCCTGCTTGCAGTACACCCCAAGCAGAGATCCTAACTAGTAGATCTGACCCTCTGTAGAGCTGAGCTGAGCTTCCATCTGGCCAGGGAGCTCTTCGATGGTATCACATATCAGGTGAGCAAATTCGTAGTACAACCCAATTACTGAGCATAGCCTCCAGCCCCACGTGTGTGTGTGTGTGTGTGTGTGTGTGTGTGTGTGTGTGTGTGTGTTTTAGAGAGAAAGAGGAAGGAGAGAGAGGGTGAGAGACACATTGATTGGTTGCCTCCCATACACTCCCCAGCTGGGGATCCAACCCACAACCTAGGTATGTGCCCTGACTGGGAATGGAATCCACAGCCTTTGGTGTATGGGATGATGCTCCAACCAACTGAGCCACCCAGCCAGGGCCAGTCCCACCTTCTAAGTGCAGCTACCGATGCCAGGCAGCCATGAAGCACATCTTTCTTCCTGCCTAGATAGAGAGCCAAACCAGCAGCCTTGGACAACTATGAAGCTTAGCCTCTGGCCCTGCAAAACCAGAAAGTCTGAACAGTGGTTTACATGACCAGGAAGCCCAGCCTGCAGGATACAAGTATAGTTCAATATATGCAAATTGATAATTGTGATACACCATATTAACAGAATAAAAGACAAAATCATATGATGATCTTAATACATGCAGAAAAAGCATTTGACTAAATTAAGTATTCTTTTATGATAAAAATTCTCAACAAATTGGGCATAGAAGGAACATTATTCAGCATACTGTATATGATACTAGAAGCTCAGTGCATGAATTCATGCACCAGTGGGGTTTCTCAGCCTAGCCTATGGGATTGGGCTGAAACCAGCTCCCTGACATCCCCCAAGGGGTCCTGGATTGCGAGAGGGTGCAGGCCAGGCCAAGGGACCCCACTGGTGCATGATCAGGGCTGGGGAGGGACTGCAGGAGGGCTCTAGGGTGTGTCTGGCCCATCTTGCTCAGTCTCAATCAGCCGGACCCCAGCAGCAAACTAACCTACTGGTTGGAGTGTCTGCCCCCTGGTGGTCAGTGCATGTCATAGCGAGTGGTTGAGCAGCCTTAGTATATCATTAGCATATTATGCTTTGATTGGTTGAATGGCCGACCAGATGACCAGACACTTAGCATATTAGGCTTTTATTATATAGGATTGCTACCAGAAAAAAAAAAAAATGTCTCAATGCACCTGGATGCTATTGGGAGCGGAGTTCATGCAATATCCTGAGAAAGGGAATTTTCTGAGACTCACACCAGAGGATGCAATATGAAAGAAAGCTTTATTTCCAAGGAATTACACCTCTTGGTTTTCAAAGTCCCATTTCCCTTAGTCTGGTCATAGAAGAAGTGTAGCTGGGCTTCAGTAGACCTAAAAATCAGAGCCAGTGTCCAGAGTTTTGGTTCCATATCTACCCCGTCCAATACTGCATCAGGCTAGCTGTTTTTCATCAGTCCATTGTATGTGGGGCTCCACATGACCAAGGGCCACATGGGCAAATGGCAGAGAGCAAAGACAGCATGCCAGGAACAACAAGGAAAAGAGAACTCCTTTCTTTAGGAGATTATGTATTTCTAAATTTTCACATGCTTGCAGTGGCCATGTCCATTCTGACCAATGATCTCTGTCCCCAGGTTTGACTGACAGGCAAGTATCTTTCCCAGAACACCCAACATTACTGGGGTGTGCATCTACCTTCCCTTTGTGGCATCTCTTTCCCCAGTGTTTTGCAGGAAACAGGCCAGTGGTTCCCTGGGAAGTGTAAAGTTGCAGCTTCCTGTTGAAGCTGCCCAAATGACATGCCCATAATATCTTTGCTCCTTTCTGATTAATAATTAGCTCATTACAGGGGTATCACCTTCATGTTAAATTAACAGGCCAGCCTATAGTTTCATCAGAAGCTTTACTGAGTTTGCCTGCATGCAGCAAAGTTTGTCCTCTGACAGGCTTCCTCTTCTGTATACTCCACCCACAGTCTGCATGTACCAAAGCTTCCTCCTTCTCTTGCTCGCTTAGGAATGCTTTGTCTCCTTAGATTTTAATTCTTTTAGGTTTATTTGAGCTCACAGCTCTTTATCATCTTTAAATAAAAGTATAGTTTTTGCTTCACCCAGTAATTTTGTGTTTCAGGAAGAGTAAAGATCTCTATCAAGCTTCTCCACCCTAACTGAAAGGAGAGCTTCTAAAGATTAAGTTTTGGATAATGAGATGTTTTAATAAATTGACAGATGATTTAAAAACTTATAGAGAAATGCAGAGTATATCAAGAATAGCCAGGATAGCAAAGAAAATCTTGAAGAACAAAGTTAAACTAACTGAATGTGGGAAGATATTCAGGATTTCTGATTATGTTTGCTATTTCCAAAGGCCAGAAGATGCTTCTTTGTCGTGCCATCAGGGACCCAATAATTTATAGGGCCATTCACTTTGGGAATCTTCAAAAAGGCTAGTATCAGTGTTAAGTGAAACCTTGACATTCTCCAAAGTCTTTCTGCCCCGCTCCCCTCACTGAAGTAAGCTATTATTTTTCCTTTAATTTACTCAATGTTTTTAGGGCCATCAGAACAGTGTAAGACATGGGCATGCACATTCACACTTAGTTTGAGGTTTTGTGTTTCCCGAAAGGATTTCTCTAGCTTTGGTGATGAATATATTCAAACAGAAGTTTACATAAGCCCAGTATAATCACATAAAACCATTCCCACTATTGGTCACTGCAACTTTTGCCTATGACAATTTCTAAGCAAAAAAATTCAGATTGTGTCCTACATTTCTGTCATCCCTAGCAGCCCACAGAAACCAAAACTCTAACTTTATAACCATCAATTTCAGTGATAAGATACATCATTGCCTTACATATCAGCCTATAAAGGTAAGAAAGATACTGGTAAAAAATATCCTAATTTAAAATTCTTTGGGTTGACAACAGAATAGAAAGCTAAATTGCAGACATATGGAATAAATGTTGATGAATTTACTTTAACATCTGTATAAACATATGATGCTATTATATTCTGATTATAATTGTGCTTTGCATTTGTTATAAGGCAAATGATGCAAGTGTCTTATGAATTCTATGATTTGTAGAACTCATGGAAAAATATAAAGAAAAAGGCAATTACTTTATAAATTTTAAATCACAGAATTGCATGTGAATTATTCAAGAAAAAAAAGTGGCTGTACCTTTATCCTCTTGACAAAAGTTTTAGAACTACAATGGCCATTTAAATAGCTCAACAAATAGTATAATCAGCATTCAATTTAAGATCAGATGTCAATAAGAAGACTTAGGATAATTTCTATTTTAAATGTGTCTCTATTTTACATATTTATGTAGAAACATAAAAATTTAATTCTGAATGACGTGATGGACAAATAATGCAGGCCAAAACTTAAAGAGGGTTTATACATCTAATCAATTTAGGTAATAAGCAAATAAAAATGATCAACACCATCTATTGGGTATTATGTAAACTAAAGAATAAGTTGGTTTATTTTATAGGTGGGCATTGAAGAAACAAACCAAATTAAAGCATAGATTCAATTAAGGTTACAGAAGATGGTGATAAAAGAAATATGATCTTGGGAAAATCAAATACTCATCACACTCACTCAATTCATTTGTAGAATGGCTTCATGGGGATGAGCATAGATATATTTTTAATAGCGAAGACACGGGTAGACATAATAAATCAAACTTAAATTGCTTGAGTTACAGAAAGGAACCAATTACTTTATAAACAGAAAGGGGTCCAACTGAATCTGCTTCGTCCCTCTCTTTGATCTGTAGTACCTGCCTTCCCAATCCCACGAAAGTACAGCTTCTGCTTCCAAATGGTCAACAAAAGACATGTTTCTCATTCAGCGTTCCTTGAGTCATGAGCCCATATCTGCACCAATCTCCTTAGCCAGGAAGCATATAATCTAATGACCTTTGCTCTGCATATCCTTGGCAATGGACAGGGCAAGGACTTGCTATCAACATGAAATTCATGGGACGACTTACTAGAGGAAGAACGGTGGTCTTTGTCTATAAGAAGGGAATCTCAGGAGGCAAAAGAAGCTGCAATCCACAACTATCTCTAAGAACTCTTCAAGATTTTATATTGTAGGCTTCCACCTTCTTTATTCCGAGGCTCCTGCCTCCCTTCCCAACAAGTAAGTAAAACAGTGGGTAGAGGGTGATACTACTGGATTTTTTTCTATGTGATACTGACCATCCCAGGATCACCCCAGACGCATGGATGCTTCTACTATGTTTTTAGTAGATCAGATTTTCTGTCAAGGTGTAAGCTATGCAGTATTTTGTGGGCTATCCAAACCCTTATAGTAAACCTCTCTGTTAGTGAAGTACTAAGAATTTTACAATACCAACCCATAAACTTAATATCAGCCCATTCCATAGCACAGGTTTATACAAATATATTTCTTCTATATGTGCTGAACAAGCTGGGAAAGTAGGAAAGTGTCTAAAAGAGCAGAGCATGGGAAAATATATAAGACTAAATGTGTTAAACTCACCCATAAATAGGTGGCCTATTCTCATTTGAAACTGATGTTCTTTAGGGGGACATTTTTATTACTCCTGTTGGTTCTTATTTACTTCAGTGGTTCACAATAGGATGGGGTGGGGGACAACTGTGTCCCTGGAGAGAACATTAGTCAATGTCTGGAGAAACTGTTGGTTGTCACAAATAGAGGGGACCTAGCTACTGGCCAGAGGCCAGGGATGCTGCTGAATGTCCTCAACACAGGATAGATTCACAAAGAATTATCTCACCCCAAATGTCAGTAGTGCCAAGGTTGAGAAGCCCTACTTATCATGTTTTTTTAAAAAACCTTTGGGATACTTCTCACTGTTATAAATCATGTTTTCTTTTAGCCACAACTAATTCCATCAGTGTAGGATGCTCCCTGCTACTGCTTACCAACTAAGAGGGGAATGTGTGTGTGCCTTTAGCTAAAGGGACTTTTCATTTTGAAACACTGATAAATGGGAAGAAATATTTCAGGTTCCTGGAATACCAGGGGTGCTTTGATGGTCAGAGGTGCACATTAAAACACAGAGATACAATCTTAATTGGCAAACTCTGCCAGCTCTTAATTATCTATAATGAATGGACCATTCATTCTCTACATGAGATGGAAGTGGCTTATGAGGGAGATTCTTACACAGAGGGTGGGGGGGGGGCATTTAAACACCCTTTATTTTAAATTCACACAATTTTCGATCTCCCAGTATTTCAGACAGATCATGGTCAGGATAGACAAATTATTACTCTGTGAGTAAAATTTTTAAGAAGTACAAAATCTGCCAATTTGAATTACTCTAGAATTGACTTCCTCCTTTTGAAGGAAGGTAAATAAAAGTTAATCATTAATAAGAAAACAATATTCCAACAGCTAAGCTTTAATTACCTGAAAATGAAAAAAGTGAATTCTAAGGAAACTGTAACTGACTATGTAGGTCTCAATATCCATGTGACTCACCACGTAGTCTCAGTAGCCAGCCCCTCAACTCAGCCCCTCAAACAAAGCTGAATTCACTGACAACATTCTTATAAGGGGTAAGTAACACCGCATTAGAAAAACCTACAATTTTTACTTACGTTCCTATTTTCTTCAAGTAATGGGCTACTGCTTAATGAAACACCTTCACCACTTATAAGCAGCTGAGAAGCCCTGAATGGACTCCTAATGGTTGAAGGCCTAAATGAAACCAAATTATTGGCAGGAACCCGTGTAGGCTTGAAGTGCCTAAGAATTCTCTTTGTTTTACATTAGCACTTTTTGTTCTCTTTCAAACCTTTTCAATGCATTGGCTTTTCTAGATATTGTCTGGGTAATTAATGTTTACTCTTAACATAAATCTAATACCCAGTTACACCCTTCAGTGGAGAACCAATTATCTTTAGAAAGCAGTGACTACGAAATTTAAGGTGATGAAATGTCACTTATGGAAGTATTTCTCCAGATACAGAGATAATTAGTACATGATTTGCTCTGTCTAACCTTACTTTTACCAGGTCACCTAGAACACTGAAGGTTATCCTCCTCAAAAATTTCACCTCTGAGGGAAGAGCATGTCTTCATGTACAGATGTCTATTTGACTATTCAATGCTTGCTGGGAAATTCTTACAAATGTATTTCACAGAAATATTTTCAGAGGCAGACTAATCAGCCAAGTATAGAATACAGAACAAATATTTTCCAGCTGATCAAATATGTTTTCATTATAGTTCTTAAGAGGATTAGATTAGCACATCCCCTTTATATGTATTTTTGAAAGTCCCTGTTTTAACTCATGCTGTGTCCCTGCACCCTCACCTCCCTGACTCTCCAATCTTGCTTTTGAAGACTTATGGAAATAAAAAACCCAAATCTTATTTGTTTACACTGCTTAATTGTTGCAGAAAACAAATCTGATAGTAAACCATCTACTCCTCAATAATGAAGGGTGGATAACACGAGGTATTTTGTATCAAAATTCCTATTTCTTCAAAAGGACAGGTACCACTGAGGGCATCACCAAATTATCGGGTGTATTTCACACTGCCAGTATTCTAAGATAAATTTTGTCCATTGGAGTACTTCTGATAATCCAATAAAAGCAGAAGAAACAAAAGAAATAAAAGTTAAGAGCACAACTCCTTAAATGAAGAAGCCATTAAGTCTCTTGCATTGATTTCAAAAGCAAGTGGATAATAGAGTAAAAGTGCTGGTCTGTGCCCATTCTCAAGAGAATGCAATAATTCCAGCTGGTTTAAGATGGTGTCTAAGGGAAACATACAATCTACATTCCAATTGCATTTCAATTGATTTGGAGTAAAAGAAAATAGCTACCTTTTTAACAAAATGATAACATTATTTCACTGGCCAACAAGGAGTAACCCAGCACTGGGGATTTAATTGCCACATTCCTCCTTCTCCCACTGCATTCGGTTGACCTGGCATAATCACATAGCAGTGCGTATTGTGGTATCTGCAGAGGTCTCAGCAGGGGAGAGCTTTCTCTTCTACTGTGAAAACATGTAACTGTGGAAGAGAATGAAAAATAAAGCTGACAGGACTAGCCAGCCACCATTCTGCCTATTCAACTTCAGTAACCCATTATCATGGTAAGTAGCAAGGAGGCACTCAATTTCTTCTTCTTCTTTCTATTTCTTTTTAACAGAATTTCTGTGTTTATTTTTGGGAAAAATGAGTAAGAAGCAAAATATAAAATGGTGATTTAGTTTTTAGAATAATGATAGGAGCACATAGCCCTAAACTCATTGATGTTGCCAAACCAGTGATATTTATAAAACAAAACACAAGTCTAATCCTGCAATGGAGACCAAGGATGATAGTGGCAAGTGAATATATGAGAGAGGAAATGAAGAAGAGACACATCTGCACTGACATCTGCTGCAGTAACAGTGCCCGATGCTCCGCTCATGCTGGAACTTGCTGCCTAGCATTGCCCATGTATGAATCAGCTCACTAAGCACTCAGCACCTGAAATTCAAGTGTTTACCTCTGTAATTTTAATTTGAGGCTGATACTTGAAACTACTGATTGCTTTATTCTGTTTGTAACATGTTCATGTGCTGCTACTGATCCTTTTTAACAGTCACATAGACCTTTAGCTGTATCTGAGCTTCAGTTTCCATGGAGATGACTGTATTCTTTCAATACTTCTATCCGCAGGACTCCACAAAATGAATTGTATAACTTATATCAGTGTTTCTCACACCATCTATGATCAAGGCTCACTTTTTGTTATTTTCCATTCAACACAGACCAGTATGTGGTCTGCTGTATCTGACAACAACCCAGCTCATCCCACATATGACTCATGCAAACTGATCTAAACACACTTTTCAGTGATTTTAGTCAATTAAGCATGTACTTGAGTGTTGCAATAATGACACATTGCTATGAATATTTCTGAAAAATTAGTCTAACTTTTTATATTTACCTAATTATGAGTTATTAACAAAGAGTTTGCTTAGTAGCCAGTCCACAAATCACATTTTTATTCCACAAATCACATTTTTATTGGCAGTGAGTTACCTAGTCTATATTTTAACTCAGATCTTTCACCTCTCTCTCTCTCTCTCTCTCTCTCTCTCTCTCTCTCTCTCTCTCTCTCTCTCTCTGTGTGTGTGTGTGTGTGTGTGTGTGACACACGCACACACACACACACACAAACTTTCATATACAAAACCCACAAATACACACATACATACATTTCAAAATGCATGTCATGTATCACTACACTAAAAATGCCCTCACAGTCTGCTTCTAATTGATTGATGTTATATCACTTATATAAACACCTTACAACAGCATAATTCCATTTCTTCCCTCCTGGCCTTTTTGTTGTTTTTATATTTTACTTCTACATGTGTTACAATACAATGTTATCCTTTTTGGTTAAAAGAGTCAATTATAAGGAAATATAAATAATGAGAAAAATCCTTCTCTGTTTATTTGTGTATTCATCATTTCTCATGCTCTTCATCTCTGTGTATAGATGCACATTTGCTTTGGGTGTCATTTTCCTTCTGCCTAAAGGACTCCTTTTAATTTTTATAATAGTGCAGAAATTTTGATGAATTCTTTCCACTTATGGGTTTCTGCAAAAGTTCATTTCACTTTTATTTTTTAAATATATGTTGCTAAATATAGAATTCTAGGGGTTTCTTAGTTGTTGTTTTCCTTGAGTAAATTAAGGATGCTGCTCCGTTAACTTCTGGCTTACATGTGTATAACAAGAAACCTGCTGCTACTCCCCTGTGCTCCATTGTTTTGCCTTTTCCAGAAAGGCATATAGTTGGAATTGTAGAGTATGTAGCCTTTTCAGAATAATCCCTACTTGAGTAAGTAGACTCACTTTCCTCCAAAGTGCTGGGTAAAGAACCTTATAAAGCATACTTAGCTCTCTCTCTCCATCACCATCCACATAAAATGCATTACATGTCCTGCCAGGAATCTCTTCCCTTATGCCATTTTCTACCATAGTCCAAACCCCTGGCACATCTCATTTGTACTAACACCACATTGTTCCAATAGTCTTGAACGTCTCCCTAACTTACAGTTGGCTCCGTCTCTAATACATTCTCTATTGAGCATCCAGGATAATCGATCACTCTTTCATAGAAGGCTCCCATTAATTACCGAAATTAAATTAAGTTCTCCTGATATCTTCTCTAATGGCAACATGCACTACTATTCCTTCACAGTGCTTACTACATTTTTCAAAAATTTAATTAATTGATTCTAGAACTATTGGCATCTGTTCTAAACACTTCTAAAGGAAATTTCTTCTTCAAAAGTCTTCTTTTTAGCTCTGTCACCCCAACAGAATTTCCTTTACCCAGGGGCAATACTTTTCTACTTCTTCCTGTATATCTTCTACATATATGCAAATATTTATATATGCAAGTGTGTGCGTGTATTAATATTAGTCTTCTTAACTATACTTTTAATTCCACAAGGTCATAGCCAATTTTTTCCCCAGCTTTGTATCCTTTATATATCTTTATAAAGTATGTCCTCCATAAATAAGTGTTTGTTTATAGGTTAAACAGTGCATTAGACATGTGCTGTATATAAGAAAGGTTAACACATGGAGTAATTTGGGGGTCTGAATAAATTAATTCAATTTACTTTATTTCTGATGGGAAAACATGATTTGGTTTTCAAACAAATGGCTTCTCAAACAGCATTCAGAAACTAATTAAATTCGAGAACCAAGATTCCACTGTAGTTCAAACTCCCTGGCCTGACTTTAAAATCCTTCTTGAGAACTAGCCTCTTTATCTCTCTAGTCTCCTTTCCTGCTTCTCCTCCATTTCTTACCTTCTGCTCCAGCCAACCTGCTCTACAATCAGTAGGTACATTACACAGGCCGTTTCCTCTGCCAGCATCACTGTGTTTGCCATTTCCTTCCACAGAGTATATTTACTCAGTTCACTGGGATTCGGCGTGGATGGACGCTGCCCTGAAAACCCAGGGTCAAGCCTGGTGAAACGACTATGTGCTCCCCAGACACTCCTCAACGTGTATTCAGCCATTTCTTCTGCCTTCTCACTATTTCCCTGAGAGCTCCCTGGGGATAGGTGGGAAAGGAATTCTGTCTTATTTATCTTTGTGGTTGGAGGATTTTACCTTAATGCCTGACAGCAAACAGAATTTTTGTTATTAACTAAATAACATTTGATGAATTGTAACAGTTACTTTGCCTAATTTTTACATTCCTTTTCTTTAATTTTCTTTAAAAATATATTTTTATTGATTTCAGAGAGGAAGGGAGAGGGAGAGAGAGATAGAAACATCAATGATGAGAGAGAATCATTGATCGGCTGCCTCCTGCACACCCCACACTGGGGATAGAGCCTGCAACTTGGGCATGTGCCCTTGACCGGAATCAAACCCAGGACCCTTCAGTCCACAGGCCAACACTCTATCCACTGAGCCAACCCAGGTAGGGCTTATATTCATTTTCTAATTCCATCTTCAAAGTAGTTTTATGAATTAAATATTACCCTTTGTCCTTTAGAAGGGAAAATGTAAGTTCAGAGAATTTAAAATTTCCCCAGCACTATGAGTAATATTGGTGAAACTGGGCTCAACTCATGTCTGTAGGACACAGAATTCTACTCTTTTAGACTATGTTATATTTCCTGTCAAATATTGGTATGCATAAATTTAAAGGAATTCACTTTGAGCTCCATTGATACAACTGAGAATCAGGCAAGGGGTGAAGTTGAAGACCTAAGGAAATATATCAAAATGGCAGCATAGACGGGCAATTTTGACTAAGTGTGAGGCACCAAAGACATGCCATAAAAAGTCCTACTTGCTATTTACATTGCCAGCGTTCAAATATTAGGTGATTAATCCTATTACTAATTTTCTAAATTATTCATGTTGAAACATTTTAGCCCCACATTTTGACAAAATTTCAAGAAATACAATAGGAAGATGTACTGTTTATTTTTGTATGTCTTGTGTCAAGGAATTAGGATAATGTGGCTCCTTGACAGTTGATTTGTCCAAACTATACTATAAAAGAATGAATAAATAAATAAATCTTTATTTCAGAAGATGACCAGGTATAATTCCTCAAGTAAAATGTTCCATCTCATCTTTTATACATGTCTTTAATTCATTTATTTTTCCTCTGACCCATTATATTTTTATTACCATCTATTTTCATAGTGATTACCACTGTAGCTCTGTACTATTTTTATAATTTCCTATATTAATTGTTAGATCTTCTAAACATGTATTCAAAAATATTAACTTAAGGCTTAGAGGTTATATCTATTCTATGAATCTATATTTAATTTTTAAACCTATCAATTAGAAGGAAAACACTTATCATTCCAAAAATATTGACTTAGGTAAGATAATTTATGAACTTTTGGTGGTAAATAGAAAGCCACATCCTAAACATTTTTTTAAGGTTTAAAGGAAAGCTTTCCTAGTGCTGGAGAGGGCTGTGTTCTGTTCATGAATCTTGAAATAATTAGATTTTTAGATGTTATCGGTGGAAGTGGAGTTCTTGGGGTGCCTGGAGGAAAAGAATTTCCCGAGGCCCCCACAGGAGGTTAGGGTCTCGTGGAAAGCTCCACTGATGATGTAAAATGAAGGTGGTTCCCCTCCAAGGTCCCATCTCTGTCTATCTCACCATAGAAGAAGTCCAATCTTGTCTTCTGCAGGGCCAGATTTAAGGCCACTGCCAAGAATTTCTGTTCCATATTAAAGTACAGTCCAGTCCAGCATCAGGCTAGCTTAGCTTGTGTTCCCATCTGCAGCCCATTGTGTGCGGGTTTCACACAGCCATGGGCCATGCGGCTGCTTAAGGCCACGTGGCTATGAAGAGAGAACAGGCGAACACAAGGGCAAGTGTGGGTCACAGAGCAAGAGAGGGAAAGGGAACAAGGAGAGAGGGAGCTCTTTGTCTCGGGCTTTTAAACAAGAGTTTCTTCATATTAACCAATTAATCTTCCAAGATCTCACAGACTTCTGATGGGATCACCTCCTAGCCAGTCCATTGTTCCCAGGCTAGACTGACAGGCAAGCACCTTCCTACATTACATGGAGTTTACTGTGCATGCACCCATCTCCCCCTTCATTCCATCCCTTCCCCCTGGGATCTGCAGGGAATGGACAGTTGGTTCCCTAGGAGCATGAAGCTGTAGCTTCCTGGTGAAGCTGTCCAGGTGACCATGTCTGACTTCCCTTTGTTCTATTCCTTTATTAATATCAATAACTAGTTAATTATGATGATAACAGAAATAGCTTGCTAAAGTCTATACTGACAAATAAATAATTACTAATCACTGTAAACCTTCTCTTCAAGAAGTTGCAAAATCCAAATGTGTTTAAGTTCATCCTAGGCCTCATAATTCTTCTGATTCCTGTATTCTCTGTGCCACGCCCCCCCCCCATTCTTTTCTTTCATTTTCCCAAAACTTGCATTTGACTTCTTCTTATAAGAATCATCAGAAGTGGTATAGGAGACGGGAGACAACATTCAGATCATTTCAGGACACATAAGAATGTATCTGAATCCTATGAATGTACTTACAGTGCCAAAGGCAGATTATTTGGCAAGTCTTTGCCTCAGAATAACAATAATAATAAAAACAATATCAATAATAATGTCTATCACTTATTGAATTCTTTCTATGAATCAGTACATTAATTATTACATTTCATTCTCTCTCACACACACATAAAACAGGAGAGAAGTGCTATTAAAATCATCCTCATTTGTCAGATGAGAAAACTAAATATTTCACCTCAAGGTCACAGAGCCAACATGGGTGGAGATTCAAAACCATGCTTACAAATTCTAAAACTGCTCTTAACCAAGGCCAACCTGGTAAGGGTCTCTTATTGAGTACCCTCAGGGAGATTGCTTTATTTTTCAAATACCTTAGATGGCTCTAAAAATATGCATGACCAAGAACCCTAATGAAGCCTAATGTAAATGTATAGGGGGAAAAAATCACTCCTATAATACTAAGAATAAATAAACAAAAATCACTCCTGTTTGGGCAACATCTCCTGTGCTTACCTGCTCATTGAGTTAAAGTCCTGTCCTACAGCAAACAGTGCCCAGCCTTTTTTATGTGCCCTAACCAGGGGCTGGACTAGGGCAAGAAAAGCAATGCCCTTAGGGTACAGAATTTAAGTAGGCACTCTCAGGGTGGTGCAAGGACAGGGTGCACCTGAGAATAAGCCCCTCCTTAAACATTACTCCCTGGCTTCTCACTCAATCCCCCTCGTCCCACTTTGCATCTAACAATTCTAATTAAAGTCTGGGTTTGGTTAGCTTGGCTCATAGGCCCAAATGGAACTTTATTTACTATCACTGACCAATGGAAAATAGTTTACTGTTTACTAATAACTTGTTCTTTTTTTCCCCTCTTTAGAATATGACTTACATATTCAGAAAAGACTCTGGATCTTAACCAAAACATCTTATATTCTAATATGTTTTCAGCAAAATAAAAATAATAGTTACCTTGGTATTGAAAAAGGGACTGACAGATCATATATGCATTAATTAGCCAAATTAGGGATTAACTGCCCTAGAACCTGTGTCCCATGCACAGCGCTAATTACTGAAACACTCTCTAAAGTTCTATGGCACTAATAAAATTGGGAGAACATACTGCTTTGCTTTATAATATTTTTTACATTTACAAAGCATCTTCAAGAACAGAGTTCCTCTAGGTATACCTCTGAAATAGAAAGGCTGTGTTTTTTTTTTTTTTTTTTTTTTTTTTTTTTGCTGCAATTTTCCAAATTAGAAAGTGGAGGTGAGAGAGACCAGGGGACTTACACAATGCGAGAATGTAGCCCAGTCAGATTTCAACAAATAGTATCTTTCTTCATGTTTTTTTTTCTGTTGATTCAAATCATTAACTTCATAATTTACACATTTTCTCTACTCAGAATTTCAAACTAGTAAAAAGATGTGCCTGGAAACTTCTGTTCTTTTATAACTTTTTGAAATCTTTACATTTTCTGGATTTTAATCAAAATAATAAAAATGGTCTGAGTAGATATCTGTTTCTGTAAATTGTGCCAGCACAACTAGCTTCGCCAGATAATTCACAAACAAAAAACCCAACCAAACAAAAACAACAAAAAACCACAAAGCATTTCTTCATCTTGTTATGCAAAACTCCCTTATGCTTATCATGTGTTAGAATGGGGGTTTTCAATCAGTTGGGAAAACTGATACTAGACAGATATGTTGGCTTTGATGCATGTGAAGTTAGTTGGGAAAACATGGCTTGCACCTATGCCCAAAATGTATTTCCTGTTAATCAATAAACATGATGCCTTTTAATTTAATGCACCCAATTATTTTTTCTTTTCTCTCTGAATCTCTGTCCTTCAGTTGTGGGTTGTGCCTCCCCACAATGACTCTGGGCGTGGACATGTGACCTACTTTGTCCAGTGGGACAGATTCAAACTTGAGGCAAGCAGCTAGTAAGTGGTTGTTATTTTAAGATGCTTATATTTGGGGGTAGTTTTTCATGTAGCATAGCTAATAAACTATGCTTGCCTCTGAAGTAAGCTTGTCCCTAATCCTAGCCAGAGAAGCTGTAATACTAACTAGCAGAGTTCCACTTCCCCTATCTGATTATTAAAAGGGCAGAGCATATCCAGAGTTTATCACAAGGAAAGAAGACATAATTAGGAATGCAATTCTTATAGCCCATAGGTAGGTAATCTTAAACAGGTAGCCATAGGTTAAGTCAGGACACATGTAGGTATTAGCCATTCATACACTAACCTCACCCAATAGAGAAATATTAATTGTAATTGACGCCAGACTCTCACCTAATTCTTAGGCAGAAAAATCATCTTACACTGGGAAATGTCAGAAAGAATGGACAAAAAGTTGCATTTCCTTTGCCAGGAGTGTCTTTCCCAGGAGAAAAAAGATGGAAGAAGAATAAATTACTTATTTACTTCAAGCATTAGCATCAATATGGAAGGAGAGAATATGCTGTCTCTCCAACATCAACAACAAAATCAATTTATTGAGCACTTTCAGTATGCACTATGGTATGCTAAGAGTCCATCAGGTAGTCTGGCATTTGCTCATTTCACATACAAATGAGCCCTTACATAACATGAAGTGGAAATTATAATTCTTATTTACACATGAGAAGAAATGAAGTCTCAGCGGGTTTTTAATAATTGATCCATGAGCACTAATGTAGTAAATGCAAGAATCCAAGTTGAATCACATGATCCTGATGTGACAGTAAAGCCTTCTGCACTATATTGCACTAGGTAAGTATCATTCAAAAGTCCATGTACTCCAGGGTTTTATAATGGTGTGTGTGTGTGTGTGTGTGTGTGGGTGTGTGGTAGGTGCTGACGGAGAACAGATATAGGAGATATCTCTATTGGTTTGAAAAAGAAGGTTTTGGGAGAAAGTAAGATATAGGCTGAGCTCTATCAGCATGAGCTAGAGACCACATACCTGTACTTCCCAGTGAACATCTCAAGTCCCCATTGTGTGAAGACACAAAGTTATCTGACACTCACTGCCCTTTCATTACAGTTTCTGACCTCATCATTAACTTACTACACATAGGTTTTCACCCTCAAGCGACTCCCTTTTTCTTTAAACTGTTTTCTTATCAAAATTTCCTTTCCCACAATTGTCAGAATAAATAACCTGCCAGTTTATAAACCAAACGTACACATCATCCCTTGCTTTTCGTTTTTGTTCAAAATGCAGCATTCGGACTGCTGATGAAGAGAGTTTGCCGAAAGGCCAGTGACCTGCATTTTTTGAGCAGGACAGCAATCACAATTTGCCAAAGGCACAAAAA
Source organism: Plecotus auritus (assembly GCF_963455305.1). NCBI lineage: Eukaryota > Metazoa > Chordata > Mammalia > Chiroptera > Vespertilionidae > Plecotus > Plecotus auritus. Next base: position 137,648,269 of record NC_137773.1, on the reverse strand, counting down.
AGTGAGGGACATTGCTGTATATCATGAGAGAGGTGCTGCTTCTTATGCTTTATTTTAGGTTGTTCTGTCTCAACTGGATACTCACCACAGTCAATGAAGCAATGAAAATAAAGCTAAGAAAATGAGCAATTTCTTTTGATAGGTGTCATCCATGTCACATGTAACATGTGACCAGGAGTGCAACCTAGGCAGTCACACAGATTGGGCAAAATCCAATCAGCATCTTCTTCTTAGCTTAATATCCTTCAAAAATCTAAAAGGCTCACATTCTAACACTAACTCATTGTTGTTTCCCAATATTATCAGTTGGTGATAAAAGACAGGAACTAGAAGAAAATTATAAGCCTAATTATAAGCCTCTCTTTGGCATCTTTATATCTTCAGAATGAATGGAATTATAATATTTCTAAATGTTACATATTTAAAATGACTTTAAGAGACCAATAAATGCCCTGTGTGATACCCAAGTTCTGATTGAATTCTTTAAGTAGAATTTCCTGTATTTTGGGTCCTATTTTTAAAATTTAGAGATTAGAATCCATTTACTTATATTATACTATTTACTTATATCCAATCCTATTTAGGATAGGGGTAGATTTTGCTTTTGACCCCAAATCTGATTTCATAATTAACAGAAATATAAATATCATATTTGAGACAAAATGCAGAACCACTCTTTTTATATAGGACTTGTCTTGGATTTCAATAACAGCATAATATATTATCCCATAATATTTTTATTTATAATTTTATGTAAATATTTGAAATTGATTGAAAGAAACCTTTGCAGACTAGAACTGGGTTGCAGAGGCTTCAGAGAGCTTCCCAGCACTGTTCACCTCTGAAACAACTGAGTCAATAGAATTTTTTTTGCCATACAAAAGATATAATATTAGACACATTTCCTTGATTTCTTTGCCTGTTCAGTATCAGAAAAAGGCATAAATCGGCATTTCAGCCTGCTGGCCACTGTTAAAATGTTAGTATTCATGATACGGTTGCCTAGATTAAAGCTGAGCCATTTGAAAAAAAATTATTAAGAAAATTTAAGCCTATCATTGATTATCCAAAATGATGTGGAATTGGGAAAATATGAATTGTCAGACCAACGCACAACCTAATGAATTCAGTAAAAATTTTCACTTTCAAGCCGGTGTTTGACAAGCTCTAAAAATATTTTTTTTTATTGTAAACAAGATATGTTTCCCTTATAATGGACCCTCTTGCACCAGTACCACATTTATTTAAGAAAATAATTAGGGAAACATTTGGAAAAAAAGTTTTTTTCTCCCTTATAGGCATTCACAAATGTTTATTTGATAAAAAAAAAAAAAAAAACATCCCAAAAACCCAGCATGAGTGCTATTGACCAATTCATAGTATGCCTGATGAATAACATGGAAAACCTTACTGTGAAAGAGTCTAATTGAGTTTAGTGTAATACAAGTTTTACAGCACAATAAATCTCTGTCTTTAATAAATGCTGTCTTCTCTACTTTGAAATCACATGAGCCAATTTGTAAACCCTTATTTGTACAATGATATATGGTTTTCAGCAGCTCACGTGAAAAATCATGAAGGGTTTCATAGGGAAAGAATATATATTGCAACCTTTGTGTTGGTTTTACATTTTTATCTATCTAAAAAAGTAAACTGAAGTAGAGACTCGGGTGAGCAGTTAACCATATAATTCTATTACCAGTAGAGAACTTCACTTTTTTTCTTAACAAAATAATAAGAAGGCTGGGGGGTTCTCTATGTTGACCAACTTGATATGCTATTTTTCTGTTTCCATTTTTACCCAACTGTGCTAAACTCTGTTCATAGACATTTGTAAAAGCTTTAGATATGTAGAATAAAATTAATCATGCATGTATATGGGCACATGTTTGCTTGGGGGTGTGTATGTGTGTTTATATAAATGTTTTATTGCAATTTCAGTCAGTGTTTAAAAAAAATGCCACACAAATGGTTTTTAATGAAAATGTAACCAGGGTCAAATTTTCACCACATTGTGCATTTTTCTTTATCTTTATTCATCTTTTTCCTAAGAGAAAATTATTGGTATTTCAATAGAGCTTCATGTTTTTCTAATTTTATTCATGACCAAATCACATTTTCTTTGTGATTTTCAATAGATTTATGAGCATTTTACTTATTTTTAAGATAACAATGCTCAAAGAATGCTAGTTGAACTGAAAGATGCAAAAGCAGTTAAGTGTATAGCAGTGTTAAAATAACAAGTGAATGATTTTACGATACATGAAGGTTCTGCTTCATAGTTAGCTTGCTTCTGAAGGGACTCCACAGGACTATTTAACAAATACACACAACAGTCATGATGATTGTCATCTAAGATGACATGAGCTACTTCAATATTGTCTTTTATAGAACTGAGAGCACGGGCCATACTGTTGCTTTTCTCTATCATTGGTTATAGTCAGGGTATATACCCTGACCGGCATTTGAATCAACAACCTCTTGGTCCATGGCACAAGGCTCAATCCACTGAGCCACACCGGCTGGGCTGCCCATTTCTTTTCAAGAGCTACATGTTGGCCAAGTAATGTGCAGGCAATGGGCATACAATGCTTCATCAGAGAGAGACACATGGTTTTTGCCCACAAGGGCTTTATAGCTTGTGGGTAGGACACATGTTAAACAACCAACAACAAGCTAGTTACCATACATTTTCTAAGCTTCTGTCTAGAGCCAAATTCTCTACTTGTGCACAAGCTTCCTTAAGTAAGGACAGCACTAGTAACTCCATTTGATGAAGTCACTTTCTCTCTTTTATAATCATTTGCTATCCTTCTTACAGATTATTCCCATCTGCATACAATGGACTATTACTTTACCTATTATTAATTTTCTTGATCCTACTTCTTCATTAGTTACTGCTTCATTTCTTTGCTGTCTTGCATAGCAGATCTCCTGCAAGAGTTAGCTCAACCCACAGTCTCTAATTCCTCTCTTCTCATCAGGCTTTCATTCCACCACAACTTCTATTAACAATGGTACTGATGATGCCCCTGTTCCTAAATCTAATGGCCAATTATTAAGCCTCATCTCACTCAACCTATCAACATAGTTTTCATCACTTTCTTCTTTTTGTGCACTCTTTTCACTCGGTTTAAGGGCATACAAGTTTGGCTTTCCTATTTCTTTTCAATCTAATCTGGCTTTCACCTGGTCTTCCACATATGTTACTACTCTTGGAGAACCTGGGCCTTATTCTGTGGATATTCTTTGTTTGAGCTCTACACACACTCCTTTAGGTATCTCCAGGCTTAAAATACCAGTATTCGAATGACTCCCACATTTATATCGTGCCTTAATCTCCCCTCTAACTCCAAATTATTAATCTCCTTCCTTGAACCTCTACTTATAATGTAAAATAAAGATATCCAAAACTGGTATTTTAATATTCCTACCTCAAAACCTGATCCACAGGCAGCCTTCCCCATCATAGTTAAGGATAACAGCATCCTTCCAATTGTCCAGGCTGAAAACTTTACTGTTATTCTCAATTTTTTTTCCTTATTCCCACTGTTAATTTACCTGGAAACCATGCAGGTACTCTCTTCAAAATATTTCAAAACTCCAACTACCTCTTAACACTTCCTCTGCCAAATCCCTGGTCCGAGCCATCAGCATCTCTCATCTGGTATCTTACAAGACTCTTGTAACTTGTCTCATTACTTCTACTTGTATTCTCCTCCCCCAGTTTATTCTCATTCATAAATATTCAAAAGCTCCCCATTGTACCCAGAGTAAAGCTAAAGTCCTGACAATAACCAGTAAGGTCTTAGTGATCCGATGCTTCTTACCTTTCTAATCTCATCTCCTACTGTCCTCTTCCTGAATACTGACCTTAACGTTCCTGTAACATATTATATGCACTCTCGCTTTACAGACCTTTGCACTGGGTGTTCCTTATACCTGGAATGCTCTTCTCCCAGCTATCCACACAGCTTATTCCCTTTCAATGGCACTTTCTCCAGATGGCCTAACCTGAGCCTGTCCAAAGATTATAAGCAGAACATTGGATCTCCCTTACCCTGCTATACTTCATTATGCCCTCCTATAAAATGTATCCCTTTCTAAAACACTTTTTTTCTTTTTTGGATTACTGACTGTCTGTACTTACTAGAATGTAAGTTACACCATCAGATTTGCATTTTTAAATAATTGCCTGGACTCTTCTTCCTGCTCTTAATCAGGTGACTTTAGAATTCTAGAATGTTGGGGTTGAAATAGACATCCCTATTGTTCTTAAGTTTGTGTTTATTATGTAAAACTTGATTTTATTCTTAATTATTTTGCATACATATCCAATCCAATAAATCTGGGTGATTCACTTAAACTTTTATTTGACAGAATGAATTATCTATTCTGATAATAACTTCGTTGTGTTATTTTTGTTTTGTTTTGCTTGGCTAGGTGCACTCTACATTTATGAAAGAATTTTCTTACCTCACCTATCTGTACACATTCTCCACTACCTAAATTAGGAGACCTTGCAAGGTAACCTAAAGTCTAGAGTTAAACAGCATGAAGATGCTGATCGCAGTAGGAAATGTAAGGGCTGAGAAATGGCAGATGGATATGGAAATTGGAAGACGGAGTAAAGGGAAGATTGAGAATACTATAGGTGAAATTTACCACCTTGGCACCAAGTAAAAGGTAGAAATTTTTTAGACTCAAGTCATTGACTTGTAAGCTTGAAATTGCCACTTCTTACCTTTGGCCCCTGGCAACTTATAGATCATTTCTGACTCCTCATTTCCTGGGAAAGAAATAGGAATAATATTGCCCACTTCATAGAGATGTTGTCTTCCAAGCATGAAATGGGATTACAATGTGCAAAGCATCTAGTTATTGCTAGCATTTGATAGGCACTAATAAGTGGTAATTATTATTACTCTTGTCTTTATTAGCAATTTTTTTCAGGAGCAGTTAGATCTAGTCAAGTTGTGACTCAGTACTCTTCAATCATTTCTCTATTAGTCATTGCTATTATCTATTAGTCATTGCTATTATCTATTAGTCATTGCTATTATCTATTAGTCATTGCTATTGCATAATAAGCAACTACAAGATCTCCTGGGCATACAACTATCTGCATGTATTTCTTGCTCACAAAGGCAGACTGGATGGGATGTTTCTGCTACATACCTCGGAAACTGGGATGCCTGTGGTTTATAATCCAGTTGGCTACCATGACTCAGCTCCAGAGATCTCTTGTCCTCCCTCCAGGTCAGTGGGCCAGCTGACCATGTTCATCTCATGGCACTGGAGAGCACAGAAAAGAGTATGCCCAACTATGCAAACATATTTCAAATGCCCACTTGCAGCATGACTACCACTGGCTAAAGCACGCTATATGGCCTATCTAAAGACACGGGACAAGGAAGGAAGTATAGCTCTGTCTTCTGTGGGAAGGACTGAAAAGTCATATGGCAAAACAGATCAATGAGAGTGGGGAGGTGGGGAGGCCCATTTAACCTTCAACAATGACCCAGACTCCAAAGGAGACAGATGAGAATAAAAGGTTAATCCCTGCTCCCTTAGACCACTCAAGAAGCAAAATGTAATCCAATATTTGATGCAGAGCTCAAATGAGCAATATACATTGATACTTTTAATTGGAATTACTGAAACATTTTACCATGTAAAAGCAAGGTTTAATGCAATGAGGAAAAATGCATAGAAGTACTTCTGTTATAGGATTATTTCTTTGGGATATAAAGAAAACATAAATCAGTATGGTATTTTATTTTATTTTGTTATTTATTAACTATTTGTCCAATGCACATTTATTTAATACCTACTATGTGCCAGGTAGCATGTTGTATCAATAGCCACTTATGTGTTAGCAGGAGGTTGCACTGATAAATGAAAAATGGAGATTTCACTGAATACTACAAAGTGGAAACTGAAAAATGACATAAGAAAGGTACTGAGGGAGAGAGCAATTACTTCCAACTGAGAACATGCATATATACATACTAAAGAACTCAGTTTTAAAAATCTATGACTGTTGATAGAAAATCAATAAAACATAAAAAGACTCCAATTGATTTGATTTTTTGTGTCTGGCTCTGATGTAGCAACATAATTTCTTGATATATATTTCTAAGTAATCAGTTAAGATTAGGACTTCAAGCTTTGTAAATAAAAACCTAAACTGGCCTTGTAAAAAATGGGTTTCTTTTATTAATGCAATGCTGGAAATGAAAAAGAATCAGAAAAGAACTCAAATGGTTACCAATGAGAAAAGATTTGCATAAGTCATCTGACTCAGTACAGCTATTATCTCTAAGTCATTATTTCCTGCTGGACTGTAATAATTTTATTTGGTTGGATAATCACACACAAGCCCATGTTTTAGATGAATATTTTTTATTTTGCCTAATTTAGGAAGTAGAGAGGAAATTCATTTTTGTCCAATGAAAATTGCTTAGAGAAACATTATAACTTTGTTTTTATAAGGGTAATCTTAGTAAAATAGACAGAAAATTGTGTATTTGATTTAGAGTCGTTTCAACATTAGAAATTAACCAAACCATGACAGATTAGGCTCCATGCTAAGAATTACTTACCAATTTCTACAAACTTGTTAGGTTTTTGTTATTCTGATGTACAGGCTCATGCATGGAAAATTTTAGCAAGGAGGTAAAGATAATGAGACTCGAGTACATTTTCTTTTAGTTCTCTCTAAAATCATTTTGTCTTAAAAAATGAATAATGCCCTAGCCAGTTTTTCTCAGTGGAGAGAGCATCAGCCTGTGGACTGAAGAGTCCCTGGTTTTATTCCAGGCAAGGGCATGTACCTTGGTTGCAGGCTTGATGCCCAGCCGTGGTCGGGGTGCGTGCAGGAGGCAACCAATTGACACATCGATGTTTCTCTGTCTCTCCCTCCATGCTCTATAAAAATCAGTGGGAAAGTATCTGTGGTGAGGATTAACAACAACAACAAAAGAATAAAACTTCCTGAGTTTAAACAGGTGTGATGACAGCTAATGATACTTTTTATAAAGAGAAGAGTAATTTTTAACTTTCCAAACACAATAGCATGGTCATATATGAACCTCTTGAAAGAGTATAAAAATTATTGCATTGAAGATTTTTTTGATTGATTTCAAAGAGGAAGGGAGAGGAAGAGATAGATAGAAACATCAATGATGACAGAAAATCATTTATCAGCTGCCTCCTACACTCCCCCTACTGGGGAGCGAACCTACAACCCAGGCATATGCCCTGACTGATAATCATACTGTGACCTCCTGGTTCATAGGTCAACGATCAACCACTGAATGACACCCACCAGGCTATAATCACTTTTAATGAATACTTAAACATGGGTAAAAGTATAGAAAATATTACCACTGAGCGACACCAGCCAGGTTAGAGATTTAAATAATTCTGAAACTCCTGGGTATATTCCTTCAAATTTAATCATTTCAATTTCTTTGATTCATAAAATTTATATATTCCTAAATATATTTCTATTAATCAAATCTTATTTTCCCAGTGACCTATATAATCATTTTAAAGTTACTTTAGCTTCATTTGAAATTACCTATCTTTAGTATTTTGGTTGAAAATATGTCTCCCCTGTATTCTGTTATTCATTGGCAATGTTTGGTTAAACTATTTAATGCAAATAATAAACTGACTAGAAAGCATGAACACTTTCATATACACTGAGTGGCCAGATTATTATGATCTCTGAATGCATAATAATCTGGCCACTCATTGTGTGTGTGTGTGTGTGTGTGTGTGTGTGTGTGTGTGTATTAGAGGCCCGGTGCATGAATTCGTGCATGGGTGGGGTCCGGCCAGCCTGGCCAGGGGGAGGGGACATGGGTGGTTGGCCAGCCTGCCTCCTGCTGGTCGAACACCTGGTCGAGAGGACAATTTGCACATTAACCTTTTATTATATAGGCTATACACTGAGTGGCCAGATTATTATGCATTCAGAGATCATAATAATCTGGCCACTCAGTGTATATCCCCTGCTAGCCCAATTATTTGGAATAAATCATCACCTTCTATGGTGATACGCTCTCATATGTCCCATTTATTGAAATATTTTATTCTTCTTTGGAAATGTTATCTTTACTGTTTATTGGCCACAATTCTCTGCTTCTATACTTGCATTAGTTCTGGTTCTCAGTTGCAATGAACAGAAGGTGGTTCTGCCTAAATACTCTGAAAAGTTATTTTTTAAAAAGTAGTTGGGTAGCTCCCAGAAATATTAGGAAGGCAAGAGAACTATGGTTATGGCTAAGTGGCCATAAAAAAAATACCTCAGATCATACTTTAGTTCATAACTGATGAAAGGGAGGGAGGGAGGGAGAGAGGGAGGGAGGGAAGGAGAGAGAGAGAGAGTGAGAGAGAGAGAGAGAGAGAGAGAGAGAGAGAGAGAGAAGGGGATGGGAAAAAGAAGTGATACTTTCTCATCACTTTCTTTGTAACTATACTTTACCCCTCATCAAGCCTCATAAGTTGAAGAATTTCTCATATGTGGAAGAGAGTTCAAATCCTGGATTCCCAAATGAATACCACATGCATCCTACAGCTCTATAGTCTTATTTCATAGATTGTGGGATGTTGTTATGTAAGTTTATTACAATGTAATGAATTTACACAAGGTGATAATGAAACAACAAAGCAAAGAGAAATTAACAAATAAATAAAGCAAGGTAGGGAAATTATGCACATTATATCCATCTTAAAGATGTACAATGCACACGAGCATAAAGAGTACTCTAAAATTCCCACAGTGAAGAAAACTTGAAATAAAATTAGGCCCAGAATTTTCTAAAGTTACTTGATGTTGTATATGTTTATAAGACTGCTCTTATGGCAGCACTGTTAGGTGTATGTCTAACGCCCATTGTCCTTCTTCCTAACTCTAATTGGTCCATCTTCCTCATGACCTTGTTCAGGCACAGCCAACTTCATCCCAGGCCTGGGAATATGTCTTACTTGACTAAGATAATCATGGACATGTGATGCATTTTCATCCAATGAGATGTCAGTGGATGTTGGCTAGGGTATCTGAGATATTTTCTTAAATATTACAAATAATTACAAATATGAATTGAACTCTTTATTCCTATGGGCTTTGTCTCGTTTAGATGTGATGCCTTGCGTTGCTGTAGCCATCTTGCACCACAAAAGGGGTCATCCTGAGGAGAACATCTATACCAAAAGGATGGCAAAGAAGTAGCCCCAACATCTGTATCATATGACACCTGCCATCATATCTCATTATGTAAAATGATACATTTTATTCTTTATTAAGTGTTTAAAAACGTCCCAAATGAAATATGCTAAAACATCTTGAACACGTTCTATGGGATTTCCTTTGGAAACTATGATGATGTAAACTTCTGAGTTCTAAGCCTTGCTCTGTGCACCACCATCCTAGTATTTTTCCCTATTATTATCAAACAAAATACTACCTGTCCACATACTCAACAGCCTGCATTTCATTTGAATGTATAGTATTTATTTATTTGAAAAAATTAATTTTAGCTGATTAATCAAGCAAGTAACATTTTAGAAATCTACTGTTTCCCTTCTTGCACAAATGTGGATAAAACATCAAACACTGGGCATTGTGTCTTTACTCAAGAAACAGAGTCTAGCATTACACTTGGCCTGGGAGAGAAACTGTTGTTTAAATTTTAAACCAATGTCTGATTGTGTTGTTTGAACACTCCTGGAGAGGCAAGATTGAAGTTACAAACTTGTGCATGAAAGGGAAGGATTCCCACACATTATCTAGTACTTGACTTGCACGTTGTAAATGCTATCTCAGAATGTGCTACCTTTCCTTAGTTCTAATGTTATGAAGTCAAGAAATCTTCATTTCTGGGAGTCCAATAATGTTTTGAGAACTAATAGTGGTTTGCAAAAAAAAAAGGTGTATTTCTAAAAACAAGTATTTAAACCATTAAAAATCAAAGGCATCAATAATTTGCATCAACACAGTGATCAACACATATGGTGCTTAGTGTAACATGAGAGCATCATTCTGGCTCATCCTTCCTACACACAGTCTGCCAGAAAAATGTCCTTTCCTCTGCCAGCAGTTTCTCCTGTGGGTGCCATAGCCCTCAGCTTAGTAAGGGTGAGGGAGCTCTGCATAGATGTGAAATCCAACACAATAGTTAGGGCTGTGATGGTGGAGAAATTAGCCAAGGAAGAGAGAGCCGGGAAAGGGAACAAGGAGGCACCAGAGACTACTTCCTCCCCACCCCTAACATACCTTCTGCAACTCTTTCTACTAGCATTCATGAACAGATAGAGAACAAGGGAGGGAGAAAAAGAAGGACAGAGGGAGAAAGGGAAGAAGGGATATAGGGAGAGGGAAAGGCAGAGAAACAGGGAGGGAGGGAAAAGGAGAGAGAGCGAGAGAGACAACAGACATTTTCAGCTGATAGGTTATTTCTGCATTGAGCATTCTTAAAATTCTGAACTTCGCTTTTTTCCAAGTGTTTCTAAATTATGGATGCCAATAATTCAATCTTAAATACATTCAGTATAATTTCTAAAAATAGTATATGAGTATATTCCTTCACTCCCATTTGCTTCAGTTGAGGATCAAATGTTCTTAGAACAAAACTTCCACTAATTCATATTTCCTTATTGTACACCCAAAGTTTTCACCATAAAACTTAATCCTATTTCACTAGTCATTGGAGAGACATACATCCTATATAATAAAAAGCTAATATGCTAATTAGACCGAACAGCTGAACAACCTTCCAGACAACCTTCCAAATGAAGCCAGGGCTTTGAGGGCCAGCCAGGGCTGCAAGGGGCTGAGAGGGCCGAGTCCCTTGCACGAATTTTGTGCATCGGGCTTCTAGTTATCATATAAACATATGTGTTATTGTTATTTATTATTTGTCATTCAATCAATTTAGTATGTTGAGGTTTCAATCTGTGAGATATTGAAGCCTGAGTGGCATTTCGTGAATTTGGAACTTTTGTTTTTTGTCCTTTCATTTCACTATTTCATTATGTCAGCCATTCATCCTTCCATTGCATACATATTTATTTAAAGGGAATATATATTTTTATTTATTTCAGAGAGGAAGAGAGAGATAGAAACATCAATTATGAAAGGGAATCATTAATTAGCTGCCTCCTGCACATTGGACTGAGCTTGCAACCCAGGCATGTGCCCTTGACCAGAATCGAACCTGGGACTCTTTGGTCCACAGGCTGACACTCTATCCACCAAGCCAAACCAGCTAGGGCAAGATTCTTTCTTTTTAAGTTTGGTTCTTTCTATAATAAAACAGAGTGAATATATTTAAGGACCCATAATGGATCTCCACATACTAAGCTAATGCTCAGAACTGTTGTCAGATCCCTCAGGATTCCAGATACAAAACACACAAGTCACCTGGGAAATTAATGGGCTGAGATGCTGCCAACCTGAACAGGTATTCAAGTTATTTATCTTGGGGATGGATCCTTCACAGAATCTTATCTAGATGTAGTAGGCCAAGAGCTATGCTAGTTACACTCAGCATTCACCCCCAGCTGAAGACCTTTCCCATCCATCTTTCCCAACAATCCGACAACAAAAGCACGAGTGACTTTTTGTGTGGGCTGCTTTCTAAGATAGTCCCACGTGATTCCCCAGCTGCAGGTATTCATGCTTCTGGGCTGGACCTAGTGATTCACTCCTAATGAATAAAATGTAGCAAAAGTGACAAGATGTTGATAATCACTGTCCTGTGTATTAGATCTCCATTACCGGTGGCAAGTATGTACAGTTAGCTAACACTTCAATGGCAACCACAATATAAATGTAGCAAATCAATGTGTTATACCCCTTAAAGTTTCACAATATTATAGGTCAATTATATCTCAATTCAAAAAAAAAAAAAAAAAGCGACAAGATGTTAGTCACTTCTGATATTAGGTTACAAAAGACTGTGACTTCTGATCTGCTTACCCACTCCAGCTCTCTCATTTGCCCACTTTATGGAATCCAGCTGCCATGCTACGACTTGTCCCATCCAGAGGCTCATGTGGTAAGGAACTTAGGGCCCACCCTAAGGAACTGAATATGCCAACAACTGAAAGGAATTTTAGAGAGAGGATAGGTAGTTAGGGAGTAATGGGGGCCCATGAGAGAGGAAAATATAGAGGAGGGCTTGGAGCTGCCAAAATGCTTATCTTACTTTTATAAAGAATAGAGAAATATCACAAGATAAGGGAAGAGGAAAACATACATTCACAGGAGATAGAGAAATGTTACAAGATAAGGGTAAGAGGAAAGGGGATGACTGGGTGGGCTTTGAAGTTTGGAACTGATACTCTGCAAAAAAGTGACCAATTAGGAAAGCATGGGATCATAAAATGGAGAAGAGGTCCAATTAGAAGGGAGTTAGATAGTCAAGGAACTTCCAGTCTTTAAAAACCTTAGACAAAGGGGCTTGGTTGGTTACCCCTTTGGGAGCCCCTCCCTATGTGGGAGTTTGTATTTGCTCCCAATAAATTTCCACACTTTTACTAACAAGTACTTTTAGTCCACGAATTTTATTCTTCAAACTTTGTGAGACAAAAATCCACAAAGAGAGTCTGCTGACCAAACCCCACGTTATATAACCACTAGAGGCCCAGCTGTGTCTGGAGACATTCTTCAGTAAAATGCAGTGCTAAAACATCCAAGCTTTAATTCCTTATTAAGTCAGAAGTAGATAATTTAACCATATTTGATAGTCTCACTGAGTCTTGTAATCTAATTATAGTTGTTTACATTACTAAAAACATGTATTCATTAGGTATAAAAAAAGATGAGGGGAGATTACAAATGAAGAGGACTTAATAAATAAAAAGAGACTTTAAGCAAAGAAAAACAGATTACTTTCAAAACCATAATTTTTCCAGTCCAAGACATAGAGGAAAGAATTGAAGAAGCCAGCCTGGGGAAGGTGTCAGTAGATTGGTTCAGTGGCAGGACATTCCTCTACCACACACTACCTGTGGAAATTGTCATGGTGATAAAACCCTGTTCCTCCCTCCATTCCACGCTTCTCAGAGCTGGAAAGCCCAGAGTCAGGTTGTGGCTGTTCCAGTCCTCAATATTTTAAGCCACCAGAGTGGCAGAAAATGATGGTTATCAACAAAGCATGAACTCATGGAAAGAAAGCCACATATAACAAATGAGCAAAGTCTTCTTTTATAAGATTTTTCCCCCTCTAGGTGTTTAAAAATCTGAATGTGAAGGAAATTGGGTTTTGTTGGTAAGAGTAATGGGAGGCATTTGTTTAAGCTGCCATCCCACGGCTAACAAAGGGACATTACAGTCCCCATGGAAAGCCAGGGCCCAGGAGCAGTGGCAGAGGATGTGTGCAAAGGAGACAGGCATGGGCAACAGCATAGTTTCCGGAGCAGGTGGCCTCCTCCAGGTGCACGCTTCTACCCCAAACCCCCAAGAACCTTTGGCAAAGTACAAAATAAGAGATATTTTCTTGAAAACATATGATGACTGATGTCAGACTGTGAATTAAGGCACCGGGTAATGAGGCCGAAGCTTGAGCTGCATAGACTGGGGTGTGGATTAGGAGAGAACAAAAGCTCCATTATGATTTCTGTTTCCTTTTCAACTCTCTGTCACACATTTCTTAATGTGAATTTCATTCTCGAATTATTCCTGGAGTTTGGTTTGACGTTAGCATTAACAAACCTGACAGCCAGGTATAATAATTTGTTGCTTCAATGTGTTCTTTAAATTCAAACTTTTACTTTTTGGGTGGGGATTAATGAGTATTAAACTGACACTTTTAGGCAAAAGCCCCTCTATCTTAGAAAAGATGAGAGTATTTTTGCAGTTATTAGAATAAACATTTCCAATATCTGTTATTCTAAAATATATTAAACACACAGAAAGAACTCCCTATATATATATATATATATTTTTTAACTAACAGGTTCACTAATTTAGTGTTTTTTTGTTTTGTTTTATTGAGCAAATACTTATTGTGTCCAAGGTCCATTTTTTAGGTCTGGGACAGTTAGAAGTAAGATGTTCTTTAAGCTTACATTTTAGTTAAAAGAAATAGCTAATAAATACACTAATCAATAATAATGTAAACTAATAAATAAATTTGCAGTTTTAGATAGTGAAAGTGCTATTAAAAATTATCTCAGTGAAAAAAAATTCCAACTTTATTTTTTATTTCTTCCCAAGGAACATAGCTTCTAAGTATAAATTGCAAATTGTAAAAGGCCACTAAACTTCCATCTAAAGTCCAAATAAATGGTGATATATTTTCACTGGGGCAACTTGGGATAATGAACTATTGTCCAGCAGGTATTTCAGTATTATTTCCTCTTGGTGTTATGGTCTGAACACATTCTGGAATGATTCCATTGGCATAGAGAGTGCTACTTGGTTTTGTTTCTGGATGATACAACCATGAATGAAAGTGGGGTTTTGAATTTCCCTATTATTATTGTATTGATGTCTCTTACTCCCTTCAGATATGTTAGTCTTTGCTTTGTATATTTAGGTATCATGATATTGGGTGCATATCTTACCTAATAATAGAAAAACATGATAACTGACTGTACCTTCACGGTGCCCACAGCCAATCAGGAGTGAGTAACCAACAAAGATGGTGGTTAATTTGCATATGTGGCCGCCAAGCTGCCGGGGGCGAGGCGGGATGCTCTGGGCTTCTGAGCAGCGTAGGAAGGTGGAAAGGTGGCTCCAGACAAGAGCAAAAGTGGTGCCGGCAGCCAGGGAAAGAAAGGCCCATTCTGGCACGAATCTTCGTACATCGGGCTTCTAGTATATTTATAATTGTTATATTATCTTTATGAACCGACCCTTCAATTATATTATGAAATGACTGAGTTAAGTCTCCAGGTTTTTTACAGATGTAATACTTTCTCCATTGACTCCCTCCCTTGACACCTGCCCCTCCCAGGCCTTCAGCACACTATTGTCTGTGTCCATGGGCCATGCCTAGAGATATAAGTTCCCTGGTTTAATCTAGTTTTGGACTTAACATTTATTTTGTTCTAGAAGCTTGATGCACGAAGATTCGTGCTAGAATGGGCTTTCCTTTCCCTGGCTGCCAGCACCGCCTTTCCACTCCGGCCCAGCCCCTTTCCGCTCAGGCCCCGGAGCCGCCTCTTTCCGCTCGGGCCTTGCCTTCAAACGCTGCCCAGAGGCCCTAAGAGACTGGGGGTGGGGCAGAACGCCTGTGTCCCGCCCCCCTTCACTTGGTGCCTGTGTATGCAAATTAACTGCCATCTTTGTTGTGTTAATTTGCATACCACTCCTGATTGGCTGGTGGCACAGCAGAGGTACAGTCAATTTACATGTTTGTCTATTATTAGGTAAGATGATATAGGTACAGATACCCTTGCTCTCTCCTTGTTACTATTTGCATGGAATATCTTTTTACACCCCTTCACTTTGAGCTTATGTGTGTCCTTAAGGCTGAAATGAGTATCTTGTAGGTAACATATAGTTGGGTTTGTATTTTTGTTCATTCAATCAATCTATGTCTTTTGATTGGAGAATTTAACCCATTTACATTTTAAGTGATCACCAATAGGTAAAAACAAAACACCTTACATTTGCCATCTAGTTAATTGTGTCTGGCTGTTTTGTATTTCCTTTGTTCCTCTCTTCTGTCTTCCTTTGTAAGTAGATGATTTTTCACAGTAGTATATTTTGATTCTCTTTTTTTATCTTGTGTGTATCTGTTATAGGTTTATGTTTTATGGTTACTCTGAGGTTTACTTTAAACAACTTATTGGTATTTCTGTTTTATGCTAATAACAACTTACTTCCATTGCATACAAACTGTACCCTTCTATCCGCCCCATTTTATGTTTTTGATGCTACAATTTCATTTTTTTATGTTTTGTATACATTAATTATTTTAGCTATATCCAGTTTAATACTTTGTCCTTCAACATTTTTACTAAAGTGGTTAACACACCACCATATTACAGTATTAGAGTATGCTAAACCTGACTATATACTTAAACTTTATGAGTGTATTGTATTGTACATTTTCACATTGTAACATATTTCACATGTTTCCAATAAATGCCCTTTTGTTTAAGCTTGAAGAACTTTCAGAATTTTCTGTAAGGCATGTCTAGTGCTGATAAACTTCTTTAGCTTTTGTTTAATTAGCAAAGTCTTTATCTCACCTTTATTTTTGAAGGACAACTTTGCTGGATAAAATATTTTCAATTCGTAGTTTGTTTTTATTTCAGTACTTTGAATATATTGTCTCACTCCCTCCTAACTTCCAAGTTTCTGCTGAGAAATTTGCTGATAGCCTTATGTCAGTTCTCTTGTATGAAAAAAAAATGTTTTTCTCTTGATGCTTTTAAAATTATCTTTTTTAAATTTTAGACAGTGTTATAATATATATTGGAGGACGAGATTATTTCAGGTAAAATTTTTGACATGACCTATTAGCTTCATGAATGTGGATGTCCAAATCTCTGCCCAAGTTTGAGAAGTTCTCAGCCATTATTTCTTTTCTTTAAAAAAAAATAAATGTGTATTTTTTTTTATTTCAGAGAAGAAAGGAAAGGGAAAGAGAGAGAGAAAAGCATTAATGATAAGAGAGAATCATTGATCTGCTGCCTCCTGCACACACCCTAACCCTAACCCTGACCAGGAATGGAATCGTGACCTCCCAGTTCATAAGTCAAAGCTCAACCACTGAGCCACATGAACTGGGCCAGCCATTATTTCTTTAAATAAGCTTCCTTCCTCTTTCTCCTTCTTCTTTTTCTGGAACTCCACGTATGCATGGCTCATTTCTCTTCAGATGTTCCGTGACTCCCACAGGCTTTTAAAATTCGTTTTCATTCGTTTTTCTTTTTGCTCCTCTGACTGGATAATTTCAAATGATCTGCCCTTGAGGTCACTGTTTCTTTTTTCTGCATAGTCCAGGCTATTAATTTAACTCTTTCTTCTTTTTTTTCGGTTTGGTAATTGTATTCTTCAACTCCACAATTTCTGCTTGATTTTTTAAAATTTTTCTATCTTTTTGTTCAACTTTTCATATGTTCTTATATTCTTTACTGGATATGTCCTCTGTTCCATTTGTGGTATCATGTTTCCCTGGTCCCTCTAGCCTTTTTAGGTGTCTGCACATATGCAACAGTCACCTCTTGCAGGGTCCCTGGCTATTGGTGTGCACTCCTGTGACTCCAGGGTCTCTTCATGGATGCATGGCAGGTTTTGCTGGTGACAGGGAGCAGGCTAGGGGTGTTCTGGTGCATAGCTGGGAGATTAGCTGCAGATGAGCCCTGTGGTGCAGACCAGTGTCAGAGACAAGTCCAGATCCAGGCCCATTAGCAGCTGTTGGACCCTGGTCGTCAGTGTGCACTCCTGTGGCTGCAGGATCAACCCACTGAAGTGTGCACAGAACTGGTGGCCAATGATAAGATTTGGCTTGGGGTGTGCATGTGTAAAGCTAGTGGAGTCTATCTGTAAGTGAGCCTGGTGGTGCAGTCAGTGGCTGGAGATACAGCTGACATCTAGGCCCACAAACAGCTGCGGAGAGGAGAGGGGGCTTGAACGCCTACATGCACTTCTGTGGCTGCAGGATCTTGCCATGGCATGCGCATGGCAGCAGAGGATGATTATAAGAGTCAAAATGGCAGCGTGCAAGTGCACAGCTGGAGGAGCTAGCCCCAGGAGTGTGCAGAACAATGGGTGACAGCTGGGGAATTCTACGTTGATGCCTTGCACTTACAAGAGTTCTGAGATGGCTGCTTGTGCAGATCTCACACTCTGGCAGGTGCAAGGGTGGAGAGGGATTTAGGGGAGACTCAGGTGTTTGACATCTTCAAATTCGAACTATGTGGCAAAAACCAGTAAAAATGCCGTGGGTCCTTGGCGGCTGTGCTGGCCATTGGTTTAGTCAGTGGCTAAAGCTGCTGGGGTTATCTGCAGAGCAGGTCACCAGGAGCTGTGGTCACTCCTGCTATACACTGAGTGGCCAGATTATTATGATCTCTGAACGCATAATAATCTGGCCACTCAGTGTACTTACGTATAAGGGAAAGCTTGCAAATCTTGATATGTCAAGGGACCAGGAAATAGCGACCCACAGCCTCTGGCTAGTAAGTCCTCTGCTTCTTTCTAACTACCCACAATGCAGTTCTTATACATGGAAAAACCTTATTTTAAAATCCCAACTCTGTGGTCAGTCTACACTGAGTGGCCAGATTATTATGCGTTCAGAGATCATAATATCTGGCCACTCAGTGTATAGCTGACCATGGTAACTACTGCTCTTCATCCTTGTTTCTGGTTGTTTCTGTACTCCTCAGCTTTGCCAGTATCTGGGTGGAGTGAAACCAAAATAGGCCTGTCAGTTTCCTATTAGCTGAATTTTATAATTTGACTCCATATTTTGAGCACCTATAAAGCAAACTATTTCTTAGCTCTCATCATTTACTGTCAGCTATGCATTATGTGTTGTGGTATCTGCATCCATCTAGCCACCACCCTTGTCTACCATAGCATTAACACACTGCTAAGGACAGGCAAGTCCCAATGAGTGACTACTAAATACATGTTCTGATAAAGAAGACCCAGATACACTTTTCCAGTTAGGGACAAACTAAATTGTGTGATCAGCACATAGCTTGATTTGCGATTCGTGGACTAGTGGCATTTGCTAGACAGAGTGAGAATTTTTTGGTGACAATTTCTAACCTCTGATTCCTTCCATTCTAACACCTCTATTTTAAGTCTTGGTTGTTGTTTTGAAGTTTCAGAGCTAAAACGGAAGGTAATATTATATAATAAGAAAGCCAGAAGGGCTTTTTAGTTTTTATTTTTTAATTTTGTGTCTTGTTGGAAGGTCTAGAAAATGACCCCAGGATGCCAGTCTCGGTGTTCTCAAGGGATCCATCAGAGCTTCAGTTTCTCTGCTTTCCTGGCCTGCAGCTCTTTCAGTCCCAAGATACCAGCATATCCATCTCTTTCTAATTTTCCAGGTCATTAGACAGCAACCTTCAGAGAATCACAGGTATCCACAAGGGACTTTGGCAGATCTACACATAACCCATTGCTAATGGAAGATCATCAGTCACCTTTAACTTAGGTTCTAAAGTCATAATAAAATGAAGGGCTGAACACAAAATACTGACAATTTCAGTCCAATATCTGGCTTTTATCAGCTGGGTATTTTAGTGAAGCCTGTAGTCTGGGATTTTTCAGGTGTTTATGTAGAATTATTCTCTAAGGACATAAATACGAATAAGATAACTATCCAGGATTTAACTTTATTTCAGGCAAATAGATTCCAAAATGATTTATTAAATAGCTACATTGTGCTTGAAACTGTATTTTTTAGTAGGCTATTATGTGACTTGGAAGTATCACTAATCATCAACAAATAATTTCTTATGCCTGTAGCTCAAATGTACTTAAATATTGGAGTGTCTGAGAATCACAGGCGGAACTGGTTAAATTACCAAAGCCAGGTCACTTCCACACCCCTGAGCTTCCTGAGCTCCTCCAGTGATTCCGATACATCGTATCTGAGAAGCACTGCCACAGCCCTGAGAATCTCTGGTAAAAGAAACAACTTACAATCGAAACACCTGACATAGAAATATGTACCGTTGAGGTCACTGATATGAGATTCTTATTTGAACGTGCTCCATGTTTTTGTCTCTCCAAAGCACTACGTGTGCCAATCTTAGGAACTATTCTTTGTTGCAGTTTCTGAAACTGTAGTAGGAGGGGGCTGCCTGAGAGTCTCCAAATTTAATTTCTTATGTCGTATGTATTACAATAATTCAGGCCATTTCAAGCATTTACTCCGTATTTGGTGAAAATCTTCCCCAGTTTTTAAACTAATGATTATGGACAAAAACAAAACTGTTTTATACAGTGGTATATGTAGATATGTGTACACATATCAATTCACTCATATGTTTCTATGAACTAAAATATTACATTATGAAGAATATATTATCTTATAAACTTTTATACCAAAATACCTAGCAAATTGTTTGACTTACCATATGCATTATAGATATATGTAGATATAAAACGGTATAGATGTATGGATATGTGTGTATACATGTATATGTATATGTATATGTGTACATATATATTTGAATAAATGATTTCTGAATTTAAGGCTTAGATGTATTATGTAAATTCAAATTCCTGTGCTCCACCCCAGTCTCACTAAATGAGAATATCGAACGGGGGCTGGAACATTTATAATTTTATCAAGCTTTCTCCACTACAGATAAATTCCAGAGGAGCAGGTATTTTCTTTCGCTTATTTCTACTGTTTCTTCAATGTGTAAAACATGCTTGGCACAGAATGAGCAGCTTGATAAATATTTGTTGAATGAAAGAAACTGCCAAGATCATAATGAGATTCTGTTGTGCACCATTTGGAAGCTACAGCTCAATCCTTATAGACACTTCAATCTAAATGGAAGACACGGCCATACAGACATAGATTTATGTAGATGGAGGCGGGGAGACGAGAGAGAGAGAGAAAGAGAGAGAGAAAGTGCAGGAGAGAGAAAGAGAAAGAGAGGGTGGGAGAGAAAGAGATAAAGAAAAGGAGAGAGAGAAGGAAAGAGGGAGAGAAAGAGAGAGAGAGGGAGGAGGGACAGAGAGGGAGAGGAAGAGGGGGAGAGAGGGAGAGCGAGGTGTTTTAGCACCAGCAGTGTGTGTCTCATCCCATAACAGAAGACATGGAGGCAGAAAAACATCCCTACCCTGTTTCTCAGCCTGTGATATCATTGGACCTCTCTAAACTGTTTTCTCTGTCCCTTCTCTGGAGTAAAATTTAACATTTATTCTTGTTGTGTTCCCAGCTTGTTGCTCTTCAATACACCAGATACTAAACCTATCTCTATGGAGGTGATTCTCAACTGGTGGAGATTTTGTCTCCAAATGGACATTTGGAAATGCCTGGACTAATTTTTATGTCAAGACTAGGGCCCGGTGCACAAATTCGTGCACATTGAAAGGAAATTAATTAGCAGAAATATTTTAATATGGCTATTCTTCCTTTCTCTATAATAGAAGTGTCAACCAAATTCACAATCAACAATGACAGATCGAAACACACCCATGTGACTGACACCAGTGAGAGCTTTATATGTTTCACACATGCATGAGTCAACTTAGCCTTTTATAGATATAGAACAAACTTGCTTAATTAGACTTGCTTTCTGATTTAGCTAAACTTTTTTCCAGCCCAGTGAAGAACCCCAACTTCTCTTTCAGGTAATTGTCAGCAACACAACAGTAAATATTAACATGAAGCAGATTATGATGGTAGATCATGCAGGGAGAACAAAGGGTAAAATATTTAACTGCAGCAGTGTTTAACTATATTCTGCACAGTGTGAAAACCTGTAGTCATTTTCAAGGTCCACCAATTTTTACTTCTTTTTAGTTGGGTCAAGTTTCTAAGCTTTCTAAATCTCCGTTTTCTGGCTAATGAAAAGAAAATAGGATTACACCAAGTCTCCTATCTACCTACTCCAGGACTTCGGTGAGGATCAAATGAGAAGAGGCACGTGAAAATGCTTCACAGACATTTGGTTATAGTGTGAAATATTTCCACCTGGCTATAAAGCAAGTCATGTTCCTGGACTGAAGAAACTCAAGGAGGCTAGTCATCACTAGGGAGAGGAAGCCAGGCTTTGCTAAATAATGTCATTACCCGGACAGTCAGACACTTAGCATATTAGCCTTTTATATATATAGATAGGTGTGTGTGTGTGTGTGTTTTAAATATATTTTTATTGATTTCAGAGAGGAAGGGAGAGGGAGAGAAAGAGAGAAACATCAATGAGAGAGAGTCATTGATCGACTGCCCACAACCCAGGCATGTACCCTTGACCATAATTGAACCCAGGACCCTTCAGTCCACAGGCCGACACTCTATCCACTGAGCCAAACTAATTAGGGCTGTGTGTGTGTGTGTATGTGTGTATGTTTTGCTGGTCTCTAGTGCACACAGGTCAAGAATGCCACAATGTACAAGAGAACCCCGTACTAATGAAGTGCCAGATTCAAAATGTCAATAGTGCTGCTGTTAAGAAACTCTGCTATAGAATAACCACATGCTGGATATCCTATCTTCAAATAGGATCAAGATTAGTTAAAGTTATTTCTTTGATAACACAGCTCAAATGTGAATTTCAGTTCTCTTCATTTTTTATAACCAGCCACTGCCATACTTTACCTGAATGATTACTGATGCATTTTCCAGGAATTGCCATAACCCAATGCATGTCCTTCCACAGTTAAAACAATACTTCATGCCTCTCATTGGTCTTAGAATAAAATCCAAAATTTTAACTATGTGACTTAATATCTACACTGCCATCTTAAAACAGTACCATTCTCTTTATGTTCATATCATCTATCCACCATGTCCTTTGGAAATTGACAGAACATGCCAAACCTTTTCCTAATTCAAAGCATTCACTCTTGTCCCAATAAAATCTCCCACACCTTCTTTTGCATTTATAGTCACCAATCCAGGATCAACCTATGCCCCCAAAGGGGTTTTTCTAACTATTCTACTTAAAGTAACTGCCTCCAATTATTGTCACAGATTGGTTTTGTATTTAATTACACATTTACTTGTCATTTCTGCCACCCTTACTTCAACATAAGCTTCATGAGGAATGATACCACATATATCCTCCTTACCATTGTATCTCCCACATCTAGCCCATGCTTGGCATAAAGTAATAGTTATGTAATCAAGGAATGATCTATAGAAACATTACACATATCCAAATAATATGGAAGTGTTACAGCAAAGCATAATACCCAGACCAAAAGTATATTAATAAGAAAATACAGACCATTCACTGGGAACAAGACTAAAGGGATTCACTCTCAGAGCAGCAAAGTGAACCCCTCCTAAATGATTCCACTGTAAAATCTAGATTAGTGTTCAACAGTGCAAAGACTCAAATTACAGCTCAAAACAAATCAAGTCGCTGGAAGTAGTCCCGTTTTTAATTAAACATCATCTCTACACCTGGCTCCACTGCATACCCTGTTTAGTTTGTTAATTATGTTTTGTGAGGAGCAGAGCAAGGCACTTGTACTGAGTAATTTATTGAGTCAAACAATGTAAATTCTGTGATTTTGAAGACAGTTTGAGTATGCTTGAGACAAAAGAGATAATTGGTTTGCCCTAAACATTTTGGTTCTTTACTTTCACATATACATGAACACAAAAGAAATCCTTTTTGTTTCATTTTGATTGAAAGGTCCAGTGTAATCTAAGTTATGTTTTTTGTTTCTCTGAAAGAAACAACTCTCAGACCATGGAAAGAAGTTTGTCTTGTGCAGTTGGTGCAAACAGAAGAAAATGTCAAGCTAGCACAGGAAAAAAGTTAGATGCCACTATGCCTCACAGTGACACATATCGATATACATTCTAAAATGTGAATGGAGTAGGGACCAAATAAAGCAGTGACTTAAAAATGTTGATACTTAAAATGTAATGAATTGAAAATGAAATCACTTTTGCCCTTTTCTAAGAGAAAAGGAAATTTTTGCATGTAAAAGCAGGCATACTTTATTGGAGGAGAAAATTACTTCAATTGTGTGTAGGTTACTTCCTGTTTAATCTTGATGATTATATCAGAGTTTATGGAAATGAAGTTGTCATCCACTCCCCAGGGTATAAATTCAGATATTACTGAAGCACTTGTCCTGGGAGATGGTAGGAGGAAGTTACTGGCTCACTGAATTTCACTCCTTTTTCCTGTTAAGCATTGATTAGGGCTATTTCTCACTCCATCTACTCTTCTTTTTCTCCATTTCTTTCTGACTAGGAAATAATTTTATTGGGGCAAACTGATTTAAGTAATCTCTAGGGAGGTTTAGAATTTGGATTGAAAATATACATGATTCTATAATATGCCTTACCAATTTCTTCAAATGGTGGACAAAATTGCAAGTATAATTATAAAGGGGATGTCTGCTTCTCGTATCATTGGTTTGCAAAATATTTCTTCATATACATATATGCAACTGAAGAAAACACATTCAAAGCATTGAATTGAATCCATTGAATTGAAGAGGAGGGACTTTTACATACAATAGACATTTTAAGTAGATGAATGCTGTTCCTCTCCTAAAAACATTTGATAACTTTATTTCCATTGAATATCCCATTGTAAAGCATAGCACTAAAATGATCATATGGTGGATATATTACATTCAGAGATATGCATTTTTCTGCTAGTAATGTTAGTTGTTCTGGTGATTGTTTTGCTAGTTAATGTATTTTTCTTCAAACTTATTTTATGGGGACTTATTTTTCTTCCACTTTATTTACTTGATTACTTGTGTGTAGGTGTTTTTAAATAACTTAAACCTACTTGAGGAAGACATGCATAATTCCCTACATTATTTTCACAATATGGAACAAATATCTTTTTCTACAAATAAAAGAAAACACTTATTGAACCAATAATCATAATTGTATAAATGATTTCACCAAGCATCATTGGACTTGGGTAAAATTATTGTTTTTTTCTCTAACAGAGATCTCTTTTCCCACTGTTCGTGACGAAGTTATTTCAGTAATGTTCTATAATACTTACCCTTTGCACAGTTGTATTAAAAAACAACCAACCAACCAACCAACAAAAAAACCTTTCAGGGAGGGACATATATACTTGGAAGTGAAAACAGTATTTATAATTCACGGTGAATGAACAGAGCACCCAGAGATTTTCAGGCAATGGGGTAATATAAGTTTGCTTAATATACCATACAAGTGCTAGGAGTGCACTGAATATGTTCCCAGTGGCATTATTTCCCACATGGTTCCACTTCAAATTCAAACACGATTTTCTATGTAATCCTCTTTAACATACCTATGTTTTTTTTTCTTTGCCTGTTATAGCATAGTAGTTATATTTTTACATAGCTGCTGTTCACTAGAATTTACATTTTTATCCCTTCAAACATAAAATGGCAATTATTCTTCTCATAGTTTTGCAGGTCTGTGAGCCTCATTTACTACTGTGTCAAATAGATTAGGATATATTTCTTTTTTGTCTGCACTTTCTTTCAGTCTTGGCATCCATATCTAAAATAATACTGCAGACAGTATAATTTTATAAAGATATTAGTCAATATATGGTGAATATTTTTCATATCATGAAATGTTTGTCTACAACATTATAAAATCATTTAAAATAATGTCATAGAATGGCCAACATGTAAAAACCCATAATTCTCTTATTTGTCAAGCATTTATAAACTTCTTTTATTTATTAGATAATGTTGTGATCAAAAGCCTTTAACATTTGCCAGTTTTATCAGTAAAATGTGGTGCCTTGATATATATATATATATATATATATATATATATATATATATATATATATATAATTTTTTTAGAAGATTAAGTACAGACATTTTAATGGAGGAAACCAGGCAGTATGTTTTAGAGGATGCATTGTTTCTTATTTTCACTCCATAAAGCAGACATTATGGTTTCCATTCGATACAGGGGACCAGGGCTTATAGATATTGAGTACTCTGCCCTGTGACACAAAGTTAATAAATAGTGAAGTGGGCTACATTACCTGGACATCACATCAACGCTCTACTTTTATAGTGGGGTGCTGATAATTTCTTCATGGATTTATTGGATTTTGCATATTAAGCAGTCTAATTCATTGTGTATATTATTGTATACACATAGTAATTGTTTAATTAAACAGTTTTTAAAAATATGAGATAATTATAGATCCACATGACCTTGTAAGAAATAATTTAGAGAGATCTCCTATATCTTTTACCCAGTTTCCCCTAGTAACATCTTGCAAAACTACAGTAAAATGTTACAAGCAGCAAGTTCACATTGGTACAGTCAAGATATAGAAGGTTTCTATCATCATGAGACTCTCTCGTGCTGCTTTTTAATAGTCACACACTTTATTGGGAAAAATAGGCAAAAGTAATCTACTCCATCTTCCTGGGCATAGAAATCTTCTAACATTTCTTTTTTAAAAGCCTTTAACATTGGGTCAAGTGCCCCAAGAGTACTTTTTTTTTTTAAAGGGAAATGGGACTTAAGTAATCTATATAGAAATCGTAAGGTTTGCCACGTTTTAAACTGATCTTGAGGACAACTACCAGGAGTCCTGGTCAGGCCCTTGTCTGCAGCCACACCAGAGAATGCAGGTCAGCATGCTGTTTGCTAGTGGGAGCTGGTGCCAAATGGTAATCAAATATTTTGTAGGTGGTGTTGCTAGAGTAAGTGAACCACATAAGTGGAAACAAATACCCTATAGTCATAGTACTAAATTTGGAAAAGAACAGGGACATTTACATGCATTATCTACAGTCTAGGAGACATATGGGTTAAGATTCTTTTTATCTGCAAGCCTCAGTTTCCTGCTGTGTAGAACTGCAGAAATAAGAACTAACAAATTCGTGAATATTAAGTTCTAAAATAGCAGTAATATATTGATATCTACTATGTATATGTAAATAACTTACATGGCAGATTATTATACTCATGTAGCAGATTATCAGATGAAAAATAGAGGCATTAAGTGACTTTGTCTAACATTAAAGAGATCCTATGTGATGGGAATAAAGAATAAATAAAAAATTGCATCCTTCTAGAATGTTACTCTTTTCACTTGAAAAGTGAAAAAGCATTTTGCTAAATGTGTCCCTTACATAAAATATATGGCCCAGCAGGTGTGGCTCAATGGTTGAGCATCGACCCATGAACCCAGAGGTCACCAGTTGGATTCCCTATCAGGATTGCAGGCTCAATCCCCAGTAGGGGGCATGCAGGAGGCAACTGATCGATGTTTCTCTCTCATCAATGGTTCTATCTCTCTATCCCTCTCCTTTTTTCTCTCTCTAAAGTCAATAAAAACATATATTTTTAAAAAAGTTATGACTCACTCAGGAAAACCAATACACAGGGGGTTATGTATTTCCAGAGAAAGGCGCGCACATATTTTTATATATTATAGACCTTATCACCAAGAATAGGGGTTAGGAAGAATCCATTCACCCACTCTATATCCACTGATTATCTAGCATATACCAGTAACTCTTATAAACTCCGTGATATAGATATCACTTGCAGGCTTAATAAATAACAAGTACGAAAGGCCTATTGTAGGGGAAAGCCTCCTGAATGCAGCCTTGTGACGGCCATAAGAATGGGCCTTGGGCCTGGAACACCTCCTTTGCAGGAGAAAGAGACCTCAGCCTGTGCTGGGCTTGTTGCCTCGTGTGGGAATATATTTCTCTGTTTCAGACTCAATGTGTATCTTTGTTCTGCTTAAGCCTATGTGTGATCTGATACCCGGACACCCCACTGCTATATATGTCTCCTGTGGGGAGGGACATGGTCCTTTGTTCTCTAACACAAAAGGGATGCTTGCAGACCAATGACCCTGCATTGATTGCTGTGAGGACCTGCCGGCTATGGGGGGAACATCACCCACTACTGAGCTGATCTTGCTCTCCTTCTTTGTGTGAGTAAAAGGTTGTTGCATTCAGTGCTGGACTGACTATGTTGTGTTTTCCTTGATTATCTATATATATATATATATATATATATATATAAGCCTAATATGCAAATTGTCCCCGTGGGAGTTCAACTAGGAGACGGGGAGTTCGATCGCTCACTATGATGTGCGCTGACCACCAGGGGGTGGCGTGGAAAGAAGGAAGGCCCCGGCCAGCAACCGGAAGGCCCCTGATGGCTGGCCAGGCCGAGGGACCCTTCCTGTGCACAGATTTCATGCACCAGGCCTCTAGCTTCAATACTAAAATGAGGTGGACAGAAGTGTTCAGACTCTTACTCCTGATAATAGGTAACAGATGCCACTTTCTTAATGCCTAAATAATTTATTCCAGTCCTACTTGTGGGTGTTAGCCTTCTCTATTGAGCACAGAATATCAGAAGGAATTATATTAATCTATTTACATGGATGGCTTATTATGTACAACTGTAAATTATAACAAACTTTTAATGAGCACTCACTTTGTGGTAAGCATTATTGTAAACACTATACATATATTATCTTACTTAATCCAAATGCTCTCTGATGTACATGCTCTTATTACACCATGTGATAGATGAGAAATCCAGACACAAATTGTGTAATTGGCTCAAGGTCACCCAGCTAGGAAGTGGTGAAGCCAGGATTTAAACTAAAAAATACTGGCTCCAGAGCCTATTCTCTTCAATAAGGTTGATGATTGCGAATGATGGGCGGTTGTCATGAAAGAAGAAATGTGATTCCAATGTAAGAAGAAAATTTGTGCAAGGTGACCTTTAACTTTCTAACTCTGAGTCCCATATTTCTACAAATGATGTTTTTTTAAGTGGGCTGTTCAGCTTGAAAAAAGACTCTGCTAATTTTTTACCTTGTGTAAGAATTAATACTTTTCTAAATTAACAAACTTTAATTCTAATTCAATTTCGGGATGATATAAACAAATTTTATAAATTTTAAAAATAATTTTAGAATATATAATTTATTCCTCAAATTACCACTCTGCAACCATGATATTCTATACTTTCACCTTTTATTAAAACAAAAGTTGTTTTTGAGGAAACTCCATACTGTTTTCCACATCAAAAAATTAAATATGGAACTGCCATTTGACCCAGTAATCCCACTTCTAGGAATATATCCTAAGAAACCCGAAACACCAATCAGAAAGAATGTATGCACCCCTATGTTCATTGCAGCACAATTTACAATAGCTAAGATCTGGAAACAGCTCAAGTGCTCATCAGTAGATGAGTGAATAAAAAAGCTGTGGTACATTTATACCATGAAATACTACGCAGTAGTAAAAAAGAAGAATCTCTTACCATTTGAAGCAGCATGGAGGGACCTGGAGAGTATCATGCTAAGTGAAGTTAGTCAGTCAGAGAAAGAGAAGTATCACATGATCTCACTCGTATGTGGAATCTGAGTAACAAAATAAACTGATGAACTGAGTGAATCCAGAGACATAGAAGCATGGAACAGAGTGCGGAATCTCGGAGGGAAGGTGGGGGAGGTGGGGAGGTGGGGCATAATCAATCAAAGACTTTGTATGCATATATGCATAACCCATGGACACAGACAATAGGGCGGTGAAGGCCTGGGGTAGGGGTTGGGGCAGGCTGGAGGGGTCAGTGGCAGGAAAATGGGGACATATGTAATACTTTCAACAATAAATAATTACTTTTAAAAAAGAAGTTGTTGAGAATGACAATAGAGCTAATGCTTGAAATGGTTTTTGCTTCAGATGCCTTCCCTTTGCCTAGACATTTTTCTCTGCCCCTTTTCTTTGGTTATTGGTAAAGACTGTTTCACATATGTCCTTAACAGCTGACAAGGAAGTGAAGAACAAGGAGCTATCAAATTGTCACAGTTAAACCACCATTTCCATTTGACATCCCTTCTAGTACATATACTCCTTTAGAGAAAGTATGCATTCTTATACAGTTAAGAATTATTCGTTCCTCTTTTATAACTCTATACTATTAATTTAGAGAACACTTTATACTTCAATTATATGTTCCCATGTTATAATTTTATTAATATTTGTGTTGTAAACTTCACAACACAGATATAGTATAGGAGCCAAATTCTCTATCTGCTGTATCTGTCCCCTTCCCCCGCCCCAGGTTATCCACAGCAACATAGTATTAACAGAGTAATAAATATTCAAAAGCAAATAATTAGTGATTAACTAAGAAAATAAGTGATAAGACAGAATTTAGGAACCTGAATGTCAGTGTGGGCAATGTAGTGTCAGAGAAATGACCTTGAGTGTTAAGTCTAGGACAGGGAATTATCTGTAACCAATTTAGGCAGGAAGATTAGGGGAAGCAAGGTGAGATAAGGACTAGCTGGATGACAATAGACATCCAACTATATCACTGTAAGAAGATGTTTCTGCATATTATAAAGCCAGGAAGAGAAATATAACTCAGCAAAGAACCTTGACATACAGGAAGCTATTATTTAATTTGTTTAAAGCTATAACATAGAATTCCTACCATCCTAAACAAAATCCAATCGTTAAGTATTCACAAATTAATAAATGCTTAGAATTTTGCTAAACTAAAAATTACACATATAAGATTTGCTTCTGAACTTCAAAAATGTCATAATCATATACAAAAGACAGATACACACACACACACACACACACACACACACAAATGGTCTTTTACCATCGGAATTTACCATGGTAAATTAGATTCAGTCTGATGGTACACCAAAAAACCTATAGCCAACTTATTAATGCAGAAAAAGTCCACAATTACTTTGTCTGATACTACATTTATATTATGAGAATCCACAATAATAAAAGAGAATTATGCAAATTGACCATACCTCTGCAACACCCACCAGCCAATCAGGAGTGAGTATACAAATTAACCCAACAAAGATGGTGGGTTAATTTGCATATGCAGGCATGGGGCGGCCAGGCGGGGCAGGACGCCTGCTATGAGAGGAAGGGAGGGGGTGGAGGGAGCTACAGGAGCAGCGCTCCAGCCAGAGTGGAGAACACTGAAGGCTCCAGCTGGAGAGAACATTGAAGGCTCTGGCCGGCCAGAGCGAAGGCCTGGGTCCCAGGTGCTGGAGGAAAACCGGTGCCGGCAGCCCGGGGAAGGAAGGTCTATTGCATGAATCTTCGTGCAACAGGCCTTTAGTCTATATATATAAAAGCTAAGTGACCGACCGTATGTCTGTCCGACCGGCAGGTACATATGACGTGCACTGGCAATTTAAAAATAAACATTGACTCGCCCATGTGTGATACATATAAAGCTCTTGCTGACACCAATTGCATGTGACCCCAGAATGTATCTGAAGACTAACTATTGGCACAATGTACCAGGGTTTTTAATATTAAGTTGAATGCTCTTTTAAATGATATATGTAAATTTGATTTATTTTGCAAAGTAATAGCTAAAATTCATGTAATCAAATTTCAGAAACACGGACTGCCTACCCTCACATCCTATATAATAAAAGTCTAATATGCAAATTGTCCCCTCGGGCGGTCATTTAAGCATGAGTTCAACTGGGAGACTGGAAGTTTGACCGCTCGTTATGCCATGTGCTGACAACCAAGGGGCGGCGTGGAACATGGCAGGCGTCAGCGACATGCTGCGACCTCTCACGGGATACCTGGGGTCGGGGTCGATGGAGACAGAGGTCCAGTGAAAATGTGGGGTGTCCGCCGAGCTCGTTCTCACTCCCCCTGCTACCCTACCCTGGGATGCCAGGACTCGCGCACCGGAGAGGCCACCGCGCTCAGGTGCCAGGCGCCTGTGAGGAGCCTGCCCCGCACCTGCACGGCGTCTTCCGGGTGAGCTAGGCCACAGCTGCTGGGACTGCAGGGGCTGGTGGGGCTCCCGTGGGTTTGCATAGGAGCTGGTCTGTGAGGCCAGCCAGGAGAGAGCATGCTGCCTGCCCAGCTTCCATGTGGTGCCACTGGGCGGACCAGAGGCCCACAGTGCGCTCGGCCCATGGCATCCAGCCGCACTCACCACATCTCCCCCTGGGGACGTGGGTGCTGTGACTCGAGTGAAGGGGTCTTCACGGGGGCCCAAGGTCCCAGGTGCTGCCCAGTGCCCAGAGGTCAGCTGGGACCTGCCCTTCCACACTAGATGCTTGTGCTTTGATCACTGGCCAGGCCTAGGGACAGCACCCATGCATGAATTTCGTGTACGGGGTCTCTAGTATTATTGATATTAGACAGTGAATCCAAATTACGAACAGAAGATGACATTGACTGTATAGTTAAGGCAGAAATTCTGGATGAAGACCAGTGTCCTTGACTTTTTAAAATTGTAAAGTCAAATATGGTACATGGACTATGTGAAATACAAAATCCAAATAGTCCATCTATGGAAAATGTTCAAAGGGATTTTCACACCTATTTAAGTGATGATTCCATCAATTCAACGGATGATGCCGAAAAGAAAAATTTTCCCATCGAATTTCCTAATAATATTATTCTTTCGGGAATAGAATGTCATAAATTAAAATTGAAAGTAGGTGCAATCATCATGCTACTGAGAAGTCTTAATAGTAAATGGGGTCTTTCTAATGGTACTATATCTACTATCCAAAGATTGTGACCTAACATAAACAAAGCTGAACTATTAACAGGATCTGCAGAAAGAGAGGTTATTCTGAATCCAAGAATTGATTTGTCCCCATCTGACACTGGCTTCCAATTTAAATTAATTGAAGACAGTTTCCCATGATGCCAGCATTTGTGATGAGTATTAATAAATCACAAGGACAAACTCTAGACAGAGTAGGAATATTCCTACCTGAACCCGTTTTCGGACATGGTCAGTTATATGTTGCTTTATCTAGAGTTCGAAGAGTGTGTGACATTAAAGTTAAAGCTGTGAGCCGAAACCGGTTTGGCTCAGTGGATAGAGCGTCAGCCTGTGGACTGAAGGGTCCCAGGTTCGATTCCGGTCAAGGGCACGTAACTTGGCTGCGGGCACATCCCCAGTAGGGGGTGTGCAAGAGGCAGCTGATCGATGTTTCTCTCTCATCGATGTTTCTGACTCTCTGTCCCTCTTCCTTCCTCTCTGTGAAAAATCAATAAAATATATTTAAAAAAAAAAAAAAGTTAAAGCTGTGAATACTTCATCACAAGGGAAATTAGTCAAGCACTCTGAAAGTGCTTTTACTCTTAATGTGGTGTACAGGGAGATATTAGAATAAGTTTAATCAATTTATCAGTCATTGTTTTTATCAATGTTGTTTTTATATCATGTTTTCTTTTTATATCATGTCTTTGCTGTTGTTATATCATGTTGTTGTTTATTTATTAACTAGAAGCCTGGTGCACGAAATTTGTGCATGGTGGGGGGGTGTCCCTCAGCCCAGCCTGCACCCTCTCCAATCTGCGACCCCTCGAGGGATGTCTGACTGCCTGGGATCGGGCCTAAACGGGCAGTCAGACATCCCTCTCACAATCCAGGACTGCTGGCTCCCAACTGCTCGCCTGCCTGCCTTCCTGATTGCCCCTAACCACTTCTGCCTGCCAGCCTGATCACCCCCTAACCACTCCCCTGCCAGCCTGATTGATGCCTAACTGCTCCCCTGCCAGCCTGTTTGCCCCTACCTGCCCTCCCCTGCAGGCCTGGTCACCCCTAACTTCTCTCCCCTGCAGGCCTGGGTCCCTCCCAACTGCCTTTCCCTGCAGGCCTGGTTGCCCCCAACTTCCCTCCTCTGCTGGCTTGGTCACCCCTAACTGCCCTCCCCTGCAGGCTTGATAGCCCCCAACTGCCCTCCCTTGCAGACCCGGTCCCTCCCAACTGCCCTCCCTTGCTGGCCATCTTGTGGTGTCCATCTTGTGTCCACATGGGGGCAGGATCTTTGACCACATGGGGGCAGCCATCTTGTGTGTTGGAGTGATGGTCAATCTGCATATTACTCTTTTATTAGATAGGACAGAGGCCTGGTGCAAGGGTGGGGGCCGGCTGGTTTGCCCTGAAGGGTGTCCCAGATCAGGGTGGGGGTTCCCTTGGGGCATGGGGTGGCCTGGGAGAGGGGCCTGTGGTGGTTTGCAGGCCGGCCACACCCCCTGGTGACCCAAGCAGAGGCCCTGGTATCTGGGGTTTATTTATCTTCTACAATTGAAACTTTGTAGCCTGGAGCGGAGCCAAGCCTTCTGCTTGCTCCTTGGTGGCAGTCATTTCTCTTGGGATTTATGTATCTTCTATCATTGAAACTTTGTAGCCTTAAGTGGAGGCCTGGGCCGGCCAGGGTGTGCGGAAAGCCTGGCTTCCTCCATCGCAGGCGGTAACCCTAGCCTCCTGCTCTTTCCAGCTCCGTGGCTGCCGCCATTTCTGTTTGGGTTTATGTATCTTCTATCATTGAAACTTTGTAGCCTTGAGTGGAGGCCTAGGCCGGAAAGGGCAGGCAGAAAGCTTGGCTTCCTCCATTGCCGGGGAAACTCAAGCCTCCCTCCTGCTCTCTGTGGCAGTAGCCATCTTGGTTGGGTTTATTTGCATATTCACTCCTGATTGGCTTGTGGGCATGGCTTGTGGGTGTAGCGGAGTGATGGTTAATTTTCATATTACTCTTTTATTAGATAGGATCAATTTATCAATCATTGCTTTTATCAATTTGTTTTTATATCATGTTTTTGTTATCTTTATATCATTGTTTTATATCATGTTGTTATTATTTATTAATCAATTTATATATCATTTTCATATACATTTTACTAATTTTCTTTCATCTCTGACACTTCTATTATAGAGAAAGGGTAAATAGTGATATTAAAATATTTTGTATTTTAATTTTATAATACTATATTATATATACTATTTTGACAATTAATTTTGTGCAGTAACGTAATTACCTCACGAATCTTTCTTCTAATTAATTTCTTTTTAATGTGCATGAATCCGTGCACTGGGCCACTAGTTAATGTATAAGAAGAATTCAATAACTATGAAATCTTAGGTCCAACAAATCTTTTCTAAATATAAGGTATGAATGAATAAATATTTATACACAAATTACTTACTATAATTTGGAGTTATAGAATTTAATTTTTCTTTTCAGAATACCACAATTTTAAAAGCAGAATATAAATACTAATGTATTTAAGTTTACTTGTTAAATTAAAACTTTATAAACGTATGACTATTTTTATATTACAGCTACCATGCTATGTTTATATCATATATATATATAAAAAATCTGTTACCATATACCATATAGTGCACATATTATAAATATTTCAACCGAAATTCTACTTCTTACAAGCTCTTTTTCTTCCTTGTGTATCACTTTAAATTATGAAAATGACATGACTATAACATGTAAACTTCATTGTATCATGTAGATTATAGGACTAATTCTTTAAGAATGCAATATAAATCAGATTTTTCTCAATAATAAAATACTATTTAGTTTGATATCAGATAAGGGTGTAAGGAAAACCAAATTACCTGACCTTATGCAGAGTATATCTATGTGGGAAGGAAAGGAATCATTAGCCTTGAATTTGTCTGCTTTTGTGCTACTATATTCTAAGTGTCAAAATCTTTATGATTTTGTGCTCATAGATTCCCAGGACTGGGTATTCAAATTACTTTTAATTAACTTTTTAAACTTAATTTTTTATTAATTATAACATATATAGATACAAGGGCATATATAGATATGACTATCTATATATGACATATATAGATAATTCATATTGATACTGCCTATTTTTTTTTTAAATGAACACACATATAACCAGCATTTAGATTAAGATACAGAATTTTCCTGGTACCCAAAGTCCCTCTTCTGCCCACTTCCAGTTACTATGCTCAGCCTCTTTCACCAGTAAATGGGGACATTGAAAATAAGTGGCTTAAGAAATAAGATTAAGTAACCAACTCTAGGTTTCCACAAATGACAAGGTGATTGTTCCCAAACCTTTTGCCTTACCAATTTTTTTTGGCATTACCAATTTGAAATGCTATATGTGTCAGTTATTACCCTTTCAGTAGCTATCATTTTAAATGTATATGTTTCTAGTATCAATCTGCATTTATTAATTAATCAACTTAAAAAACATTATAATATACTAGTGGCCTGGTGCACAAAATTCATCCATGAGTAGGGTCCCTAGGTCTGGCCAGCAATCAGGGGTTATCTGTGGGGTGATTGGTGGGGTGATCAGAGGGCCCCCGCTGACACCCGCCTTGGCCATCCTGGCACTACCTGCTGGCCTACCCACCTCCCACCGTGGCCTCCACCACTGCTGGTTGTCTCCATCTGAAGTTGCCTCCTGCTCGCCAGCTGGCCCCACCCCACTAAAACCCACATTGGCTGGCCTGGGGCTTGCGGGCTGGGGGCAACTCCTGCATTGAGTATCTGTCCCCTGGTGGTCAGTGCGTGTCATAGCAACTGGCCATTCTACCGTTCGGTCAATTTGCATATTAGGCTTTTATTATATAGGATAAAATATTTTAATATATATTTTGGAAAATCTCCATTTATAACTCTCTTTTTCCTGAAAATTTCTGTGTCCTTGCACAGTTGTTAACCTAACTGAAATTTGTCAAAAAAGCATGAATTTTTTTTACCACTGTCTGATAATTGTATAAATATACATTAATTTTAAAAGCATTGATTTCCCCCCAAAATGAAATCCTGTCGATCATAACTTTGTCTCCTTACATATTCATATCTTTCTTCATGCATCTCATAAAATTTTATAGTTTTCTTCCTATGGGGCCTCTTTTTGTTACATTTATTTTTAGATATTTTTAATTTGGATTTTACTTTGGCTAAGATCTTTTACTACTATTTTATTTTAAAACTAGTTATTATTGCTATCTAAGAAAATTATAAATTACTTTATAAGCAGTTAGTTATTGGAGTTTTAATTAATTCTAATAGTTTGAAAACCACTTAATGAATACATGGCATTGATTTTGAGAGAAAAAAAGCCTGATGCTAACTGTGAATAACATCACTAAAAAGACAGTACATTCTAGAAATCATACTCTCTCCATTTTTTGACTCATTATCTTCATCCATGCTATCAACATTGCACTAACACTCAAAAGGTTAAGATAATAAAACTTTGGGTAACATTCCTCTTTAGCTATCCAGTAACAATAATCTCTAGTGATCTAAAAATGCTTTTTGTGTTGCTCAGATATGACTAAAAAATGGAACAAAAACATTTAAGAAAGAAGTAAATGTCCAGTAAGACTAGATAGAGTTAAAGGGTGAAAATGTTTTATCATTGTTCTGAGCATTTAGAGATGAGAAATCAGACTTGGTTTGGGAAACTGGTCCAAGTTAAGTGTCCTGGGAAGCAGACTGCAAGATGGAGAGTAACATGAACACAGTTTATTAGGACGTGTTCTTGGGATCAGCACAGGTAAAACAGAAAGAAAGGAAGCAGGTTTGGACAAAGAGGAGTTGGCTGCCAACTAGTTACAACAAAGACCTCAGCTAACCCCATGGAGAGCTCTGTGCTAGGATGCCCCTCAGCCCTACCTGCTTGTCACAAGGGGTGTATCTTTGTACCGAAGTATGGGGGAGTCCAGAGATGAAGGCTGTCTCCAGAAAAGGGGCATGGCTTTGGGTGAGGCAGCTCTCTTAGCTGAGGGACATTTCTGGTCAGTGCTGACAGGTGAGGACTGTTTGCCAGCAGCAAGCTGTGAGGAGTAAGTTCATCAGTCCTGAAGGGGGATGTGGGTAGTACATCACAGCTTCCATCCACAGTGTAACCTCCATGTCATCCTGGAAAGTCAAATAGATACTAGAAGGATTAGTCAGACAGATGCCTAGAAGGTAGAATCTGTAAACCACCGACGAGGAAATCAATACAGCTTCCTAGCAAATAAATTATTAAGTAGACATTTCTTAAGCACCTAAAATGGAAATGGTAACTGAGAACTATAATGTCATATTAATTCATTTTTATTTTCTCCGAATATAATAGCTTAAAGTGTGCCAAATAAGAAACTTCAGGTTACAAACAATACTAAAAGCAAGATAAAATTTTTTTCTCACTTGAAAACTAAAGTAAAATAGTAATGGAAAAGCAAATGTATATATACGTGTGTGCGCACACACATGCACCTGCCAAGCTTGATAAGTCTTTTTTTTTTTTCTCCCCAATCTGGCAAAACAAAGCCTGATGAGACTTAAAGTTGATAATTGCAATGATTAGTTGAATGTCAGATCAATATTATATAAGAGTAAAGTTATGTGACAAAGTCTTATCTTGTGCCCCATCCCATTCAACCCCTTTAATAATGTTTTGAATAAAATTATAGTTTGCTTCAAATACTCTTCCAGCATATATGCATCAAGTGTAATGTCAAGTGAGCTATATGCATTATAACATCTAATGACATAATTGTTTATCCATAAAATTTATAATGATTCAATCCTGAGAGGAATAACTAATGTATTGAATGGCAGCATGAAAATCCCAGAAGGTATGTATCAGTTATCATCATACTCTATATTATACAAGATAAAGTATAATAATTATAAATCTCACAATTTAGTTCTAAAAGGAAATTCACAACAGATAGGATCGATATAAGAAGAAAACATGAAGAAAAATATTAACATAAGGGTTTTAATTTAGTATTAATTCAATACAGTTAAACAGTGTATAAAACAGCTAAAACTATGTTAAGTGTAACTATTCTTCTCATGAATAAGACTATCATTCTGCACTGGGAGAGTTTTCCAGATAGGAATCCCAGCTCCTAATTATGCCACACACTTTAGGACAAAACTCCTTGAGTCAATAAATTGCTTTTTTGGTAAGCTAATTCACACTCGTTTACTGTAGCTTAGAGCTGATTCCTTTCCATCTAGGATGTGAAAGAATGAAAAGACTCATTTCATATTACCCTAAGATACAGGACAAAAATTAATCACAAACATCTTTAAAACATCAGGATTTAGTTCACTAGAGAATTTTATCTAAAATTCAAGCTATATGATTCAGAAAATTCTGCCAAATAAGATAATATGTTCTACGTCACTCAAGGTGTTCAAGGAGATGTTATAGAAACTTGGAGATGCCTTAGGAATCATATGGGGGAAATTCAGATAACCTCTGAGGTCCCATCCAGTTCTAAAGATCTGCGACTGCAATTAACAATATAATGATCAAACAATTATCCTGCCATTAAAAAAAGATTGTTTATTATATAGTCAGTCAAATAGCCATTCTGTAATATGGCTTTAAAATGTCCCTCTAAAATAAAGTGAATGTAAAAGCTTGATGTTATAAAAAAAATAAACATGTTCATAGCTTAAGCAATTTCTGTTGCATTTAGAAGATGTATTGTAGAATGCAAATTTATCCTCAAAAATTTCCATAGGTTTAAATAAAATGAAGCCTTGTAAGAAGGTATAGGATCTCACAGGAGATGATACATTGGGTGATGCCAGCATTTTGTGCTCCTAGTATCTATATATAGAAAAGGCTAACATGCAAAGTGTCCCCTTGGGAGTTTGACCGGGAGACCGGGAGTCTGATAGCTCACTATGACATGCACTGACCACGAGGGGGCGGCACAGAAGAAAGGCCCTGGCCAGCAGCCAGAAGGCCCTGATTGGCCCTGATCGCCAGCCAGGCCTAGGACCCTACCGGTGCACAGATTTTGTGCACTGGGCCTCTAGTCCTTAAATGACTGCCAGTTTGGAATAAGAAAGCTTTTCAAAACCTAATTCGGATATTACAAATCAAGTTGTCGATAAAAACCATACAATAAACATTCCCTTTCATAAAGAACTTTGAGGACATAAAGACCAGTTTTTCTAACTGTAAAGTATTGGGGATTTGAGTCTAATTCACATAGTAATGATGAATATTTGCATTCCCTACAGTACCATCAGGATAAGGATACCTGCTCAGATTAGATGTATCAGAAGAGATTTTTTTATTAGAACCAAATTTCTTGGATAAATAAATAGTCTATTTTCCTCAGGAGAATCTGGTGGTGGTGAGGATCATATTGGAGATATTTTATTTTATATTATTTATTTAAATATCTTTAAATTATGATATTGATTTTTCTAATATAATGTGAAAATGTTATTTTAGAAAACTTAAAAAATTATATTTTAAAAACTTTCTGAAATAAGTAGAAGAGAATAATAGTCACTAACAAACAGATGACCACTATTAATATTATGGGACATTTTAAATCTTCTATAAATTCTATTTATTGGAGGTAAAATTTCTTACTATATACTTTTCCTGCATTTTTAAAATCAATATTAGTTCAAAAACGCTCTCCAGCATTACATATTCCCACAATGTTAGTGGCATACATAATTTCATTCCTTCATCTTTAGTGCTTAGTTTGGAGAGAATCAGAGATCTCTTTGACCATCTTTGTAAAAGAAGGACATTCCCCCCAGAATAATGCAAAGGTACATAAAGAGTGAATGCTATTTCCTTCGTGTAGGGGGGCAGGGTGATGAGGTTTATGGGAAATCTCTGTACCTTCTCCTCAACTTTGCTGTAAACCTAAAAGTGCTTTAAAAAAGTAGTCTTATTTTTAAAAAATGTTTAAAGTTGCAATAATAGTTCAAGGAAAAAAATTAATTGGTTGAAGGGAATTTGGGAGCTCTGTGTACTGTTTTTTGCAACTTTTCTTTAGGTTTGAAATTATTTAAAAATAAGTTAATTTAAAAAAATTCAGTAAGAAATTAGGATGACCTTGGTGCCTAGAAAAATGCCTGGCTTATTACAGGTAAGAAAAAAAATTTTATCATCAACTCTTTTCCTCTTTACCCTATATCCAAAGAGAGTGAATGATATTTCTCAAATGCATGGATTCCCCACTAAATATCATGGCCCCAGGTTAAGCAACTCTGGTTGATAGTGTTCTGATTTATGGTTAGCACAACATGTGGGCACATCACATATGCTGCTAAGCTCCACTAAGGTCCATTAAAAATAAATTCAGGATAATTATTTTATTTCCTTTGCAGATAGTACCTATTCAATATATTGCATTCTACATTTTTGTTTTAATCACTATTTTAAACGTTTCCATTTGCTTCAAATTTCCAAAACAGACTCAAATTTAATGTGCATATGAACATTAAAACTTTAAAGTATCCCATGTTTCAAAATATGAACCCTTTCTCTACAAGAAAAAACGATCAGACTTTTTTTTTTTTTTACAAAATTCAAGCTTTGCTGCCACAATTATGTGTTCAATTTAAAAATGTTTCTGCATTTGCCAAAACCGGTTTGGCTCAGTGGATAGAGCGTCGGCCTGCGGACTGAAGGGTCCCGGGTTTGATTCCAGTCAAGGGCATGTGCATTGGTTGCGGGCACACCCCCGGTGGGAGGTGTGCAGGAGGCAGCTGATCGATGTTTCTCTCTCATCGATGTTTCTAGCTTTCTATCCCTCTCCCTTCCTCTCTGTAAAATATCAATAAAATATATTTAAAAAAAATAAAAATGTTTCTGCATGAAAATGGTATTCTTGCTACCAAAAGAGAAGTACAATAAGGTTCTTGATAAACTTAGAAGCTTTAATATTGTTTAGACCTGTGGTAATATATATTAACTTTTTATTCTAAGAGTAAACAGGAATGATGTAGGGACAATTCGGCATTGGGTGAAATGTAAATCATGGATTTATCTTATTCTTTCTCTTTTTTTTTTCTTTTTAAATTACATTTATTGCATCTTTATTCACAGTAGCCAAGACACGGAAACAACTGAAGTGTCCTTCCCAGGATGATGGGATAAAGACGTTGTGGTACATATACACAATGGAATACTACTCAGCCATAAGCAAAGATGACATGCTGCCATTTGCAACAACATGGATGAATCTTGAGAATATCATGCTAAGTGAAATAAAGCACACAGGAAAGAAATTAAACATATGCTTTCCTTTTCTTTATAATTCAAGGTCCTCCACTAACATGGATTTTGGAGGCTGTCTCAAATAGTGGCTAGGAGTTTTGAGAAAGACCTGCAATCAAATCTCATTTCCTCTATTGGTGGACTTCATCTGGGCCTTCATTGCTTCATCTGTGAAACAGGTATGGTTTTGTGCACTTCAACATGTTCTATAATTAAAAACCGATAACGCATGTACTACACTAAGTGCTGTCTGGCATTTTAGAAACATCCAATAAGTGAAACTAATGATCATTAAAGCAAGAAAGCCAATGTCACTCAAAAAGTTATTC
The DNA here is from genome assembly GCF_963455305.1 of Plecotus auritus. Lineage (NCBI taxonomy): Eukaryota > Metazoa > Chordata > Mammalia > Chiroptera > Vespertilionidae > Plecotus > Plecotus auritus. Next base: position 137,606,479 of record NC_137773.1, on the reverse strand, counting down.
TAGTGCCTTCAGAAACAAGTGCAAAATATAAGAATATGAATAACTAACGTGTATTTTAACCTTAATCATGTGATCATGCTGCATCTTCCAAAATCCCCAAGGCATAGTGAATATTTGCCACATACATCTGATCATCACTTCCTTTTTTTTTTTTTTATTTTACTCCAAAAGAAGGGACTGAGGAACCAACCCTGTGTGTATTTTACCTGATTACTCTCTAGTATTTCTCTAGTTATTTCATTAGGTTGTTTTTATGCCCTGGAAGGAATGAGTTAGGTATGCAGGCTGTTAAAAACAAATATATCATGTTAGAGAGGTGGGTCTGCTTTTCTGGAATCTCTGCTAACATACCTATATGTTCCTGAGGACAGGTGCTCTAAATGTAGACTAGAAGAAAATTTGTGATTAATACCAGATTGCATAGGTGAATGGTTTCTTGTAAATCCTTTGTTTTCCTGACATGAATGAAAGAAACACTACTCAACATTACAACCATTAAAACAGGTTCTAACAGGAGCAGACAGCAAGGAAATATGCCTTTCAATGGCTAAAATGAACTTATTAATGAAATTGATCATTCCTTCTGTGGTATGGCATACTTTGAAACCAATGATTTACCTAAACTTGCCTCTTTACTCTTAGGGTTTTCGCCTAGGGATTCTGTGTTGGGTTGTCAGTTCATTCCATCATTCATCACCTCCCTACTGAGACACTAGATCAGTGTCTGGCATATATGTACTGGACTCTCAAACACAGTTGGCAAGAATGCAGCACGGACCCGGCAGAGTGTTTGATATAAATATAGAATGGCGGGTAGGAAAAATATTGGCCCTCATAAAATGTACAATCTAGTGGGAGTACATATACATTATTACAATTATATCCTTGAAAAAAATGACTCTTTTGAAATTATGCTAAATATGTTGAAGGATGTTTATAGGGTGCTGTGGAATACTTTCAGGAGGTACCTATGCCAAGGGTTCAGAGACATTTTTGAGGAAGCAAAATTTAGCTAGAGATTGACACCAGGTAGCCCTATGCTAAGAAACAAGTGATATAGCTGAGTGAATCAGGGTTCCAAGTGTATGTGAATATATTTAAATAAGTTTTAAAGCTTTAAGACCCACCTAAAAGGTTATTTATTCATGCTACTGATTCCAGCTGCCATGCATAAACTTGAGCTAAAATACTTCCAGGTCCTCATTTTAAAAGAGATGTTTGAAACTGGATTCGTGTGTAATCTTGTCTTGACTACATAGAAAAACCATGATTGAACACAGAAGTTTGTAACCTATATTTAAGCTGACACTTAAAGGGTAAGTTGAGTTAAGGGCAGAAGTGAATCAGAAGATGAGAGGAGAAATTTGAACAGCATTAGTGAGAGCCCAGAGTAGAAGAGGGCTCTATGCTCTTGAGGGTATAAGGTGACTCGTTTGCAGAGATAAGCTAGAGGTCTAGCTGAGTCCAACTTATACAGCCTGGCAGTTGTTTTAAGACTTGGAGTTTAAACGGAGTTTGAGTGGTGGTGATTTCTAGATGCTGGTGTGTCCAATCGAGTAGACAGATGTCTTCCCAAGAAGTGGACCTCTTCTAGACCTTCTGCCAGTCGGGGTCAGAATTTTAAAACAACACTTTCACTGTTCACTTCACACTTATCAATAATGGTAATGATGAAGTTCTAAATTATTCAGACAGAATCCAAGATGTCATAGCTGACAGTAATTTTGGAGATGGTCTACCCAAGACCTCCCATGTTAAGAGGCCAAGGACAGATCTAAATATATTAATCTATGTATCAAATATATCACGCATTAGGGACAGATAGAACTGAAACCCCAGCAGCTACTAGCCTCCTGTTCTTTCTAAAATCCATACTACTCTCTCTATACTTTCATTATTCTGACAAGTCAACATTACAACATTATAGTAGCACTCGTCTATCAAAATTTGCTTTAGCAGACATTCTAAAGAGCTTAACAATTAAAAAAAATAAATGTGTTAATGCATAAGTAATATAGAGGATATATGTATATTAGGCTATGCATTGACTATATCAGTGTAACTGTGATTCATTATGTTCAACTATCTGCATGCAGACTTATAAATTTATTTACAATCATAGGAACACTAAAAGAACACAGTAATTGTGACATTCACTCTATGCAGAAGTATCATTTCTCACTATTTGACAGCTAATACAAAATTGTTCAGTGCAAAGCACATTGGCTTGGACAGGAAATCATCTTTATGGTCATCTGTAATACTACCTGGGAAAGCTATCTGACTTCCTTGTGTCCTATTTTCATCACAATCGTAATTTTGGTTAACATGGTCTTAGCACACATTATGAGCCAAGTATTATTAATGTTTAAATATTAATGTTTAAAACTGTTATATGTTTTACAATCTTGAGTCTTTATTATTTCTATAATCATAGGATGATGTATTATCATTTCACAGATAGGGAAATTGAGGATCAGACAAAAGTGACAAAGCTAAGAAATCTCAGAATCTGGATTGAACTCAAGCAGCGGAGCTCCAGAGCTTGTAAGTGTAACTGACACATTATTGTACTGCCTACTCTCAGAGTCCTACTAGTATTTACATTTGAAAAATGCAAACAATGTGAATGATCTCTGTTTAGAGAAAATACAACTACTGTTGGGTTTAAGAAAATGAGGTAATGTACTCATTTCAGATCCCTTCTTGGTATGGTAGAAGTTAATTTTGAGAAGACAGAAGTTTTGGAATGACCTTGAAAATTAACTGAGCACAGTTAGATATAAAGTGATATAGGTGATATAAAGATGGAGTGTCAAACTCATGGCAGGCTATAGGAGATGCACAACCAGCAATTTGGTACCGCTATGGACTTGCCTCAGGACGTGCCTGGGATTTGAGATACAAAGGCTCCGGTCAGCTTGGGAGCCACAGTTTTAACCCTGTGACTAGCAGTAGCTTTACTTGTTAAACAGTGACATTTTTGCCCCATCACAGCAAGGCAGTGGGCACTGCATGAGATAATTTATGTGAAAAATATTTTGGAAATTCTAAGTGAAACATATATGCCTTGTATGTTTAATTTTAGTATTAGTAATTAATTATTTAAAGCTTGCGGGAAAGTTGTGTAAATATGAAGCAAAAATAAAGGGAAAATGGCCTAAGGAACAGGCATCAATTATTCACATAAATGAAGAATATCATAAGTATATTTTAAAAACAAAAGTATAGGTGCAAATAATGCATACCTATGAGCATAGCCAATTGACTAGTTAGATTCATTTTAAATTTATGAAAGAAGAGTTTTCTCTTGGTGATGACATTGGAGGGACAGCAGAGTTGTAGATGATATCCTTTCACATAAATTTAAATACAATTTTAACTATAATTGTGTATACACACCCAAATAGGTATACACACATATGCCATATATACACATACATATGTATATAACCATAGGTAGATATAGATGCATGATTAAATTATGAATAATTTTAATTGCCATATTTTCAAGTATTTTATTAAAATAAAAAGTAAGAAATGTTAAAGATCTATCTATAAAGAGTCAAAAGACACATACACTTAGATGAGAACAAACTACCAAGTCTAAATGGATAAGTTATGATAGGGAAAAATAAAACATTGGTATAATATGAGCATGTATTTCATTTGCTTAGAGAAATAGAAACTGTGAGATATTGGGAAAAGCTCCAGATTCACTTATAAAAACATATTAGGCACATTTCTTGAACACTCCCCGTGTGTCCAACATAATCACATACATAGTCACATAAAGTTCTTCAGCTAACCCTGGGATTGAAACACTATTATTATTCACACTTCACAGATGAAGAATCTAAGGATAAGAGTAGTTAATTAATTAAGAGTAGTTAATTAATCCCAACTCATCAGTGGCATAGCTAGGCAGGGTTCACATGCAGATGTGTCAGATTCCACAGATCTCAGTTTCCCATTTCCTTATGGTTATAATTGACTGGTGGAAACAACAAATATAAGAAGGTAGGGGAGGGTGGGGGTAAAGGGGAGAGATCAACCAAAGGACTTGTATGCATGCATATAAGCCTAACTAGTGGTCACGGACAACAGGGGGGGTGGGGGCATGCGTGGGGAGGGGTTTGGGATGGGAATGGGGGTATGAGGACAAATACATGATATCTTAATCAATAAAGAAATTTAAAAAAGAAGAAAAAAAAAGAAATCATACCTTTTGGAGCAAAGGAAAAAATAATCAGGCTTTTAAGGCAAGGCAGGAGCACTGAAAAAAATGTGCTGACCACCATACATCATACAGAGGCTGTAGCATTTAAGCAAGCTCATGGCACGCCATTTTGAGGACTAGGGAAATAGCAAGGTCCTTGAAACAAAGTTCATCAACTACATGAACACTTGAGAAACACTAGGTGCTGAAAAATATCCCTGCTGCTGAACTCAAACTGTAAAGCTTTTGTAGAGATTTGCTATATGACAGTCACGAAAAGAATGACTGCGTGGAGCCAATAGAGCAGTGATTTAAACAAAAACAAAGCACACTCTACCACTCTTTCTCCTTACACTCTGAAGAAAGATGCCACGTGTAAAGGAGGGAGACAGAAAAACTATGAAGGTTACAGAGGAAAGTGGAGAAAGCAGCAGAGGGCTATGAGCAATCAGTAAGCTGGAGAATAAGACACTAGGAATAGTTGCAAAAGTATTTCATCTACCAGATCAGAAGGAAAGCTGAAATAGGGAATTGGGACTTTTAAAGAGAAAGAGGTACTAACCCTTTTGTGCAGCAAGTAGGCAAATAGTAAAAAAGGTGGAGGCTTGCAAAGTAAGTTATAATTATTATTTGTGCTTCTGGTTCAAAGGTTGAAAATATAAAGAAAGATATTTAAGAGGCCTCTAAGAAATGTATCTTATGCATACTAACCTTAAAAACTATGGGAGGTGGGTAGGTTTCCAATTGTTCATATGGAAAATAATGTAATAATTAATAAATAATAATAAAAGAATAAATTCTATGTTTCTCATACTCACAACTGTAAACCTATTTTTGCCTCTCTCGTAAAAGAGGAAAAAAACGTGTGAAGGAGCAACGGCATTGTGAAAAACTCAACCATTATTACAGTATAGAAGGCAGAGTCTGTCACAGCATGAACGACACCTGGTCTGAATAACAGACATGTTCTTTCGCATTTGAAAAGTAAAATTGCATCCCATTTCTAATGAAAGAACCCTGTGTTCTCCCAGGGAAACAATTTCTGCCTTTCATAAAGCCAAATGTCTGCCACCTATTGGTTCTTTCAAATTATCTCTTTGCACCAGTAGGCTCAGTTATTAAGACTATCATTAATAGTGAGGTAGTCTCAAAGATAAGTAGGACAAAGAAGCAATTTCCCCTGGGCCTACAATGGAAAGATAATTTACAAGTGAATGTGGCATTACTGAAATGTCCACGTCTAATGTTATCAATGGAAACAAAACATAAAACATGGAATGACTGGGCATCAAATGAGGGGCGAAAATAAATGAGATAAACTGACAATGGTACTAGTCTAGACAGATCCCACATAATGGAAAGACATGAATCAGAGAGATGAGACAGAAAGCAGGGGTGGGGGGACTACTGTCTGCTATATTGCCAGAATGAGTATCAGGAACCTAGTCATAATAGAGAAGAGAATGGGAAAGTTAAAGAATATAGCAGAGGACTATAGAAGTTGAAAAAATAAAACTCACACTAACTGGTTTGGCTCAGTGGATAGAGCATTGGCCGGCGGACTCAAGGGTCCCATGTTCGATTGCAGTCAAGGGCATATACCTTGGTTGTGGGCACATACCCAGTAGGGAGTGTGCAGGAGTCAGCTGATCGATGTTTCTCTCTCTGTTTCTAACTCTCTATCCCTCTCCCTTCCTCTCTGTAAAAAATCAATAAAATATATTCACACACAAAATAAGAAATTAAAAAATAAAACTCATCATCAACTTGAGCATACTAATTAAGACACATATTTTTATGCAGTATCTATATCAACTTGAGCATACTAAATTAAGGCACAAATTTTTATGCAGTATCTATTGCACCACAAGTATTGGAAGACAAAAGTGCATGGAAATGCTGATAAATGGAAAAAATGTTCACAGACAACTGGGAAAAAATGGGAACACTTCTATTGAACAAGCTGGGAAGGATGGCAGGCTTTTCAAGACACTGAGATTAAAGGATGCTTGTGATTGTGGCTGATGCAGTCAATCCAATTCCCCTCTGCATGGAACTGGAGAGAATGACTGGTTCCCCTTTGGTGTTGAATTTCAAGTGTCTCTTATCTAGTCAGTGTTGTGTGCTATGGCATCATTTCTGGTGCTTTCAGGGTAGCCACAGTGGAATAAGAGAAGAAACATTCAATTGTTGTCACTTAGGTCCTAGAGCTCAAAGAACTGCAGAGGATGAATGAGCAAAGTGTGACCCCTAAATCATATCACATAACCCTTCTAGGACCTGCTCTAGCCCAACCCTCCCTCAGTGTCTCAGTGTTGCCCTAACAACAATATCAGTAGTGCCTTTGTCAATTGGTTGTTTCAAAGCATTGAGGTCTTCTAAACTGATCATCATAAAAATATTTCAGTAGACACCTGCCTTTTATTTATATTCATCTATGTATACAGTAAATAAATGTTCAATATACTATCATTTATTATACATTACTATAAAATAAAAACCAGTAATGAATAAAATAATAAAACACCCAGAAGTGACAGGTGTTATAGGTGATACACTTAATGTTGTTAAAAACAAACTCATACAATGATGAAAATATTCCCACACATTTGTTTTTAATTTTATTTTTCATTCCATGACTTTCCTTTTAAAGTTAGTAATTTTTCTCACTCACTGTTAAATCCATTTTTACTTTGAAGATACAAATTAAGTGTGACAACAATACATTAGAAACAAGCTTCCTTTATAGGAGAAATGAGTAAAGCATTATAAAGCGTGTTTTGGGGGATAGAGGAAACAGGACTAATTTCTTCCAACAACAATATGAAAAAAGTCCCATCCACTTAATGACCCATCATTATCTTTAAGAGGGAAGATGCCAAACTGTTATATGTGTGTGTGTGTGTATGTGTGTGTGTGTGTATATATATAGTTGTGTGTGTGTGTGTATATATATATATATATATATATATATATGTATATAGGCATATATATATATATGTATATGTATATATATATATATGCCTATATACATATATATGTGTATATGGGTATGTATATACACAAACTCATATACATAAATATATATACACACTCATATACACTGAGTGGCCAGATTATTATGATCTCTGAACGCATAATAATCTGGCCACTCAGTGTGTTTGTGTGTGTGTGTGTGTGTGTGTGTGTGTGTGTACATGCTGTTGAGTTGGCTCTGACTCCTAGCAACCCTATGAATGAGTGATGTCCACAATGTCTTGTCCACGATAGCCCGGCTCAGCTCCTATAGACTCATGCCTATGGCTTCTTTTATGGAGTCAATCCATCTCATATTTGTTCTCCCTCATTTCCTTCTGCCCTCTATTTTTCCAAGCATTATTGAATTTTCCAAAATCACTGCCTTCTCATGATGTGCCTGAAGTAGGATAGCTTCAGTTTTGTCATTTTTGTCTCTAGGGATATTTCAGGCTTAATTTTCTCTAGGATCCACTTTTGTCTTTTGCTGTTCTAGAATATTTGTAAAGCTCTCCTCAAACCCATATTTCACATGAACCATTATTTTCATGTTAACCTTCTTCACTGTCCAACTTTTGCCTCTGTACATAGAAACTAGGAATATGAGGGTGTGTATAATCTTAGCCTTGGTCTCTTATGACACATCTTTGCTCTTGGTTCTTCCTTAATTTTTCCATTGCTGCCCTTCTAAGCCTCAGCCTTTCCTTGACTTCTTGGCTTCATGTTACAAATACTATACATACTATAGGCTTCTATATTCTGAGAGAAGAAAGACTCTGGCTTAGCCTCAAACCTTCCTGATCACCACCCAATCACAGAAGTATCTGGCACTTTGCATGTAATATCTCATGCAATCCTCATAATGGTTTTTGAGAACTAGATACTATTATTGTCTCCATTTATAGAGAAAAATAAAATGATAAGGGATGTTAAATAAGTTAAATAATGGAGTAAGTAACTTACTATGAGTCATACTTACTAATTGCCAGGACTTGGTGTTGAAACCAGAACTGGTTCCAAAGCTAATGTTCTGATATCAATTCCATTCTGATTTTGTATTTTGATGGATTGTGGGTAAGGAAGTAAAGAACTGAAATAAATATATGGAGTAAATGGAGTCTCAAATGGAGTAAAAATAGGGATGTAGAGGAATTAGGAGTGGTTAGAGGCTAAGAATAAAAGCTTTCTGCAAAATTTAGCTTAGAGTTCATTCAAATTTGTGATCATTACATGAACAGTTGAAATGGACACTATTACATAAGAAAAATGAGTATAAAAAGTACAAAACATTATCATGCTTTGTGTGAAACACTGCCTTGAGACCTTTTCAGTACTCACAGTGGATATACACAATGTGTGTCAAAGTTTTACGAACTAGAGCAAAATTACAATGCAGGAAAGAAGGGTAAGTGCAGTCAAATTTCTTTTTTCTCTTTTCGTAATTTCATGTCCTGATTCAGTAACTCCCGATTTGGATATCCATTATGCATGTACAAGCAAAATGTTTCTGGCATCTAGTCATGAAACAGCCTTCTTCTGTCTGTTTGGTTCTTTATAACATTTGGTGTATTATGAACATGAACAGTATATTTAGGAGAGAAAAGAAATTTTTGTTAAAGAGAAGAGACAGTGTTTCTCATGTAGGGCTCTTAGTACTATTGCCACGAGAGCAGAGGAGAAAATGAAAAATAGCTGGAGAGTTTTTGTTGGAGAGTTGGCCCAGCTCATAATGAGAAAGTAAGAAAACACATCATAGGTTGCAAGGGCATTATAGTCCACAGCACAATGTCGGTGCAGAAAAAAAAAAAAGAGAGAGAGAGAGAGAGACCAACAGCATAGAGAGGTCTGGATAAGTAGAAGGAAGAGCTAGGAGTGCCAGGAGTGTGAAGAGAAGGCAATAGCCAAATATGGAAAGCTAGGAGTCCTGGCAGAGAAACTGAGGGTGGAGATCAGAAACACATGTTAAAAGGAGATCTGGGAAACCCACATGGAAAATCTTGTAGTTCTGATGGATGGTCTTTGTTTACTTTAAGCCAGTTTTACGTGCCCAGGTTGTGGGCTGGATCCCAGTGTGGGGCATGCAGTAGACAGCCAATCAATGATTCTCTCTCATCATTGATGTTTCTATCTCTCTCTCCCTCTCCCTTCATCTCTGAAATCAATAGAAATATATTTTTAAAAAACACACAGAAGACACCCATTTACTTTCTCTCCAGTTTTCAAAGTAAAATTTCTTGAATAGAAACAGAAAATCAGATTGAAAAATGGGCCATGAAATATTGTGCAATGCTCATTTCATTCCTGTAAAATAGTATTAATTCAATCTGAATTGAGTACCTATAATCTGTCAGGCACTAATTTAAATACCTCTAAGATAATTAATCTAATCTTCAAACAACTCAAATTTTGAGGATGTAGAGGAAGATAATTGTCAAGTTAATTGTTGTTTGAACTTGATAATGGACAAGTAAATTTATACCTTTCTATTTAAATTTGTAAAATTAAAGAAATAAATTACACAAAATAAGCAAACTTACTTTAAAATTATTAATCTAATTATACTGATAAAAAATTGAATTTGGTAAACTTTAAATGTCTTAGTCAAAGTCAAATATAAACATTGTGTGATAGAAGTAGAATTTAGATTTAAATCTCATTAGTTTCAGAATGAACAATCTTAATACCACAGCTGCAAGAGGAACATCATATGCTCAACAGATAAACTATGAGATAGTTTCCAACTCAAACTTTTCATTGTCATGTCATAGTATAGTGCAGGAACAGAATAAAGACACTCAATTCCTTTCCAGGTATTTTGGAACAGTATATTGATATCAGAGAGAACAACATTTGTCCCATTACCTAAGTTTTGTCAAATATTTAGCAAGGGAATTTTGGTCAATAATGACATCAACACAAGTGTCTCTCATTCTTCCAAATGTAAGGTGCTTTTTTACAATATTCCAAAGTGCAGTGTAAAAGCACAAAATCTAGAGTCTGGTAGCCCTGAGTTTAAGGTCTTTGTCTATCATTACAGCTCTGTGAACTTGGTAAACTAACTCTTTAAGCCTCAGTATCCATCTTTGAAAAATGGAGATAATGCCGATCCCTAAGCATGGAGGGTCATGACAAAGAGCTTAATGAGGAAATATGAGTAAAGTACTTAGCAAGGTATATGGTCCATGACAACAACTTACAAAGTTATTGGCTATTAGTATTAATATGAACTCTGAGTTGTGGGCTTAGGGAAGTCTACCAGAGGGGCTGATATTTTGGTGGAGTTTACAGATTGCAAGGAATTTGGTTACTAAAGAAAGAGAAAGGGGAGGCTATTCTAAGAGGAGGAAATATCAAGTGCAAAGAGTTGAAAGCATAAACACCATGGGGGTCTTGTGCTATGTGTTAGAACATAGATGAGGGGAGGCATAGGAGAAAAGTTTGGAAAACTGAGTGGTAGCCATCTTGCAAAGCCCGTGAATAAACTGTATTGACTAGAGTATATTTTCTGTCAATCTTCCCAATAAAAATCATTGGGGGTAATTATTAAATATGCCGATAACCCAGAATTTGTTCCTAAAATTGTGATTCAATAGGTCTGGACTGGAGCTTGGGAATGTGTTTTTGTTGTTGTGTTTTTTTAAACAATTGTTTTAGATCATTTTTGTCTTTAGAAAAAAATTCAAGCCTGGCTGGTATGGCTCAGTGGTTGACCATTGATCCATGAACCAAGAGGTAGCCAGTTTGATTCCTGGTCAGGTCACTTCCTGGGTTCCAGGCTCATTCCCCAAGAGGGGGCGTGCATTGATGATTCTTTCTCATGGATATTTCTATCTCTCTATCCCTTTCCCTTCCTCTCTCTCTAAAATCAATAAAAATATATTAAAAACTCAAAATCATTGGGTTTAGAATATGTGTATATATCTTATATATTTATATGATACTTTCTCTATATGACATTCATATAGTCTACAAACAAAATTAGAATATTTCTATAGCCTATAAACATAAATAGAGAATATTCATAATTAAATATATGTAAATATTGACTTTCATATATTCTACATATTATATACATTTTATATATACATAAAATTTTATAAATGTGCATAAAACAAAAACATGTCTGTATATTCTCCACATAAATGTAAAAATGATGTATCTTATATTTCTACTGTATGAGGGTTCTCCAGAGAAACACAACCAATAATAAATAAATAAATAAATATATATATATATATATATATATATATATATATATATATATACACACACACACACATATATATATGGTATCCCAAAAAATGTATACACACTTGGAATAATTATTAATTCCTATGGGCTAAATCTGAAAAGAAAGAAACATCAATTGAGAGAGAGAGATTGAAAGAGATTTTTTAAAATAAGAACCTGGTTCACATGATTATGGAGGCTAAGAAGTGCCACAATCTGCCTTCTATAATCTGGAGACTCAGGAAAGCCAGCGGTATAGTTCCAGTCCGAGTTCAAAGGCCTGAGAACCAGGGGAGCTGGTGGTGTAACTTTCAGTCCAAGGGCAGATGATCAAGGTCTCAGCTGAAGTAGTCAAACAGGGAGAGAGCAAATTCTCCCTTTTTCTGCTTTTCTGTTCTATTCAAGCTTACAACAGATAAGCTGAGGCCCACTCACATTGGGGAGGGCAGCCTGTTTTACTCAGTTTACCAATTCAAATACTAATGTCATCTGGAAACACTCTCACAGACCCATCCAGAAAGAGTATTTAGCCAAACATCTGGGTACCCCATGTTGCAGTCAAATTGACACATAAAAGTAGTCAATTTACCTACATGTAAATAAAACAGAAGAAGGCTCATAAACTATTTATTTGTTTCTAGACGGGTAGTGGGAAGGATCCCTTCTTAGGAATACATACTCAGGCACCTGAAGAAGAGAGAAAAAAAGAGAGATCTCATCAACAAAGAATAATATCTGATTATTGAGTGATTTGCCAAAACATTTCTGGAAATCCCTGCTGAATGTTTGAGCACTCTTAACTACCACCCAATGACTCATCTAAGGTTATTTTGGATATGAAGCATGACAAGAAAAAGGAAGTCTAATCTTCTGCCAAAAATTTCTTTACACAAGGTGGCATATTATTTTCTCAGTTGAAATGTGCATTTCTTTAAGGAAATGAACTATCTTCTACATCCCTTTCATGATCTTCAGTAGCTAGGATGTACGAATGATTAAATACTAATTGATTAAGAAAGGAACAAAGAAAATATGCTAGAATTGTACATCTTTCTCCAGGGCTTACAAATAATTTTTCCAACCACCATGCAAAAAATCATGCATTGTCTTCAGCCTTATAAATCAAATGGAAAAATTGGTTCAACTTGTAGAAAGTATATGCAATAGCCTGGTTAAAAATAACATAATAAATTCTTTAAAACACACACACACACACACACACACACACACACACACACACAAAAAAAAAAAAAAAACCTACAATTCCCAAGCAACAGAAATAGTCAAATGCTAAAACACTGGAAGTCATCAATATTAGTTTCCCTTGAAAAAAACTGCATGAAAATATCAAAAATGTGTGCAAAGATGTTTTTGTGCTCAGTTAAAGAAAATGTTATTTCTTGGAGAGAGCAATTTTGTGCAATTTTATTATATAAGAAATCAGTCTTAAAAACAGAATTTCTTGAACAAATCATAGCCAAGATGAAAACTAAAGGTGTCTACAGCCCAGGGGCATCTTAGGTGGATGGTCAGCACTGCCAGCTAAGAATACCTATAGAGAAGTATGGTGAAGAAAATTCCATGAAATTAATCAGAAAAAAAGAATTCATATGTCACCCAGAGAAAAACAAATAGTAATAAGAAAGCATTGGTGGAGGGAAAAGAAGGAACTGGCTTAGTAGTCTTCCTTTTAGCTAAAAATTACTCTTAAAAAATAAAACACCCTTTTACCTAATAGTCTCTTACTTGTCTAATATTACCATGTACAGTAAATTAACTTTCTAACTCCCCTCTTATTACTCTTTCTAGAGACTAAGCTATGGTTTTAAAAGGCAATAAAATCAAAAGACACGGGGGAAAAAAGCATTTATGATGTCAGTCTATATGCAAAAATTTCAGTGTCTTCAAATAGAGGGCAATGGTAAAAACATAACTTTCTCCTGTTAAACCCTTAACATAAGAGAAAGAATTTGTGTATCTTTTCAGTATAAAAAAGGAAGGGAGTTTCATTCCATATTATAAAAGATAGCTTTCTCCTTCCTTCATTAAAAAAGGCATCATTTTGATAGCTTGGAACACATACAAATAAATGATTCAATGAAAAAGCATACAAAAAGGAATTAACAGCTATATTTAGATGTACAAATCACATAAGGAAAGGTTAAAGGCAAAAGAAAAAAAGGATGAAATTGCATTCTAGAATTATCTACTTAAGTTCAGATGTTTCTCTCATCAATGTTTATATCTCTCTCTTACTCTCCCTTCCTCAATCCGAAATCAGTAAAAAATATTTTTAAAAAATAAGCTTCTTTATTAATTTATGTAGTAATGTAATTATATTATAGTTTATAAACATTAAATGTAGATTATTCCACATTAAAAATGAATTAAATCTTGCCATTTACTACAATATAGATAGAATTAGAATGGATAGAACTAAGCTAAATAAGTCAGACAAAGAAATACAAATCCTATCTAATAAAGAGGGAATATGCTAATTGACCATCACTCCATCACAAAGATGTCTGCACCCACAGCTGAGGCCAAGTTCCCATAAGGAGCCTTAAGGAGCAATCAGCAGGGACCTGAGGCTACGCCCTCCCCCACCCCTGTGGGGCTTGACAGGGGACCTCAGGCCACGACCCCACCCAGCAGCGCTTGACAGGGGACCTCAGGCTGTGCCCCTGCCCTGGCATCAGGCTGGGCAGTGCCTGGCCAGTGCCAGGCCAGGAGACCTGAGGCCATGCTCCCCACCCAGCTGGGCTTGACGAGGGACCTCAAGGTGTGCTTCCCGTCCTGGTGCTGGGTTAGGGGACCTCAGGCTGATCCCCCCGCCCCAGGGCCAGGCCGGGGACCTCAGACCAGGTTCCCCACCAGGTGGGGCTTGACAGGGGACTTCAGGCCACACCCCCCACTGTGGCACAGGCTGGGGACCTCAAGGTGCACCCTCAGTGCTGGGTCTGGGGAACTCAGTCCACGCCCCCACCCAGCGGGGCTTGACAGGGAACCTGAGGCTGCACCCCCCTCCTGGTGCTGGGCCGTGGGACCTGAGGCTGTGCCCCCCCCACCTGGCGGGGCTTGACAGGGGACCTCAGGCCATGTCCCCCACCTGGAGGGCCTTGATAGGACCTCAAGCCATGCCCCCCCACCCCGGTCTGGGCTGGGGGACCTGAGGCCATGCCCCCATCCTGGTGCCAGGCCAGAGGACCTGAGGCTATGCCCCCTGCCCAGCAGGGCTTGACAAGGGTGGGACTGGCTGGGTCTGGATCTAGCCCAATGGGGGAGGGGGGCGGCCGGGTCTGGGTCTCACGTGATTTTGAGGTGCATGTAGGTGAGCGGGGACTTGACTCTGGGTCCTGTGGTGTGCCCCAGACTCTGATAGGAGGAAGGTTTTCAAATACATTTTACTAATTTTCTTTCATCTCTGACACTTCTATTATAGAGAAAGGGCAAATAGCAATATTAAATTATTTCCTCTAATTAATCCCCTTTTAATGTGCACGAATTTTGTGCACCGGGTCACTAGTACTATATAATGTCACTTATGTGTAGATTATAAAAACCAAAAAAAGTAAATAAATAAAGCGTAGAAAAAAAGACCAGATTAGCATTACCTAGAGGCAGCAGTTAAGGGCAGGGAGAATAAGAGAAAGGTAATCAAAAGATACACACTTCCAGTTACAAGATAAATGAGTACTAGGCATGTAATATGCAGCATGATGTCTGTAGCTAGCACTGATGTATGATTTGTGTGAAAGTTATTGAGAGTAAATCCTAAGCATTCTCATCACAAGGAAAGTTTGTTTGCTTTCTCTTTTTATTATATCTACTAGAGGCCCGATGCACGAATTTGTGCAAGGGGCTCAGCCCTCACAGCCATGGCAGCTTGCCTTGGCCTTCACAGCCCTGGCTTCAGCTGGAAGGTCGTCTGGAAGGACATCCAGAAGGATATCTGGAAGGTTGTTTGGCTGTCTGGTCTAATTAGCATATTATGCTTTTATTATTATAGATTATTATAGATAATAATATACATATCTATTATATCTATATGAAATGATGGATGCCAACTAATTTATAGCCGTAATCATTTCATAATATATGTGAGTGAAGACATTATGCTGTACACCTGAAATTCATACAGTGATGTTTGTCAATTATATCTCAGTGAAACCGAAAAAAATGTCTATATTAATAAAAGGGTAATATGCTAATTAGACTGGATGTCTTCCAGACATTCTTCCTGACAAAGCTGGGCCTGGGAGAAGGCGCCTGCCCGTGGTCCCAGGCGCCAGCAGCTGGCCAGAGGGAGGGAAGCCCGGGTCCCGGGTTCCTGAGGCCGGCCGGAGGAGGGAAGCCTGGGTCCCGGGTGCAGGGCCAAGGCAGAGGTGGTTAGGGGTGATCAGGCAGGCAGAGGTGGTTAGGGGCGATTAGGCAGGCAGGCACATGGTTAGGAGCCAGTGGTCCCTGCTTGTGAGAGGCATGTCTGACTGCCGGTTTAGGCCCAATCCCTATCACATATATTATGAAATGATTACTGCTATAAATTAGTTGGCATCCATCATTTCTCAGCCCTATGGGATTGGGCCTAAACCGGCAGTCAGACATCCCCCAAGGGGTCCTGAATTAGAGAGGGTGCAGGCTGGACTGAGAAACCTCCCCTCCCCCGGTGCATGATTTCATGAACTGGGCCTCTAGTATAAAATATAAGTTTTAAAAATCAATATGTTTGAGGGAGTAATAATGAATTTTTAAAAACTATTAATGGGTCTATTAGCAACACTTTAAAATGTGCATTGTATTATCATTTCAGCAAGGTCCTAAACTTTCTTTAGTCTTCTGAATAATATAACCCTAATACAATACTTAAGGTCCACCACACATCTTCAGTGTTATTGTGCCATAAACTTTACGTTCATTGTTCATTGAATCAATAATCAATGTGATAAGTGAAGGCAGAGCTTATAAAGCTACATTTGTACCAAATTATCCAGAACCCATACAATTCTCTGAATATAGAACTGAATTAGATTTAATTTTTATAACATCTGAAGCTCTTTCAAGTAAATCCTGAGAAATTAGAGAAAAGCTGTGTGTGTGTATTTAAACTACACATTCTAAATTTGGTTTAAAAGGTATAATCACTGTAAGAACCTCTCATGTTAGTGAAACTTCCAATTTCAATGAAAATTCTTACAGTCCACAGCATATGTTTTTCCCTTTTATATAGCAAACTTTATTGTATTTTTCACATTAAGGAAATAGTCATTTGCACTGTAGAAAACATAGAAAATACAGACAAACTCCCTACAAAAGAAAATAATAATCACGAGTAGTTTCACCCAACAACACATTTTAGGCTTATTTTAGATTCTTAACATCTTTAGCACTTGATGTTGACCTGCTTCTTGTTTCCTCTGTACCCATGCTTCACATGGCCTCCATCCTGCTTCTCTTATCTAACAATGTGATTTTTGTCATCAGTTCTATTTCTTTTCTTCTTCCTTCTTACCTCTTTGAACTGGTCTTTAAAAGCCAACATAAGCTTTTATCTCATCCAGAAAGACAGGTTCTTTCACTTTTCTGAGCCTGTTTCCCACAATAAGCAGAGGAACCTTGTCTCAAAGCCAATTCCAGTCAATTGTGCATGAAGCCATTCTGCTTGCACTCCACTGGAGTAGAAACGATCCTCCTGGGATTCTCATTTCACTATCAATGTTCAGCTTCGCTGTGACTGTAGAGACGTGGCCTCCACTTGAGGGTGAATACGTCTCATGGCCACACACTGTAAGTGATATTTCACTCCTGCCTAAGATTAAACTCCACATTATCTTGGTAAGTTGTTGTCTGTTCTTGGGTCTTTGAATGGCACTTTTCCTTAAAGGGCCCACACTGGTTCCCTGCATGAACTTTCTGGCTCACAGAACGATGTTATTGATTAGTGTGCACAATCCACAGGTTTAAATGGTATGCGTTTTATAACTCATTGTGGAAAGAAAATAATGCAAAATCAGATAGAAAACTTATGTACTATCCAAAACATTAAATAAAAAAAAAACCCCACAACCTCATTTATTTATTCCAAAAGCCCACAAAGGCTATTAATATGTATGTGTTTATGTTTGTGTGCATGTATTTACTTTAAAACATGTAAAATACCTGTTAAGCCACTGGTCTTTCATTGAAAATTTTATGGTAGAAATCTCAAGTTAAAGATAGGCAGTATATTTATCTCAATTTTTAAAGGGTTGACATTAAGTGTACTATTTAGGTCTGCAAAACACAATATAAGGCACTAGTTTTGTTTGTTTGTTTGTTTTTTGGTAATGCTTCAAGTGTTTATTGTTCTCATTGATGAAGCCAATTTGAGAAGCTATGGGTACAAAACAGAACAACAGAGCCAGGTACTCGGAAGTTACTATGATGTTGTCATTCAGTGTTTTGACATCAGAAAGAATTAAGCAAGAAGGATTAGGGAATCTTGTGTGATAGATTTCTGTCCTGCTTCTAGTGCTAACTAGCTCAAAAATTTTGGTCAGATGTTAACATGTCAGTGCTTTTGTTTCTCCAATTATAAAATGAGGGAGATTGACCAAGTGATCTCTAAATCCCCTTCTACCCTTACAATCCTATGAGTCTGTGATCTGTTTCTCTTTTCCAATTAACAAAACAATCAATCAAATATGGTGAACTTTAATTCCAAGTTTGGAAGAAAGAGATTTTATGGGATAGGATACTCTTGTGCCCTGGAGCAACTGTGTGGCCCTGGGGGTAAAGTAATTAAGATCATTTTTTTCAAATGTCAGTGTCTTCATAGGTGAAATGGGAATAATTCCATGGGTCCTACTAACCTCAGTGTGTTCTTATGATGTTCCCATGAGTAAAAATAGGTGTGAACATAATGTTAACTTTAATTTTGAAAGCAAATATGGTACTATAGATATGTATACACAGATGTATATTGATCAAGTGTGTACACGGTAGAACTTAGTTTTTTTGCCTTCGCTGATAGCACACTTGCTGTCAGGGGACCGATTACCACCATGGTTACCTAATGTTTGAGTGAGGGGACAACACTAAATAGAGGCATTCTATGCCATGCAGAGGTCTGGACAGAAGGTAAAGTGAAAAGTTGGGGACTGTGTGAATAAAATAAAAGTTTTCCTTATGAAGACATGACAAATAAATGGAGGAGACCTGACTATATCAGGCGTTGGTAAACTATGGCCCATAGAGGCTGCCTGTTTTTGTCAAGTTTTAGTGGAGCACAGCAACATCCATTCACTTATGCATTATGTATGGCTGCTTTCCAAGTACAACAGCAGAGTGCAGCAGTTGTGGCAGAGACAGTTATCACCATTCAGGTATTTATCTCTGACCTTTTATCTGGCCAAGATCGTCACTCTTCTCGCACTGGTATTCTAGGACAACAGTTCCCTCACACCTGTGTGAATGGACCACTTAGAGGTGGTTCACAACCATATCTCAAACAGTACCTTCTCTTAGGATAAAAGTCCACCAGCCTCTAACTATGCAGCTAAGGATGCCACAGGGCTGGCTACCTTCTGCCCAATGGCACATGGCATACGTGAAGAGGTGTGTAGTTTTTTAACTGGGTTCTTAAAACGTTGCCGCTTGCCTTGTATCTCTAGTACTCTCTCTCTTTGCCTCCTGTTTTCTGCAAAAGTGTTACACATGGATCAGCCCTTAGACTTACAGAGGTAAAAGAATACAGGATATTCTGAAACCTTCAAACTCTCACCTTTGGAGTATTATGTGAGAGAAATAAACTTCTGTGTTATTTAAGCCTCTGTATTTCGGGATGTCTTTGTTAAAGCAACTTAGCAGTGTCTGCTGTTCCAGATTAATTATTCATAGCACCCCATGTAAAAAAAGATCCTGGACCGGATGATAAATGATACAGTCCCAGGAGCGCTACACATACAAGAGGTTATTACTGTATTGTGAGCTCATTCTCCCGTCTCGAGAAATAAGCATTTTACCCCAATAAGCATTATCATCCAAGCACACTATTTGTTATAAAAAGTATTCTCACCTTTGAACAACCTGAAGGGCAGAGACTGATGCTTTTTTATGTTTTAAAAGTGAAACAGGATGAACTCCACAAAGCCTTTGAAGATAAAGGCAAAGGACAAAAAAAGCAGCTCAGCACAATTCTTATTCTTGAAAACCATGGCTTTCAGAATTCTATTGTCATCACAGAGTTGCAGTGGCTTTTAACTTAAGATCATCTGCCTATTAAAAAACAAGAAAAGCCGACATCTCCATAGGGATAGCATAGTCATGGCCAGGAGTTAACCAAAAAGAGTGAGGGAGGACACCAGCCCTGGTCTTGGAGGAGGGGAGGACTTTTAAGCATTAGGTCCCTTTAAGAATTAAAGCAAATCATTCTTCACATTTTAAAATTTCTCGCAAGTCTTGAGCAGAAGGCAAAAATCCTATGATGCAAAGTTGCAAAGCAGAATTGGGCATCGAATGTTGGATGACATTCAGGAACTTAGTCCTTCCCTTGTTTAGGGATGTCTGGGCAATACCGGCATCACTCCTTCCTCTCCAGCAAGCACCACCTCACCGCCATCTGCCTGTACATCAGGACTAATCTCATTGTGCCTTGTATTCTTGTTTTAGTCACAATCCCTCAGTTTCATTTCCAATTTCATTCTATTCACCTCCTTTTCTCTGTCGTTCTCTGCCTGTCTCCAACTCCCCAAATCTTTTTCCAGTGTGTGCTGGAACTGAGAGTCAGAAAAGGACAAAACCTCTTATATTCTCAACCTCTTATTGAATATTAGCTTCACATTCTTGCTCTATAACCTTCTTCTCCTATGAGGGTGGTGTTTCCCTACAGTACTCTCAATGGTGACTTTTTTCTTCCCTCTGTTGCAGGAGACATCAGTGGGTCCAATTTCCCCAACACTAGTGGGAGTGGGGTAGCTCTTGTGATATTTCCAGAAAATGAATTTCTTAAGACTTGCACAGGAGAATGAATGGTTTTTATTGACATGTAATTGTATTTCTCAGGTTGTAAAGTTCCATGCTCCTTAACCCAGTCCTGAAAAAGGCACAGCTGGGGCTTCAGCAGAGCTAAAAGCAGGGTCAGTGTCCACTGTCCACTCCATGGTGGAGCTGGGTCCGAAGTAGCATCAGGCTAGTTAAAGTCCGTTAGTCCATTGTGTGGAGTCTACATGACTGTGGGACACGTGGGTGAATGCAGGGGAGCGCACCCACTGCAACAGGAATCAGCCACCACCAGCAAGAGAGAGAGAAGAGAGAGAACTTCTTTTTCAGGGATTATCTCAGAATCCAAGCCCTTGTTGTGGTCACACCTCTCCTGGCCAACCATCTGTTTCCAGGTGTGACTGACAGTTAAGCATCTTCATATGTCACTTAGACCTTGCTGGGCATGTGTCTATTGTCCAGTCCCCTGCAGTGGTCTGTGGGGAATAGACTTGGAGAATGTTAACTGCAGCTTCCTGGCAAAGCTGTATAAATGGCATGCCTATACTAGTATTACCTAGTCTTCCCTTATTCATTTCCTGTTATTCAATAACCAGGTTATTAGAAAGGTATCACTTCCACATCCCTATTTCTACCTGAGATGTGTGAGGGTCCTCCTTGCTGCTTTCAGACATCTCCCTCCCATTTCCCTTAATACCTTTTCAGATTTGAGGCTCCATTCATCAGACAACACCACTCATTACCCTTCCTTTTCTTGGTCATTCCACAATATTATTCCTTGGAGATTTTATCACCTGGTTTCCTTCACTATCTAAAATTACCTGTCTCATTTTACTGTGAATTAAGTATGTCTATGCATCATTCTTTTAATTCCCTGGCCTCTCAATTCCTTTACTTCCTTTACTCCAGAGAACTTGTCTTTCCTATACACAGTTCCTCACTCTCACTGGTGTTTCTGGTTATTATTAGCAACTGCATTCCCTTGATAATATCAATTTAGCCACCCCATTTATTAACACCTATATTTTATTTTTCCAGTTTTATTGAGATATAATTGACATATAGCAGTGTGTTGATTTGATACACTTATATATTGCAAAATTATTACCACC
This sequence comes from Plecotus auritus, assembly GCF_963455305.1. Taxonomy (NCBI): domain Eukaryota; kingdom Metazoa; phylum Chordata; class Mammalia; order Chiroptera; family Vespertilionidae; genus Plecotus; species Plecotus auritus. The sequence continues at coordinate 137,584,927 of NC_137773.1, read as the reverse complement.
ATATAGTTAGTTAACAATGTCATTTCATCACATAATGACCATTTTTTGGTGGTGAGAACATTTCCTAACTTTTTAAATATACTCCCTCTAATATGCTCACTCCAACTGCAATCACACTCCTTTCTGCCTACCATTTTTTTACTCTTTGCACTATGCTGTCCTTTCCACTTCGTTAATGAACCTACTTAGATCCCACTAGTAATTATTATAATAGTTTCTTTGCAGTAAAATTCCCTTTTACTTCACTCTATTTGTTACTCTTATGTTGCAAAAGCTCAACATTGGTTACACCAGATTTTCCATTTACTTAACACTGAAAAATTAGTTGAAAAAAATGCACAATGTATTAAATGGGCTTACTTTTTAATGACCACTAATTTCAGACGGTCTCTTAGTGCTTTCCCAAAGTTAGCACTCTATGGGCCCCACAGTCAAATCCAATCCAATGTCTATTTCACAAATAAAGTTTCATTGGAACACAGCCACACCCGTTTGTTTACATATTGTCTATGACTACTTTCACTATAAACCAGAGTTGAGAAATCGTGAGAATCCTGATGGCCCAGAGCTTAAAACATTGACTATCTGATCCTTCACAGAAAAAGTTTGCCAATTTCTTCTCTCATTCATTCACTCTCCCATTCTTCTAGAAGACAATTGTAAATCTTCTCCTTCTCAACTTTCCAACAGTACTTCCCTATCCTCACTTACAGGTGAAGCCCATGTTTCCTATTTTACTTAGAAAAAAGAATCAGCAAGCATGGAAGATCCACGCATTACCATTGCTCTTTCTACTGTCTACACCAATATAATAAACAACTTCAATGCTGACTGACAATTTCCTTTTTGTTACTACAGGTAAATATATATTTTCACATTTGTTTCAGGTCCTCTTTTCTCTCCTCTAATCCAGGGTATCACTCCAGCAATTGTCATTCTTTACTAAGTTATCCATTTCCCCTCTCTACTGGATCATTCCTATTGGCATACAGACAATCTATAAATTCTTTCATCTTCAGAATTTATTCCTCTGACACCCACATTTCCTTTTAGCTACTGATGCCCCTTTTAGCTTTCCTTTACAGAAAAGCTTCTCAAAAGAGTTGTCACCATCTCTACATTCTCTCCTGAACTCACTCCAATTGGACTTTTATTCCCAACACTCAACTGAAATTCCTCTTGTCAGAGTCACCAATAAACTCCATTCTGGAAATTCAATGGTCAATTTTCAGCTTTCCCCCCCCCATACCTGACCTAATAGCAGCACTTAGAGTGAATCCTTCCATTCTCCAAACTCTTTGGCAGGCTTGTAGGACATCATACTCTTTGCTGATTTTCTCCCTAGTTTACTAGCTACGTTTTGTCTTCTCCCTGACCGCCACACGTTAGTGTGCCTGGGGCTTACTTTATGGAACTCAACACTCTCTCAGTCATCTCATTCAGTCTCATTACTTTCAACACTATCTCTATCCTATGATCCCCTATTCTCACAATATCATGTCTAAAATCAAACTCCTGACACTCATCCTCCACCCAAACCTGATCCTCCTAGTACTATTCCCATTCCAGAAATTGGAAACTCTTTTCATCTGGTGGCTTTAGCCAAAAATGTTGAATTCATCTTGATCCTCTTTTTCTCGTACCTTCTTTTTTCAGAAACTGAGTCTTTGCAATGGCCAGCAATGCTCTCTCTGACCTGGTTTACAATGTGCTGTGACTCACCACAGACTGCTTTTTTCCTTGCTTGAACAGTTCCAGCTATAATTTTCTTGGATTGAACTTCTAAAAATGATTCTACCTCAGGGCCATTGCAGATATACCTCCTCCCTATCCCCGGGGACAATTTATAACTCTCTGCTTTATTTTTCTCCCTAGTACTTAGCACTCTCTAATATACTTATTTTTTTTTTATTATATACTAGAGGCCCAGTGCACAAAATTCGTGCATGGGGGGGTGTTGTCCCTCAGCCCAGCCTGCACCCTCTCCAATCTGGACCCCTCTCACAATCCAGGACTGCTGGCTCCCAACTGCTTGCCTGCCTGCCTTCCTGATTGCCCCTAACCGCTTCTGCCTGCCAGCCTGATCACCCCTTAACCACTCACCTGCCAGCCTGATTGATGCCTAACTGCTCCCCTGCCAGCCTGTTTGCCACTTACTGTCCTCCCCTGCAGGCCTGGTCACCCCCCCAGCTGCCCTTCCCTGCAGGCCCGGTCACCCCCAACTTCCCTCCTCTGCCAGCCTGGTGACCCCTAACTGCTCTCCCCTGCAGACCTGGGTCCCCCTCCTAACTGCCCTCCCCTGCAGGCTTGATCACCCCCAACTGCCCTCCCTTGCAGGCCTGGCCCCTACCAACTGCCCTCCCCTGCTGGCCATCTTGCGGTGGCCATCTTGTGTCCACATGGGGGAAGCCATCTTGTGTGTTGGAGTGACAGTCAATTGCATATTACTCTTTTATTAGATAGGATTTGTCTCCCACCACCCACTAGAAGAGCCATTAAACAGAAATCCTATCTAATAAAAGAGTAATATGCAAATTAACCATCACTCTGCTACACCCACAAGCCACGCCCACCAGCCAATCAGGAGTGAATATGCAAATAAACCCAACCAAGATGGCTATGGCTACAGAGAGCAGGAGGGAGGCCTGGGTTTCTCCAGCAATGGAGGAAGCCAAGCTTTCCGCCTACCCTTGCCGGCCTAGGCCTCCACTCAATGCTACAAAGTTTCAATGATAGAAGATACATAAATCCCAAAATAAATGGCTGCCGCCACAGAGCAAGCAGAAGGCTTGGCTCCGGCCCAGGCTACAAAGTTTCAATTGTAAAAGATAAATAAACCCCAGATACCAGGGCCTCTGCTTGGGTCACCAGGGGGTGTGGCCGGCCTGCAAACCACCACAGGCCCCTCTCCCAGGACGCCCCACACCCCAAGGGAACCCCCACCCTGATCTGGGACATCCTTCAGGGCAAACCAGATGGCCCCCACCCGTTCACCAGGCCTCTATCCTACCTAATAAAAGAGTAATATGCAGTTTTACCATCACTCCAACACACAAGATGGCTGCCCCCATGTGGTCAAAGATCCTGCCCCCATGTGGACACAAGATGGCCAGCAGGGGAGGGCAGTTGGGAGGGACCAGGCTTGCAAGGGAGGGCAGTTGGGGGTGATCAGGCCTGCAGGGAAAGGCAATTGGGAGGAACCCAGGCCTGCAGGGGAGAGCAGTTGGGAGGGACCAGGCCTGCAGGGGAGGGCAGTTAGGGGTGACCAGGCCTGCAGGGGAGACCAGTTTGGAGGGACCTAGACCTGCAGGAAGAGCAGTTGGGGGGGACCAGACCTGCAGGGGAGGGCAGTTAAGGGTGACCAGGCCTGCAGAGGAGGGCAGTTAGGGGAAAACAGGCTGGCAGGGGAGCAGTTAGGCATCAATCAGGCTGGCAGGGGAGTGGTTAGGGGGTGATCAGGCTGGCAGGCAGAAGTGGTTAGGGGCAATCAGGAAGGCAGGCAGGCGAGCAGTTGGGAGCCAGCAGTCCTGGATCATGAGAGGGATGTTCAACTGCCCGTTTAGGCCTGATCCCACTGGGGGACACCCCCCTCCCCTGTGCACGAATTTCGTGCACCGGGCTTCTAGTTTATATATATTTTTCTTCAGTGCAGTATCCCCAGCATTGGAATAGTTCCTGGCCTACAGTAGGTTTTTAATACATATTTCTTGAATTTAAAATGCACTAACATTCTTTAAAGATGTAAAGATAAGCAGACATAAAAATTAAAGAAAGAGAGAATCCGGAGGTTTTCTTATAGAGACATTCTCTCTTGTCTGACTCTGAAATGCTAGTAAATACAATTAGTCACAAGATCGTATATGTGTTTATTTCTTTGTATCCGTTTATTAAAGTATAAGCTGTCAGTTCTGAAAGTTTTTGTTATGGCACCTGAAGTGAAAAATTGGCTGCATTGCGTATTTTCCATCGTGTGAATTGAGTTTGGGGAAAATCCCTAATGATTATGCTAAATATGTTCTATCAGAATGACAGCTTACAGTCTCGTCTCCAGCCTTTTATTTCCTATTCACTAGTCCCAATCCAACAGCTGTATAAGCTACGAAATGTTCCATTTTTCCCAGGTGTTGGGAGCAACCTCAGTTGACAAAGTCCTGAGAGGGCAGGTTTCACAAAGTGGCCTGCCTGTTCCCAAGGTTAGTCATGCATCCTGCCCCCTTTAGGCTTAGAGACCCTAAGCACAATAGTTTAGTAATCACACATTCTGCTCCCTAGAGCTTAGTTAACCCTCAAGCACAGTTAATTTATAAGCGTAATTATCCTCCTGCAAGAAGCATGGCTAGATTATCTGATGGAAAGGAACTTAGGTGGCGTCAGAGGTGTATGTACAGGCATAGCCATTGGAATCTTAGCCAAGATAAGGAACTTTGTGTAAAGGTCAGTAGGAAACCTGAAACAAAGGGGTATAATTATGTTTACCACATTACAGGAATGATGTATTGTATGGAATGTAACTGACCCTGTATAAAAGTATGGTGAAAAATAAACTCGGGACTGTAAGCGGGAAGTGCTACAGTCCTCCCGATCCCATTCTGTTTTCTGTCTGTCTTTTTTCATCCTCTCCCCCCCTTGCAGGTACTGTTCGACTGATGTCGGCAGGCTCCGGCACCCAGGTAAAATAGATTAATTATCAATCATATATCTGCTTGGGATGGTGTCTCCTTAAACACACACACAAACACACACACACACACACACACAACATGTTAATAAAGCCCTCATTGAAACAGGAAGGGGCATCATGATACCTGACAGTAATTCTGTCACTCTGAGGTATGAAGGTGTCCATTAAAATAACCTAGTCATCTCTGATACAGACTGCAGGTTTGAATAGGATATACAGCCCAAGAGGTTAGTAGATTACAATTTTTGCTCAATGAATTCATTTACTCATTAAGTTAATTTTGACTCAATTCTTCAACAAACCTTTATTATGCACCTACTATGTACCATGCACTGCCATATACATGGTGATAAATAAAATTATATATAGCCAATATCATTGCAAGGCTTAAACTCTATTATATAAAAATCTAACAGGATCAGAAAGATAAAAATCAGGTAGTGATTAAAATTATGATGTACCTAAAATGTGGTGATGTGATAGAAATTGGAGAACTACTTACTATAGAGTGGACGGTGAGGACTCATGAGGATGACATTTAATGATAAGAAAAGACCTAAATTTTGAGAAGTTAACCAGAAAGGATATTGGGAAAGATTATTCCTTACAAAGGGATCAGTTAGTTCTTCTACAAAGGCTTTTAGTTAAGAATAAATACTGTATATACCTTACAATCATGTACACTTGATGGCTAACACACAAAATGCTTATTCCGTAAAAATAAACATCACTGAATCTACACTAATAAAACAGAAATATGTAAATTGACTGTACCTCTGTGACGCCCACCAGCCAACCTGAGGGAATATGCAAATTAGCAGGACAAAGATGGCGGCGGCCCCGCCCCCGAGCCGCTCCGGATGTGGAGTGGGCAGGTGGTGCAGGATGCCTGCTATGTGGGGGAGGGTGGAGGGCAGAGGGAGCTATAGGAGTGGCACTCTGGCCGGAGCAAAGCAAAGACTCTGGCCAGAGCGAAGGAAGCAAAGCCTGCAGACTCCGGCTGGAGTGAAGGCAGAAGGCAGTGGCCAGAGTGAAGGGCTGGGTCCCGGGTGCCAGAGGAAAACCGGTGCAGGCAGCTAGGTGAAGGAAGGCCTATTGCATGAATCTTCGTGCAACGGGCCTCTAGTATTTAATAATAGGCAACTGTTATAGAAATGTGGACAATACAGGAAACTACAAAGGAGTTAAACAATATCCACATATCCCACCACCAAAAGATAACATTCTTTTTATGTACATGTAATGTGTTTTTTATAATTATTTCCTTATCATGTGAGAATGCTTCATTATATATATTCTCAAGATGAAAACTCTCATACATCAGACTCCAAGTTTGGTATTCATGATTACAATAGATTTATCTAGTAATTCTGGAATTCTGGCAGGAAGTCTATTATCTCTCATCATATAGTCATGGCATTAGTTTCCATTGTGATTTAATTTTATTTTTGCCTATATTAACACTTAGCAAGAATTATTTTTTGGGGGTTAAAAAATAATTAGGCAGAAATGTACAACCCAAACAGAGCTGATATCTTAGGCATACATTTGCCTGCCTAAAATTCCTATCATTGGGCCTAAGTCTGCAAAGGTATAAAGATTGGGCAAAGGAAGCATTAAAGGATTCCTGTATGTCTCAAATGTTATACCAAGGTTGATGTTAGCTATTGAGCTACATAAGGAACATACTATTTATGAATGAACTTTGTGAAATTAAAGAATATTCTGGATGAGTCCTGCCTCTAATTATGGTCCAAATGAATAAACATGTTACATTGGTTCTATTGTTTTATGTAGCTGACAAGTGGGAAGAATTACTGGCTAAGATCTGAGAGACCTGGGGTTAGTACCAGATTTCCCAGGCTGAATGACACTGAGCAAGTAATTCAATTTCAATGACAGATATCTGTCATTTGTAACAGAGGGTTAATGATTCCTGTCTTTCAGGACCCAAGGGTGTTATGGAGATTAAGTGCAGAGTTTATCTGAATGTATTAAATACAGGATGTTAGTTATCACAGTATATTTTGAACTGGGATATTATATATGATCATATACATATAACCATCCTATATAAGTTTAAGATATAGTATCTCCATTTTTTATTGCTGTAGTGCACAAGGCAATAAAGTGCACACAGAGTCATTATCAAAGTTTTCTGATTACTAGGGTCCATCCATTTGAAACTTGCATTTTTCATCAAAATTTTAAAGTTATTCTAGGGTAACATTTCAGGTCATCTGGTTGGATATTCATCTGTCATTTTCTTTCACACCATCATGACTTAAGGAAGAAGGCAAAAATACAACAACGACAAAATACCTTGGGTGAACAGTTTTATTGTTTGTTTAATGAAAATTTTTTGGCAAATGCTTTAATCAGTTGTTTGTACTGAATGACTAATTAGGATGTATTTAACCAAGTGCAAAACATCTGGTCAGAGTCATTGAAATTATTATTTAAGCTGCCACTTTTATTTTAAAGAAAACCAATAACCACACTTGGATCATTATAGCTAGTCCCAAATTTCTAAATGGATTGAATTACTCCCTTTTTCTCTTGTGGTGAGAATGTTAGGTTAACCTAGCACTAGCATAAATATTCAAGTCCAAACATTTAGGTAGTACCCCAACTCTGTGTACATAAAACTAAAACAAAGCCACCAGTGCAAGCAAATAGGATGCTGAAAACCACTGACTCTCTTCTGGTCTCTTTTGTGGATAGATTGGACCATAGCAAGGGCACTGAGAACAAACCAAGTAACAGGCTTTCATGAATGTTTCACTTCCAGATCAACTCATCCACCACCCCAGAAGAATGAGCCTTTTCCTTAGTGAGACGATGGTTTGCCTCACACACTGATTCTAACTCAAAATTATTAAGTTATTGTCAATAATTCCCTAGCTTTCATCTGTATGAAAAGTATGGTCACTGATGCATACAGCATCTGGATTGCAAGAGGGATGTCGACTGCTGGTTTAGGCCTGATCCGGGCCTAAACTGGCAGTTGGACATCCCCCAAGGGTGCAAGCTGAGCTGAGGACCCCCCCATGCACAAATTTCATGCACCGGGCCTCTAGTCTATATATATAAAAACCTAAAGCAACTGTTACAACCAGTCGACTGAACAATCAGTCAACTGGTCGCTATGATGCACACTGACCACGAGGAGGCAGACGCTCAACCTGGTGGTCAGTACACTCCCACAGCCAACCTCCTACGGCCCAGGCCGGCCAACCTCCTGCAGTCCCGCTCCCAGCGAGACAGCCCTGATGGCCCTGATCGTGGCCAGGCCAAGAGACCCCACCAGTACACGAATTCGTGTACAGGGCCTCTAGTGTGTGTGTGTGTGTGTGTGTGTGCGTATATATATATATATATATATATATATATATATATATATATATAGACATATATATGTATATATGTGTGTGTGTATATATATGTGTGTGTATATGTGTGTGTATATATATGTATATATGTATATATACACATATATATAATCTCTGTTCCTTTCCTATTATCTATTGAAATAAACTTTAAACTAAAGGTATAAATATATTATAGTTAATCTCACACCTCATCATTTTACTCTTGACAAGAGTAACATCTGCAATTCACATGTATTAAATGTTTCCAAGGTTAAACTCATCTATTATTGCCATTTTGTAGATGACAAAACCAAGGCTCATAGGGGGCTGAGAAACTTACCAAGGCCAGAGAGCCATTAATTGGCTTAACTGGATTCAAACCCATGCCGCCCAACTCCAGAGCAGGTATAATTAATTACTACATTATTATGTTCATGAGAACAGAGATCTGAAAACACCAATGATAAAATCTAGAAGAGTATGACTGTGCTCAAAAATAAACTTCTTCCAATTAGACCCTTCATTATATGGCATTACCAGTTATCAAATAACATTGTGAAGTCGACTCTCTTACAGTCTGAACTGTTTTTGATATTCCTGTCTTCCTCTATGTTGATAGGCTTTTCCCACCTGCTTCCAAAAGCAAGGCAAGGTCATGATTTACTTACCTACCTGTTCCTCTTCCTAGAACTTGAGCTTTTCGAGGACAGGGATAGTTCTTTATTCTTCTCGTGTCTGTAGTTTGAGCACAGTCTTGGAAGCATAGTCTTAGAAGCACTGACGGTTGAATAAACTTTGTAGCTAATCCTCAGGAGAATAAACAAGATGACCTTTTGCATACCTCCCACTTCATTGTTCCTCGACACAGGTCTTCACTGAGAACTTACTCCTCCTGGTAGCTATTTAAGTCCTGGAACGCCTACTGGAGGAATGCAGTTCAAGCTTTTAGGAATGTTTATTATCTAGCTTTAAAATCACTGAAAAGTGACCTTTTCTTAGCGTGATGCATAGCAGTTTCTGGATTTTGGTATAGCAATGGGCTGGAAAAATTAAATACGTATACTAATTTCCTAACAATAGGATTATGATCCTAGGCCAGGGGTGGGCAAACTTTTTGACTCGAGGGCCACAATGGGTTCTTAAACTGGACCGGAGGGCCGGAACAAAAGCATGGATGGAGTGTTTGTGTGAACTAATATAAATTCAAAGTAAAGGAGCGGAGGGGAAAGCAAGAGAACCGGATAGAATGGCCGGATCCGGCCCGCGGGCCGTAGTTTGCCCAAGGCTGTGTAATAGCAGGGCCTATCAATGCTCAAATGACACGAGATCCTTGAAAACAATGAGTTAGTAAAATGTTGCATATTAGGTCTCCACATGATGTACATCTGAGAAAACAAGAACAAGCTGCTGGAAAAATACCCTTTGAGTTTGAAAGCTATAACTATCAATTTCTAGATGTGGAATCTTGGGCAAATGATATCAATCATTTTCCTTAGTTTTTTTCATCTTTAAAACTGGGGATAACAAAGGGGTTTATAAGACTTTTGTGAGGATCAAATGCTATAATATAATCTGGCACACAGTACTCAATGTCATTTTACTTCATCTGGTCTATTTATTTAAAGCCCCAATAATTATGAGGCTTATCTCTTTCTCTACTTGCTTTGGAACTACAAAAAGTAAAAAGAACTAGAATAAGAATGACATTTTGGCCTCAAAATGTGTTTTCTAACGACGGTTTTGTTTTATGTCTGCTTTCAATGAAAGGGAAGGCTAAAAGATCTACCATCTATAGGCAGTGTGTCTATTTGTTAATTTATCCAATCCTCAAATCAGCCTGATAAATGAGGCTTAGAGAAATTACTTAACATATTCAGTCAAACCACTTACTTATCAGCGGTTGAGTTCAAATTCAAACTTAACTTACTTCTCTCTGATTCAGAAAACTACTCTAGAGCACTGTTTTCCATCCGTATGTTAGAAAGATTTTAAAGATACTGGAGTTATTTAAAAAGATTATTTAATGTACATGTGCAGTAAGTACTATCTGTAAACCAAAGTGTTACTGTAGCTCATAAAGATATGAAATAGAACTTTAGCATGCTGCTTAGAATAAACACAAATACAGTATTTTAATAAATCCACAATGTCCTGTTATTATATAGTTTCTCAACCAACAGATCATAAAAATACAAATGAAAATTTGTCATTTAAGAACAGCTTATAGCTCTACGACAGATCTTTTTCTGTGATATGAGGAGAACACAACCAGAGGGGGAAGTCTTGTTGTATAGTCTATGTTAATACCAGGAAGATGTGAGTTGGTATTTTTTTATGAAACGTTATGTGTACTAAGTAAATGTGGCAAATATTCTATAACCACCTCTTAGAGATTCATCAGGCATATAGGCATTTACAGGCTCTAAGAAATCTTCTGGTAAGAAAACCCAGATATTCCCTGAGCTATTTGATCACAGAAGCCCTTTGTCCCATAACAACCATGAGCCTCAGACAGAACTAGTCATCTAAGGCACATAATTTGGGAAACAATTTTCTTCATTATTCTGATCCATCAAGAGATCAGCCAGTTCCCCTTTGATACTTCACATGTTAAGCGGATAAATTCTTTTTGTTATTTGAAATATAAGGGAGTAGTTAAGATCTTTCACAAAAGGAAAAACACAATTCCTGAAATGGGTTTTTAAACCCCAGAAGCCACAAAAGCAAGACCCCTGCCCTCTGTAATGACAGCTTATGGATATCCAGGCAGCAACACTCCATCTATCTAACTGCCCTTTCCCAGTATGTTCAGTTGTGTGCTGTGAAGTGGACCCAGGAGGGGAAAAGACTCTGGGGATTGCTAGTAGGTCATGCAGCTAGAGTCAACTGCAAAGCTGCTGGTTGGCAAGTGATGCCTTTGCAGGTTGGGGAAAACAAGACAAAACAAAACAACCACTTCTGGGAAACTCTACGGCTTAGTACAGTCACCAGCAGGTCGGCTACAAGCTTCCCACCATGGGACCTCTCTCCATAGCTGCCAGACTCTGCAAGCTCTACAGATGATCCATTAAACAGTGACAGGGAGCCTCTGAGGCCTTGCCTGATACACTAGGAAGGGAGATCAAGGATGCCTGTCTCTGGAGGGTGATCAGTATGATACCTCCAAATCCCTTTTAAGAAGATATGATATCCAGACATATGGCCTGATTCTGGGATTCCCCCTAGAATATGAAAAGCTGACAGAAAGTTACATACTGATAATCTCTGATCTTATCCACAAATCATCTCATATTTGCTCACTGGACATGACATTCTGGTGACTATATTAAGCCTTTTAGGAGATGGAAAAATGAGAAACATAATGCTCTCTCCATTGCCCCTCAATGAAGTTACAAATTAATTTGATAACACAGATGCACTTTACAAAGATGAATTACCATACATAGCAATTCATAATTAGCATCAGGTGAATGGAATAGGTTGCACTTGCTGCAGGATGGCAATCTAAGTGAGGAGAATTGCTTTGAGCAAAAGTCAGAAAATGAAATTCACCAGCCAGTGAAAAAGGGAGGAGAGTTTGGCTGAAGAGAAGTTTGAGAGGGAGGCTCAATATGAAAATAAAGAATCTTGGATGCCAGCCTAAAGAGTACAATTTAGGCATCTGTATATTTTGGGAAAAGGGAAAATGAGCTAGCTAGCCTCACATATCTGTAATGCTACACCCTCTTCACCTAAAACCATAATCCCATGGCTTCACACACACCCAACTATTTACTATTACTCACATGCACCATGTTCTCTCGGGCTTTATCTGTCCAGACCATTCTCACTATTTGGAATGCCTTTCCAACTTTGTAGCCTGCTGAGTTCACCGGATATTTTATGTAATTCAAATATTCCAGCAAACCTGTCATTGAGTAACATCAATGTAATATGTAACATCAAAGCTCAAAGTACCAGAGAACTTAGCCCATCTATGTGACCATTAGATAGCAGCTTCCTCTCAATGTCTTTTCAGAGATATCTGAGGGGTTCGCAAGAGACATGTTTATATGCAATTTATTTGATCTGTTGCCCACAGGACAACTGGTTTGGTTGGGGGTTGGGGGCGGGAATCATCGCCCACTGCTGCATTGAGCTATCATTTGCAATTGTTCAGTAGTGGCCATGCTAAGTTTTCAAAAGATCAGAGCTCTGTAGTGGATCACGAACTAGGAATAGTGGGTTGAGGAAGGACTGATATGGAATGACAGGTAATTTTGCTGATTCTGCATTAAACTTTCTCACTTCAGTCTTTTTTAAAAATCCTAACTCAAAATTATTAAGTTGTTGTCAATAATTCCCTCACTTTCATATCTGAAAAGTTCATTCAGACATGGCTGGGTCCCATAGCCTGCATGATGTCATCAGAACTGAATCTTGCTCACTCATTCCATGTCTTGGCTTTTGTTTTGTCTGCTTCAAGGTCAAGCATAGGTATAGCTGACATCACTGGCTGCAGAAGAGTGCCTTCACCACAGGCACTGCAGAAATGTACCTAGATGGTCTCTGTTTTACTTGCTTTGTGTCACCAAGGATAGTAGAGATTGAATGTATTGGTTCAATAGGTCTATATCATGTTCCACCCAAGCATCTAGGGGTAGAGGAATGATTTGGCTGAACACTAGGAGACAGTTGCTTCTCAATTTAAAAAAGGACAACTGGGAACATGTTATCAAAAAATTAGTAAATTGATGTTAGGAGTCAGAAATAATAGCTGTTCACTACTGCTTCAAAGCAACACCCTTGTGCCCAGGGTCTCTCCAAGTCTTTTGTCTTATAATCTCCTTCTTCTGTAGACCCTAAATGCCTTTTCCAAATAAATAAATCAGAAGTAACCCAACAGTCTCAGAGAGAGAAGGGAAAACAAATGTCTTGCCACACGATTTATCATCCACCAAGAACAATAACACTCTCCAAAGAGCATCCTCACTCCCCTTCCCCATTTCACTCCTACTTCAGACAATAAACAAATATGTCAAGGAGAACCACCATGGAAATATATGTTCACTAGATTCACTGACTGAAAATCAACCTGGTTTGGCCTTATCTAAAAAATTAGCTATGTTTAAATTGCAACTCAATAAGTGTCTCTTCTTGGAGTCTTCTTAAATAGAAGGGTCATAGTTGAGGTCCTTTCTTGCAAGGGTCTTAAAATTCCTGTTTATTTCTTTATGCTTTGCTATTCCAAATTTCTTCCTCCCTTCAGGCATGAGGGCTTCAATATTCTATGCCATTTTTCACTGAATCACAATACTGAATTCAGTATCTTTCATCAATGAGCCTCCTATATGCAGAATGATGACTAATAGAGAACAAGTCCTCATAAATATTTGTTGAAAGAATATTCAATAACTAATGAAATAATAAATTATGAAAGAGTTGGTTGAAAAACATTAATCCATTGGCAGGATACAGGTAGTTCAAAGTGGAGAGCAGTGAAAGAAAAGGTTAATTTTAAGTCAACTATGTTTTTTATATCCCAAAAGCCATTACTAAAATTTTCATGAAGTTCAATGCATATTCCAATTGTAAGGCAACCCACAAGGCAAGTTGATTAAAATGTTCTGTGATCTCTGGGAATTATAAATCTATTATAGACAAAACTGTCAAGAAACACAGGTAAACAAGTAAATATAGGAACCAATGATATAAATTTGGATTGTTCACAAGCACAGGGTAAAATATATAATAACATAGACTCATGGGTAGTAAAAATAAAGTTTAAGGGGTAGAATTAGAGGAAGAAAAGTAGGAAGTAGAAATTGGATTTCTGAACAAGGTAGATTTTGATAAAACTCAAAAGCATAATTCACCCCAAACTTCTGATTCATTTAAGTCAAGCAAAATGATTCAAAGCCTTTCCACTGAACAAAACCTTAGGCAAAGTGATGGACACGTTTGTTTTTTTAAACATTTACCACTGATATTTCCACTCCTCTCTCCCTCGAGAAACTCAGTGTTATTCAAGTGAGAACAGGTTTTCTGTTTTTTCATTTGAAAAACTGCAATGTCTCTTCAAATTCACAGATAAAAAAAGTGGAAGAGAGGGATAGTCTGTGAGTTTATAAAACTAACAGAAAAGCCTGCATGGGAGAAATTGTCCAAGATGGAACTACTGGGAGATCCAAAGGCATCAAGGGTATCAGTGGTCTATAATGGCCTCATTAGGCCAATAAGAGTTGGAAGGGGTCCTGGGGACCTGGCAGTGAAAAGGAATCACATTATGTCTTCCAACACAGCCTTTCCTCCCAGATGCGGTCATTTTTTGTACAAATATATATCTATTTGCTCAATATAGAGTTGTTGATGATTTATTAATCATGAAGTACCTTGCTAGCACTGGGGATTTGGAGATGAAGAAAACTCAACTCCTGCTAATGGCAATGCATTTTATGTTAGAATTCTTACACTGCAGATAATAATTATAAACCCTGGACAAATAGAAAATATAACTCTCTGAAGTGACTAAAGAGTGGACAAAAGGAGGCAGAAATTGGAGGATTTCTAAGAACTGAAGACCACTGGGAGAGATCCGCCTGTGTATGGTTTCCTCCCTGCAGGAACCCCCCAGTGCTCACAGTTAAAACAGCTTAATCTTAAGCCAAAAATAGTCTTGATTTACTTGGGATACCAGAGCATAGAGTTTCTGCTGCCAAAGTGGCTGGACATTGAAAGGAAGAAAGCCTGAAAAGAAAGAAATATAGTTGAGAGGAGCCCATAATTCAAGTATGATCTCCCCTCAAAATCTTGATTGACTCTTGAACTGTTCATGTGTGGGAGATACTCCAAAATGCTCAATGGGAAACAGCAGATGGAAGGCAGAATAAACTACACAGATTTCAGTTGCTGCCCAGTATAGAGTTTGAATTCTGCCAAATTATATTGTTTTGGTACACACCACTTAAATTTTGTTACCTAACAATAAAAACAAAACAAAACAAAAAGAACTAAACTTAGTTCAAGGTGATTATCTAGTAAATTAAATTCTGGAAAGGAAACACACACACACACACACACACACACACACACACACACCACCCATTTATGGAAAGATAATCCAGTCTTCACAACATTTTCAATATCTAGAATATATTTAAAATTATTAGACCTGTAAAGAAGCTAAAAGTCTGATACATTGGGGGGAAGGTGGAATTCAAGAAAATGAACCCTAAGAAGTTCCAGACTCTAGAATGAGCCTAAAAGAACATTAAAATGCTATTATTAGAAGTATGCTCAAGGTTTTAAAAATATCAGGGACAGGCAGGAAATCACATTTTAGTAAAAAATGGAAATTATAAAAAAATAAAATGGTAAGTCTAGAATGGAAAATATATGTTATGTTTAAATTTAAAATAATTTAGATAGGCTTAGAAGCATTTTTGATATTAAAAAGACAGAACAGTGGATTTTAACAAAGATAAAGTAATGTGTCATAGGTAGAAAAGAATGAGAAAAAATGAACAAGGAATCTGTGACCTTTATGACAATATTAAATGGTCTAAAACATGTTGAATACCCCAAAAGACACAAATGAGAATAGGTAGAGGAAAAGTATTTGAAGTAATGGAAAAAAATTAGTGAAAAAGCATCAACTTGAAAACCAAGAAGCTTATCAAATTTCAAGCAGAATATATACAAAGAAAGGCACACTTTAGTGTATCACAGTGAAACTTGAGAACCAAAGACAAAGAGAGAATTCTTGAAAGTTTCCAGAGAAAAGTTATTACATACAAGGAACAACAATTTGAATGTTAGCTGACCTCATCAGAAAGAGTAAAAGCTAGAAGACAATGAAACAGAATATTTTAAATCTAAAGCCAGCAACCCAGTAGTCTGTGTGCAGAAGAGAAAACAAAAACAAAAACACACACAGTTAAAAATAAGAATAAAATAAGGAGTTTTAGAAAAATTAAACTCACCAGCTGACCAGAAGTCCAAAAAATGCTTCTTCACGATAAAGGGGAATAATACAAAATGAAACATATATAGGGAAGAAAAATAAAGAGAAAAGCATCAGAAATGATAAATAGGTAGCAATATAAAAGAATATAAAGAATATTCCTTTAGAAATCAAGTGACTACTGAAGTTAAAAAAATTTAAACATTTTATTATGATACTAGAGGCCTGGTGCATGAAATTCGTGCAGGGGTGGAGGGTGGAGGGGTGTCCCTCAGCCCGGCCTGCACCCTCTCACAATCCGGGACCTCTTGGGGGATGTTCGACTACCGGTTGTCAGACATCCCTCTCGCAATCCGGGACTGCTGGCTCCTAACCACTTGCCTGCCTGCCTGCCTGCCTGATCACCCCTAACCCCTCTGCCTGCCTGCCTGATTGCCCCTAATCACTTGCCTGCCTGCCTGATCACCCCTATCTGCCTCTGCTTCAGCACTCACAGCTGCGGCTTCGTCCAGAAGGAGGCCCAGAACGATGTCCGGTCGTTTGGCTATCCAGTCTATTTAGCATATTACGCTTTCATTATTATAGATACATAATGTATGTAAATGGGAGCATATTAAAACAATAGCACATAAGATGAGGAAATAGGAGTTAAAATATTTATGAGACCCAGCACATTATTGAATCTAGGTGGATGGTGGTATGTTACACATACATGTTGGGATCACAGCTGAGTCTGTTTTGGTTCACGTCCCTGCATTGCAGCCTGGAAACTGCCTCCAGGTATAGGCTTGGTGAGTCATGCTTCTCTTCTATCAGGGATCACAGTGTTGTACTTCTTTTGTCCAATTTCTGAAAACCATTGCTTCATATAATTTGTTTTATGTTTTACTTATTTATGGTGGACAGACAACTCTCATAGCAATGACCTCTTCATGGGTTGAATGGAAGTCTAATGAAAATTATTCTAAAGGAAATACACAGAATTCATAAGCAGCTATGAGAAGGTTGTTGACCCTGTCTGCTGATTCTGGTTAACTACTTGTTCTTCCAGCACATCACCTAGGCCTTCTTCTTTTAATCCCTATGGCACTAACCATACTGCCTTTCCATTTCCATAGACTTACCTGCTACCCAGTCATAAGCCAACACCACATGTTTTAGGTTGTTACCACAGTACCCTACTAGAAGGTTCTACTTTCTATTTCAGCTTTATGTTGTTGTAAAACTAACTAACCCTAAAATATATTAGCCTAATTTTATTTACTCATGATTTGTGGGTCAGGAATTCAGACAGGGAACAGTGGCATGGCTTGTCTCTGATCCATGTGATGTGGATATGGGGATGGGGGCGGGGGGAGAATTCCACCAACATCACTCCACTGATTAGTAGCTCAACTAACGGAACTATCACTCCATTCATTTTAGTGGAGCTGGACTCAATTTTCTGGATTTATAAAGACAAATGTTCCCTTTTAATACTCTTTCCTACTGCTCTCCAGTACCTATCTCAACACAGCTCCATTTCTAGTTCCTACTAATCCACTGGAGTTTCTCAGAGGTGAAAGAGTTAATAAATAAGTATTCTTATTGAAAAGATGTTAATATTGAGATAGAAACTGATGTTTACTTTTGATATTGCTATGTTTATTTCAGAATTCACATGGTCACTGTCCTATCTGGTTGTTTTGTTTTTTTCTCTTTTTTTCACCTTCAGTCCTCACCTGAGGATATGGTTAGAGAGAGAGGAAGGAAGAGAGAGAGAGAGAGAGAGAGAGAGGGAGAGAGAGAGAGAGAGAGAATGAGAAACATCCACTGGTTGCCTCCCATACACACCCTGAACAGAATCAAACCGAAAACCCAGGCATGTGCCCTAACTGGCATCAAACCTGCAACCCCTTGGTGTACAAGAGGATGTTCCAATCAACTGAGCCACCCGGCCAGGACTGGTTGAATTTTTAACAGATAGGCATGATACCAGAATATAAAACATTCCAGAAAAATGGTGTTCAGGATCTTCTACCACTTCTCATAGTGCCCCTCAAATGATAAAAAAGCAATGTATATGCCTCTTGCTGTATATTTGCTTTGATAAAATAATTCCTTGTGATTTATTGTATCTATATTTTAAGATTCAACTCACATGCTACTTCTTTCATTAAAAATTTATTGATAACCTCTATAGAACTATCCTTCCTCTAATGTCTTAGAGCTTATAGACTATTAACTTCCTTTTATTATATCATTGGGTATATTAATCTCTGTACATTTTAAGATTCTCCAGTGTTAAGAAATCATGTGGAATATAAAAATAAATATGTGAATACATGGAATTCAGTGGTTTTCTGTCAGATGAGCTAAGCCATTAGTTAATGATTGATCTTGGTTGTTATAAGAAAATAAACTCCTCAGGATTTTAGTG
Organism: Plecotus auritus; assembly: GCF_963455305.1. Lineage (NCBI taxonomy): Eukaryota > Metazoa > Chordata > Mammalia > Chiroptera > Vespertilionidae > Plecotus > Plecotus auritus. The sequence continues at coordinate 137,566,514 of NC_137773.1, read as the reverse complement.
CCAAAATAATGTAATATTATTTCATAATAATAGAGCACCTATTCCATGTCAGGCTTTATGCATAGTATTCACATGAATCTTCTGAATGAATCCTTCAGAAAAAAGGTGAAAAGGATTATGTAGTACAAATTCCAGTTATAAAAATAGGCATGAGGATGTAAAGTATAGCACAGGGAATATAGTCAATAATGTTGTAATAACTATGTAGGGTGTCAGATGGGTACTAGATTTATCTGAGTGATCACCTCGTAAGGTATATATATATACATGTCTAATCACTATGAAGTACACCTTAAACGAATCAAATATTGTATGTAAATGATAATTGGACAATAAAATAGTAAAAACAGAACACTATGAGGTAATGTTTAATATTTACATTAAAATAATTACAATATTGAAAATTGCAGCTTAAATTACATCCAAGGTCATTTAATACCAAGCCATTCAGTGGCAGAAGCAAAACAGAACATAATTTTCTGATTATAAAATATAGTACTTGCCTCTATAATCTACCAGTGGAACATTACTATTTTCTTTATCATTAGAGAAAGTAAAAAAGCAACCAAACATACACCAATCATGCTTGCTGGGCTGTAGCAAAAGCCAAAATAAAATGCCACACACAGATACTGAAGAGAATTGATGAGCAGCTGAAACTATGGGTGAAATCCACATAATAAAAACATGCCTTCCCTTTCTATATAACTGAGAGGATACAGAAACTCTCATTAAGTGAGTTGATAAGTGGAGAGAGATTTGAAGGGGCTGGGCATTTAGGCAGAAGGATAAATTGCAATTTCCTCTTCCTGCGATGGTCTCTAATCACTATCTACATCAGATCATTTCATGTCACACACACAGCTCAACTGTGTACATAATTGTATAGTTCTTATTCTAAAATGATGATTCTGCAAATAATGATGAAAATAATTAGACAGTGTTATAAATATATTACATAAGTGGAATTGTTGCATTTTAATTAAACCCAATAATTAGACTCTACTTAGGCAGTAGAAATTGTAGCATGTATTCATTAGTCAAAAAAATCATCTGATAGGTATTACTTATCGCTAATAATGCAATCATGTCGCTTTGATTGTCTTGGGATTAATTTGTATTCACTGTATCCTCTAGAGTCCTGCACATTAACACTGTCTTTGCAGACACATACATTAAAGAGATATATCCAGAAATTCAAAACTCGCTGCCCTTCTCCTTGGTATAAACAGTACATTTGATTTTGGAAACTACTAATTTCCTATCTCTCTTTGGGCCCATCTGTGAGTGTCTTATTTCCTAGGACCACTCCTGTTACTAATCTCTATAGTAGTCAAGGTCCATTCATGGCGCAGGAAGCACACCAGTTATTTTGATAGACCTAATGTACGATGACAAATTAGAACTAAGGATGCAATTGTTTTCTAGGTAACTGAGAAGGCAAAATAAAAACACCAAAATATCATGGGGGTAACACCCGTAGGAAACAGCTTCATTCTTCAAATTGGAGAAACAAAGAAGACAGAGCTCCCAGAATGAGGCACCACTCAGTGTGTGCTGTTGCCTCAGTGCTCAGAGAATGATCGCCATGGGGCTGGGACCCACGTGAGGGTGGGACAGCGACTGATGCTGATGCCTGTGAGACATGCACAAGGAGGCTGAATCTGCTCATGTTGAAGAAAAGTGTGAGCTGGGCCAGGTAATGCTCTAGGAATGGATGTGCATTGCTGGCTGAAGCCTGAGTGATGCTGATAGGAGCATGTTTCAGGAGCAGGAGCAGACATGAAGCCTGCTGGAAGCCAACAAGAAGAAGAAAAGAAGGAATAAGTCCCTTCTTCCCCTCTCGCATCCCCAGTAGTCAGAGCCCAACAGAGAGCCCGGTGGAAAGGCAGGAAGGAGGTCTTCAAACTTGTAGCTCCAGCATCATGAAGCCACATGTATGCAGTAGAATGACTCTGGAGTGTCTGTGGTTTAATAACTTGGACACACTCCTTGATATTTTCGGTTTCCACTTGATCCAGAAGACTTTAAGGCAGTAACATTTCTTACTGACTCCTGCTTCCTAGGTATTTAGCCCGGTGCCAAATTCAAAGTGGCACTCATTTTTTTCTCCCACTCAAAAGGGAAAAAAGTCTGTGTGCATGTGTAAAAAGACAGAAGCTGACAGACAGCGAGGGAGTTCCTACACTGTGCTGAGTATGCCCTACCAGTGATTAAAAGGGAGCAAAACAAATGCCCTGCTTTCAGGAAGCTTGTGCTCAGTATCCATTGAATGAATAAACATTTAATACTGCCCGTTCTCCTTTCCTCTAAAGTGATTTCCTTATAGGCCACATTCTCCTCTTTCTCTCTACCTCTCAGTAAAGTCTCTCAGTTCCTTCGCTGGCTCCTATTTCTGCCTCCACCCAGACATAAATATTTCCCAAGTTTCAGTTGTCATGTCTCTGCTCCCACCCATGGATATCTCATAAAATCTTACATGTTGAACTGTACCCCAAATTGTCCCAACTCAAACCCTTTACCAATTGCCTGCTATATAATTCCATTTGGATATCCATCCAAAACTTCACACTCAACATCCTATATAATAAAAGGCTAATATGCAAGTTGTATTCTTGACGGGGAGTTTCACCATGGGGCAGGCTGGCTGGCCAACCTCCCGAGTCCCCTCCACCCCCCTGCTGGCCTGCTCCAATTGTCCCCGATCAGGCCGGCTGGCCAGACCCCATCCATACATGAATTCGTGCACCGGGCCTCTAGTATGTACTAACAGCTTATCTCTTCTTCCCATGAGTGCCCTCATACATAGCAAGAGAAAATTTCTGGTAAAACCATTTCTGTTTATGTATGTGCAGTGAGTATGTGAGTGTTTATATAAACACTAGAGACCCATTGCACGATATTCATGCAAGAACAGGCTTTCTTTCCCCTGGCTTCAATCCCAGCCGCCCGGGAGCCGGCAAGTCCTCACTTCTGTCCGGCGCACCACTCCTGTAGCTCCCTCCGCTGCCCTCCCTCCCCTCCATAGCAGGTGTCCCGCCCCTCCCAGCCGCTCCATGCCTGCATATGCAAATTAACCCACCATCTTTGTTGGGTTAATTTGCATACTTACTCTGATTGACTGTGGGCATAGCGGAGGTATGGTCAATTTACATGTTTGTCTATTATTAGGTAAGATATGTATCTGTTCATGTATATGTATACAAAAGTGGGCAAAAGTAGGATTACAGTTGTAAGTACATGAAATACAGAGTTAATAAAGCTACTCTAATAATCAAAACCTGCACTTCTTTTTCCATGCGAACAACTGTAGACCTACTTTTTCCCACCCCTGCATATGTATTTGTTTATATATGACATTTGAATATATATACATGTGTGATGAGACATCGTACAAAATAATGTTTTACAAGTGTGGTAAAAAATATTTGAAAACCAATGGAATATATGAGCACAAAAGAGTGTCTTATAAAAAAAATAAAAATCAGACCAGATCACTCAAAGCCTATACAATTTTGTAACCAAATCAATACTCCAAACAATCATGTATAACCTTATTGATTGCTCAGATAGTCTTGACAGGACAAGCTACTTTGGAGAATTTTAAAGGTACACACAAACAGGAGTCTTGGAAGGTGGCTTGCAGGTGCTGAACCACAGCAGAGAGAGGTGAGCTTGGCATGAGTAGGGCTGCTGGTCAGGTGAAAGCTGGAGGAGGTGGAACGCGCCTTTGCAGAAGCCATGCAAGGTTGGGGGCTGCACCTCTGTAGGGAGGGGGACTGGGTGCACACATCTATTTTTAAATATTCCTATCTTCCTTAAAGCCCTTCAACTGAAAAGCCTTTGGCCTTAGCAGAGCTGAACCATTTCTGTGCAGTGGACAAGCTTAGAGCTTCTTCTCATTACTGGTGAAGTATTAAACTGTGGTCCTCAGTTATTCTGGCTTCCACTGCCTGGGGGTGGGGAAATCACTTACGAACAAACACTACTTACTCATTAGAATACCATTTAAAAAAAAGACTATCCTCCTGTCTGTATGGCTCAGTTTGCTCTGGCTTAAGCCTGCTGTCTCGGCATAAGTATTAATAGCATTCTTTTTATTCTCAAAAGTATCTGAATTTAAACAATAAATTTTATGGTCATTCTAGTTATTTTGCTAGTTACCAATCTGTTGTTGCAGAACAGACTGAAAATGATGTAGAATAAGTTGTAACAAGTGGCAAGAATGCATTGACAGAAATAACAGGGAAGACACACTTAATAAGATGTTTTAGTGCTGGCCCCCATGCAGAAGTGACATTTAAGCTAAAGTGTAAGTGTGGCCAGCAGACAAGGAGGCAGAGGAAATAGTTTATGCAAAGGCCTGTGGTTATAAACAGTCTGGCAGGTTTGAGGAAATGAAGATCATTCTATGTGCCTGGAACTTACAGTGGAGACAGGGAAGGTAGCTTGGACTTGGGGGTCCTAGCATAGAGAGTGGGTGGCACAGGTAAATTTGTAAATTCAAGTGGCAGGACTTACTGATGGATTAAATAGTTGTGAGGGAGAGGAAGGAGACAGGGATGACTCTCAAGTTTCTAGTACAAACCCAGAAGATAAGGATCCAATTTCTAACTCTAGTTTTAAATTCTTAAACATCTTTAGTGAGATCACTTTTCTGGGCCTCCATTATATGTTGAAAAAAGATGGACCCAGCCCGGCCGGTGTTGCTCAGTGGTTGAGCACTGAACCATAAACCAGGAGGTCACAGTTTGATTCCTGGTCAGGGCACATGCCGGGTTAGGGGCTTGATCCCCAGTAGAGGGTGTGCAAAGGCAGCTGGTTAATGATTCTCTCTCATCATTGATGTTTCTCTCTCTCCCTCTCTCTTACTTTCTCTGAAATCAATAAAAATATATTAAAAAAGAAAAAGAAAAAAAAAATGGACCCAGAACAGTCTAAGCACCCTGCCACCATTGACATTCTATATTCTAAACTGTATTTCTGTTGCTGCATATGCATATTGGGGTGCATCCTTGCACACACATTTGTCTTTAAAAAATTAAACATTTCTCTCAATAAGTAAACGGTATTACCCTTCTGCACATTTTCTCAGTGTAATTCCTTTGGGTTTCTCCCTGTGGTACAGCATTTCTCCTTCTTCCCCTTTAATTCGCATTCTGCTCCTTTTCCCTTTAAGAATTGGGAATGAAAATAGGCATAGATATTCCAAAATCTATTGTTTCTCACCACTCTTCTTAACATACACACACACACACACACACACACACACACAGTAAGAATTAGCAAGCAAACGGAAACCTTGTCATAAGGTCACCTCCCACTGCATTCTAGCTGGTGAATCTCCCTGGAGTAACTGATTAAACACATTCAATTTACTTCGCAGAGACAAATGCTGCTTCTACCGGCATTCACAGACTCCGAGGGAGCTTCCAACATTTAAAGAAGTGTTTCCATTTATTTAACAGAGCTTTATTTTCTACAAAAGATCATGTTTCTGTTTGTTTTTGTTACCATAGAGTAATCTTTTCAGGTATCTAGAGAATTTACAAAATAAAACCAAAGTGAATGTATGTGCATGTATGTGCACGCGCACACACACACACACACACACACACACACATATAAACAAATATATATATACTAGAGGCCCGGTGCATGAAATTCATGCACGGGGGAGGGGTGTGTCCCTCAGCCGAGCCTGCACCCTCTCCAATCTGGGACCCCTCAAGGGATGTCTGACCTCCCGTTTAGGCCCAATCCTACCGGGATTGGGCCTAAATGGGCGGTCAGACATCCCTCTCACTATCCAGGACTGCTGGCTCCCAACTGCTTGCCTGCCTGCCTGCCTTCCTAATTGCCCCTAACCACTTCTGCCTGCCATCCTGATCACCCCCTAACCACTCCCCTGCCAACCTGATTGATGCCTAACTGCTCCCCTGCCAGCCTGATTGCCCCTAACTGCCCTCCCCTGCAGGCCTGGTCACCCCTAACTGCCCTACCCTACAGGCCTGGGTCCCTCCTAACTGCCCTCTCCTGTAGGTTTGATCACCCTCAAGTGCCCTCCCTTGCAGGCCTGGTCCCTCCTAACTGCCCTCCCCTGCTGGCCTGATCGCCCACAACTGCCCTCCCCTGCAGACCTGGTCCCTCCCAACTGCCCTCCCCTGCTGGACATCTTGTGGCTGCCATCTTGTGTCCACTGGGGGCAGCCATCTCGTGTGTTGGAGTGACGGTCAATTTGCATATTACTCTTTTATTAGATAGGATATATCTCACTGTTACTCTCAAGGCTAGATATTAAAGCCCATACACACATTATGCACATAAAGGTGCTGTTGGGCTGACAGTATAGACATCTTAAATTTCCAGTCTTTCAGATTTTCTCAAAGATTTTCCCACATTATAAGGGTAGAGTGAATTGATTCTTTCAAAGTGTGATCAGAAGAAAAATTGCATTGTAAAAAGTGCAGATTCCTGAGTCCTATGCAAGAACCATTGAATCAAAATTGTGTGTGTGTGTGTGTGTGTGTGTGTGTGTGTGTGTGTGTGTGTCCCCATAGGCTTTCTTAAGGTTTGACAAGCACAGGACTTATTTGGGGATCTTTTTTAAAATGCAGATTGTAATCCACAATGTCTGGGGTAGGCCATGAGAGGATGCCTTTCTCCAAGCTCCCAGGTGATGGACATGCTGCTGGCCCACACACCACCCTTGGAGGACAAGGTACAAAGTTTGTGCACCATTGCATGATCTAGTATTGATGTGTTGCCTTTGGCAGACTTCTGCCAATTTAATTTCAAAGCTAATGAGCTGGGGACCCAGACTTATTCGGGGAGAAACTGGACTGTCTGGCAGCGGGCGGAACTTGAGGGTGGCTTTCTCTCAGAGGTGCTTGCAGCGATTACCCTGGGACACTGAAACCAATGCTGTCTGCTCCACCCTAAGACTCCGCCCCATCCAAGCTGAGCACAGAGGCTTTTGCAAGTCTTGTCTCATAAGGGTGTCTCCAGCACAGAAGTTCTCCCAGCGTAGACACAGCTGATCCTCACAGCCAACAGGCCTGGAGGTCAATTCCTCCCAGTGATACCAACAACAATCAAGGCTTAACTACAACAAGACTGTGCACACAGCCCACAAAGGGGTGCTCCAAGGGTGTCCACCTCAGGTAACTGGGGAGGCTGAGCCATTGGGCTCTATAGGACAGCTAGCACACAAATCCACTCTATCAACTCAGGGAAGCAGCCAAAATACAGAGACAAAGAAACAGATCACAAATGAAAGAAATGGAGGAAAGCAAACGACTGGATATAGAGTTCAAAACCACAGTTATAAGGATTTTCAAGAATTTTCTAGAAAAGGCTGATAAATTCAGCGAGACCCTCGAGGATATGAAAAAGGACCAACTAGAAATTAAGCATATACTGACTGAAATAAAAAAATATTATACAGAAATCTAACAGCAGACTAGGGGATCGCAAGAATCAAGTCAAAGATTTGAAATACAAAGAAGCAAAAAATACTCAGCCGGAGAAGCAAAAAGAATCCAAAAATATGAAGATAGTGTAAGGAGCCTCTGGGACAACTTCAAGCGTACCAACATCAGAATTATGGGGGTGCCAGAAGAAGAGAGAGAGCAAGATACTGAAAACCTATTTGAAGAAATAATGACTGAAAACTTCCCCCACCTGGTGAAAGAAATAGACTTACAAGTCCAGGAAGCCCACAGAACCCCAAACAAAAGGAATCCAAAGAGGACCACATCAAGACACATCATAATTAAAATGCCAAGAGCAAAACACAAAGAGAGAATCTTAAAAGCAGCAAGAGAAAAACAGTAACCTACAAGGGAGCACCCATATGATTGTCAGCTGATTTCTCAGCAGAAACTATGCAGACCAGACAGGAGTGGCAAAAAATATTCAAAGTGATGAATAGGAGGAACCTACAACCAAGATTACTCTACCCAGCAAAGCTATCATTCAGAATTGAAGGGCAGATAAAGAGCTTCACAGATAAGAAAAAGCTAAAGGAGTTCATCACCACCAAACCAGTATTATATGAAATGCTGAAAGGTATTCTTTAAGAAGAGGAGGAAGAAGAAAAAGGTAAAGATAAAAATTATGAACAACAAATACATATCTATCAACAAGTGAATCTAAAAATCAAGTGAATAAAAAAATCTGATGAACAGAATAAACTGGTGAATATAATAGAATCAGGGGCATAGAAAGGGAGTGGACTGACAATTCTCGGGGGGAAAGGGGTGTGGGGGGTGCGGGAAGAGACTGGACAAAAATTGTACACCTATGGATGAGGACAGTGAGGGGAAGGTAAGGGCAGAGGGTGGGGTGGGAACCGGGTGGAGGGGAGCTATGGGGGAAAAAAGAGGAACAATTGTGATAATCTGAACAATAAAGATGTACTAAGAAAAAAAAAAGCTAATGGGCTCATTGCTGAAGGCCTGAGAAATAATACAGAGTGGAGAGTGCTTTCCTTTTTAGGTAGGGCCCCTTAGATAGGGTTCAGAAAACACTATGATCATTTTCACAATCTGAAAATGCCTATTCAATTTATCTTCTTCAGACATCAAGATAAAGAGGCTCAGCAAGGCATCCTCTACCTGTGGGCTATTTGATGCCCAATTTATTTCCTGCGCAGTCTTCATTGGGCATTGCCTGTACTACTTTTCTTCCTATCACAGCAAAGAGGAACAAACTGTCAATATGTCTCTGTAGATACTGATAAAAAACAACAACACATGGCTTCTCAACATTGATGCTCAGCTTCTCAGCATTGATTACCCCACCACAAAGTAAAAATCACTCTTTAAACAGACAGCCTCCCATGTCTACATGGCTAGGGATGGCAAGAGATATCTGTAATTTTCACATTTATTCTTTTCTTAAATTGAATTTATTGGGGTGACATTGTTTCGCAAAACCATACAGGTTTCAAGTCTACAACTCAATAAAACATCATCTGTACACTGCATTGTGCGCCCACTACTCCAAGCAAAGTCTCTTTCCATCCCCATTTTACCTCCCTTTGCCCACCTCCACATAGTTCCCGCCCCCTTCCCCGGACACTGTTGTCTGTGTGTTATGTATACTAGTATAGGTTTTTTGGTTAACCCCTTCACCTTCTTTCATCCAATCCCCAACCCCCTTCCCCTCTGACAACTGTCAGTCTGTTCCATGTATCTATGCCTCTGTTTGTCAGTTTATTTTGTTCATTAGATTCCACCTATAAATGAAATAATATGGTATTTGTATTGTCTTTCTCTGCCTGGCTTATTTCACTTAGAATAATATTCGTCAGGTACATTCATGCTGTTGAAAAGATAAGATCTCTTTTTTTATGGCCACTTAGTGTTCCATTGTAAAACAGTTTTTTTATCCATTCATCTACTGATGGGCATTTGGGTTGTTTCCAGATCTGGACTATTGTAAATAATGCTTCAATGAACATACAGTGCATATATTCTTTCAAGTTAGTGTTTTGGGTTTCTTAGTATATATTCCCAGAATCTAACTCATATGCAGTTCCATTGCTGTGCTATTTAACATCTGGAATTGCTAGGTCCCACTCTTGTACTGTTTTTAAGGGAAATAATTTCATCTGAATGAGCTCACAAAATCCCACATGTATTGATCTTTTACATTACACTGCAGATGTCAAGAAACAAAATAGGGACTAATATTTATTGACTTCTAAGGACATGTACAGCATTTGCATCCTTATCTGGTGTAACCTTCACATTAATACTCAAATGGTTTAATTATGTCCATTTGCAAATATAAAGAAACTAGTTCAAGAGATAAATGGAACCAGCAATAGAACTATTAATGGAAAATGGAGTTCAATCCAGGCAGAGCTAACTATTTTCCAAACATATGCTATTTCTCTCAAAAACTTGGCTTTCTTAGATGCTAGAATTAAGTAAGGTGAGATGATATTGATCACTTGTAAGGGATTTACAGGAAATATTTATGTAGGAGGAATTTGAGCAAAATGGTCTCAAAAGATTCGTTCAAACCCTAATGTTCTATTGTATTTTGAGTACATGAATTAAGTATTTTATACATTATAAATGGCCAATACTGTATTCCACTGAATCATACACAATGTACATAAGTGGTCAAAATCTAAACCAGATAAAATAATTCGTTAGAAGGAAATAGAACAAAAATGATTTCATCCTATAACATAAAAAAAATTCGTAAGTGCAAGACAAAGGAGATCTCATGCTTTGGTAGTAATCTATTTGATGAAGACAAATAAAACACCTGGGTTTAATTAACAGTTTCAAAATTATTCAATAATAAAATGTTTTCTTAGAATCATTTAATAAAATATCATCTCCCATCTCAAAGAAAAGTGTTGCTAAATTTGAGATTGGTTAATACTATAAAATGAGTTTAACTAGAGTAAGCTCTCTGACAGCCTTTCAACCATAGAAATCTCAGAAATTATAATGATGTAGTCAGCTCTTGAACAATAAGAAAGTATATTTTAAAAATCTAAATCAGTTGATCATGTTTAAAATAATGCAAGCCAAAGACTGCAAGCCCAGTGCTGACAGGGAAAAGACAGGTAAGACAAGTACATAGCTCAGTGGAGACTGGGATATGTGGGAGTATAATATATTCATGGAGAGGAAACCCAACCAGTACACCAAATAATCAGTGCATCGAAAGCAATTAGCCAAAGTCAATTTGTGAAAATACCAATGAACAGAATGACCACTTCTTCAAAGACCTGTCATGTAATCAATTTACTGAGGAACCATTTACCAAATTTCTGATCCATCAGAAATTTGCTTCTATTACCAACTTCTAAGGATTAAAGCAATTTGTGTTGCTTATGTTTCAAAACCAGCCTTTAAAATATTTTTGGAAAATATGAGGGAAGTGATTTTCTTTTGAATTTAGATTTAAAATGCCATACATTGTCAAAAATGTCCCAGATTTTATAAATGGTAACTAGGGTAGGTTTCTCTTTTCTAACTCACTTTAGTATAGTCCATTGCATTTCATACTTCTCTTATTCATGGGTTTGCTTTCTTGAGTGGGACAGAAAGGGAAGTGTTAACTACAAATGCATAGGTAATTGGGGCTGAAAGTTTGTGTGTCAAACTGTAAGAATTGCAGCAGTTCTCTCATAGGGTTATTGTAAGAATTGAATTGGGCAAGTTATATTAAAATTCCTAGTACTTAAAAAGAGGGTAATAGATGTAACTTTAGGACTCCATTAATTCATCAGCTAATGGACGAATACTATGTAAGGTATTCTTATCTAATATTTTAAAAAAGCAAGGAGAAAAATTTTCAGTACTAACTGCATTCAATTATCCACCTTTCATATTTCTACTTTGCTCATCATTGACAAGCCTGGTAATACCAAGAAGAAATGTGCACAATAAATATAATGAAGAAAGCAAAAATATTAGAGGTAGAAGCCATACCGGTAAACAACATTCTAGAAAGTTTTAAAAAATATTAAACATGGCAGAATTTGATTATTTAACAATAAAAAATATTAAACATGGCAGAATTTGATTATTTAACAATAGAAGGTTTTGATGGATATAAAGAAATAAGAAGAGAAGAAATGAGAGTACTGAGAAAATATAAAAGACAGCAAATAAAAGAGTTAAAAGTAAAGGGAACAAAAATTAATTCTGAATGGATTATACACTGAAATGTTTAATAATCTTATGTAAAACTCTAGAAAAAATACAGGAAAATATGCTAAATATATCACTAATAGGGAAATGTTTTCTAAAACATTCATAAAAAGCACAAATACAAAGAAAATTATTGATGAATTTGACTACATAAACTAAATACTTCTTGTGAGAACAAAAGACAGAATTTACCAAGCCCACAAACGAGCATTAAGTCTGGGAGAAGATATTTGTAATCCATATCACAGACAAACAATTAATGACTGCCATGTTTGAAGAACTCATACCAATTAATTTTAAAATACTGATGATTTAATAGAAAAATGAGCAGACAATGAATGAACAATTCTAAGATGAAGAATCTTCCTGTTTGGGCAATACATTTATTTACAAAGAATATTAATCTCAGTGGTAATTAGGAAAATGCAAAAATTTTTAAAAGTAACATTTATCCCCCATTATTGGGGAAAATGTAAGGAAACTCACACCACCAAGGGCTGAATAAAATGAAGGAATAGTGATCATGTAGGTTATATACATTTTCACAAATTATTGAGAGACTATCTTGCCTATCTAGTCTCACTCTTATGTTATCTGTGCTCTGAAAACTTCCAAAAGTCCATGTAGACATGTGTAAAAAGGTATTGTTTATAACAATATTTATTATAGTAGAAATTTAAACAATATTAACATCCATCTGTGGTTCTCAACCTTTCTAATGCCGCAACCCTTTAATACAGTTCCTCATGTTGTGGTGACCCCCAACCATAAAATTATTTTCGTTGCTACTTCATAACTGTAATTTTGCTACTGTTATGAATCGTAATGTAAATATCTGTGTTTTCCAATGGTCTTAGGGTCAACAGCAGCAGTTCTCAACCTGATGGTCTTAGGAAAACCGCTAGCAGGGTCGCCTAAGACCATCGGAAAACACAGATATTTACATTACGATTCATAACAGTAGCAAAATTACAGTTATGAAGTAGCAACGAAAATAATTTTATGGTTGGGGGTCACCACAACATGAGGAACTGTATTAAAGGGTCGCGGCATTAGAAAGGTTGAGAACCACTGGTAAGAGGAAAAGCTGACCAAATACCCCAATTGTGTCATATCTATGCAATCAAATACTTACTCTGTAGCAACAACCATGAAGGAACTCAATCTACATGTGTCTGCTTGAATGATTCACATGCACAATGTTAAATTTTTAAAAAGGATATTGCCATAATGATATTTACACCATGTCACCAGTTTTTGAACAGAGAAGATGAAACAGTATTAACTTTTGGTCTCTGAAAGGCCCCTATGGAGAAAGATCTAAGACCTAGACAAGAAAGAAAGTTCAACTTCAGCATAGCAGTTACCAGTAAAGGTATGAAAAAGAACTTAAATCAGTTTGCTCTATGTACAAATATTTTATTTCCTCAAAATATCATTATAATTTTTATTAAACTATTAATATTTTTAAACTAGGATTGACCCATTGGTGTCCTTCTGTATTTCTCCAGATATTTTTTCATATATAAACAAAATAGAGAAGGGGAAAGGAAATGAGAGGAAAAAAGGTAAGTGTAGCAATATAAAAGAAAGCAAGTAGTTAAGAGAAGTAGAATTATGACTAGGAAATAAGAAATAGAAGTGAGAAAAAACAAAGGGGAAAAGAAAAAAATTAAAAGAATATAAAAAAAATTAGGTGGGAATGCTATCTAATTTCTTCTCTTTCTTGCATTGTTTTCTTTCATTTGCCCTCACTCCTCTTTCACAGGACTTAGAAATAAGAAACAGAGTAAAAATCAAGCTATTTTACAACCTAGCTTATACACAAAGATATTCACATGCCACTCTCTGAAACAGCAATCCTCTGAGGAAGTGCTACACAAGTATCTGCTATAGGTAAGGACAGAAACCGAGCTGGGTTTAGAAAGTTGGACAGCAATTCAAAAGCGTAAATTTATTTATCTTCAATCCTATCTAATAAAAGAGTAATATGCAAATCAACCATCACTCTGATACGCCCACAAGCCACACCCACCAGCCACATCCACCAGCCAATCAGGAGCAAGTGTGCAAATTAACCCAACCAAGATGGCAATTAATTTGCATATCCAGGAGTAGAGCGAAGACTGAAGACAGTGTAGAAGGAAGCCAAGTGTTGCAGAAGGGAGCGAAGCTGTGGAGAAGTAAGCAAGTGGGGCTGCGAAGAAGGGAGGGAAGCAGGCGGGGTGGGGGAGAAGGGAGGGAAGGGGTGGGGCATCGAAGAAGGGAGGGAAGCAGACCACTGCAGGAAGCCCTATTGCAGGAATCTTCCTGCAATGTGCCTCTAGTATAACAATAAAAACACTCGTTTGTGTTTTATGTATCCAGTTTTAATTTCATTGTTTTATTACTTTATGCTTTTTATATCTTATAAAAGTATAAGTCTGTAAGAGATTTTTAAATAAGAAAAATAGAGTTTCAACAGAGATTGAGAAGTAGTGCTCTTGGGGATCAGAAAAACAGAAGGAACCATTCATTCACTTTGTGGTGTGTGTGTGTGTGTGTGTGTGTGTGTGTGTGTGTTTCTATGTGTGTGTTCTTGGGCATGCACACCCGCCTTTGAGTTCAGGAAGGGGCTGTTGTTTCTCAGGGCTCATTCTTAGATCAAGGACAAAACCCAAGCAACCCTATGAACAGCAAAAACAAAACAAAACAAAAAAAAAAACCCAAGCCCTAAACTTTATCTATGATCTCAACAGAAATTACCTTGGTATTTAACTCAAAAATAACCTCTATTAATGAGAAAGAGAGAACAAAGTTATTCTCAAAGAGAAATAACCAACCAACATGAAAAGCTACCCTGAGGTCGACTTCGGAGACAAAATCCATTTGGGACACTGGCACTGTCTGTGTGGGATTTCTCTCCCCCAATGCGTCCTGATTTGTGACTGGCACAAGAAAGCTCTTGTTTCAGATCTTGAGATAATGCCCTTCTGGTTCTGGCTTTAGCGCCACTTCTTTAATGAGAATGACCAGGCAGGACAAAATAGCAAGGGTGGTTAACAGGACAAGTGTCAGCACCAGATAGAACTGGCTTCATTATTGGCTTTGGCTACTTTAGGCATTATTTTGGAAGAGTTTTATAATCACCTGTGCTTCAGTTTCCTAACCAATACAATACAAAATTAGGATAATGAGTACCTACATCATAAGACTGCAATGAAGAAAGACAAGCTCATACATGAAAAGTGCTCTTCTTAGTGACTGAAATAGTCACTGGTTATTATTTCTACTACTATTAACAATACTAATAATAATAGAAGCCTTGCCCATGTCCTTTTTTCAGGGTCTTTTTTCAGAAAGAGAATAATCTAACTATACATTTACATGAAATTAAGTATAAATTTTTGGCAATTAAAAGTTATGTGACATGTGCAATAAAAGCATCAATTAAGTCAGCACAGAAAAGCTGTCTTCTAGAATTATACCCACTATCTCACTGAAGAATGAGTAGACATTTAAGCAGCTCTAAAAGTGAGAATAGGAGTCAATGGGTGAACTTTATAGGGTGGCAGATTTTGAGTCCCCCCAAAAAATGTCATTCTTAAATACTAGAACTCTAAAGCAAATAAATGTATTGACATGCAAGGAAACGTGTATACAGTGTATATATATTTATGAAAAATGTACATATGTACATAAAGAGAGCAAAAGAGAACATTAATATGCCAGGCTATATGGAATATGGAATGTTTTTATACAGTATATTGTATCAGTTCATTCATCAATTTATCAAAATCATGTACTAGGGATGTATCCTTATACATATAAGGATAGTACATCTCAGAAAATTTAAGTAACTTAAGATTCTGAGCTTGAATAGAAGCCAAGCTTGGCCTTGAACCTAAGTAAATCTCAACTTACTTAATACTATGCTGTTTGCGTTGACAGAGGGCCTTCTTTTAATATTTTTTAGATGTCTTTATCATTCTGAGGATGATTGTGCTCTCCCCCCAGAAGAATGTGGCAATGTCTGCAGACATTTTTGGGTGTCATCATTCGAGGTTCAGGGTTGCTACTGGTACCTAGTACATAGGGCCTGGGGATACTGCTCAATATCCTACATTACTCAGGGCAGCCCTCAGCGGTGCTAAAGTTGAAAACTCCTGCTAATTTACTAAAGTTCTTCAACTCTTTAAGACCAGTTTCTTCTACCAGGCTTAGTTGTATGCCATTGTCAAATTTAAGAATATGTCCATTGTGTTTATATCTATATTATCTCTAGCTTTTCCCCCTCCTACTTTTCCATTTAGTTTCTCTTTTTAAGGGCCTCTTTTAAGCATTGCCTTCCCTCAATAACTTGTCAAAAGTGGTGTTCAAAATGTTAAAATATTGACCAGCTTTCTTGTCATTAAAATGCAATAGTTAACCAATTTTGAGAGATTTATTTTGTATCTTGATATTTTCTACTCAGAAAATAAACCTAAATTCCTATTCCTTTGAGGGGATTATTTGCTTCTATTTGCATAGTTGCTCTGAGAAAATTAATTTGCCATGTAAATGTGTGTTACATGAGTCACTGGGAACTCCAGGCATCCTGCTTTTCTGTAGCACCACCTCTTAGAAATTGTCAGCACTGTGGTTCTGTCACTGTGGGAGCAGGTGCATTCCTGCATTTCCGTTCCTCTAGGCTCCATTAGGGAAAGACAATGCACCACTGATTTCCACTTCCTCCACTGAGAGCCAAGCTGCAACCTGCATGGGACTGTTAGACCAAAATAAGAATGATTTGGAAGGCATCATCAGAACTTCCAAATGGGCAAAAGCATGCCTTTAAAACAAACCTGTGGCTTGGCTCAATGCCCAAGATGTGGTAGGCACAATCTTATTTGGACACCTTTATTATGATTGTATTATCATAATTACAGCATAAAATATAGGGAAATGGCTTGTGACTTTTAACTGATAATTCTGTTAACCATTAAAAATAAGGTCTTTCTCATTTTTGAGAAATTTGAACAATTATAAAATTTTGAGTTTTTTTCAATCCAATAGAAATGCAAAGGTAGACATTTATATAGAGATAAACATCATAGAATAAAGAAAAAAAAGCCTAGGAAAAAACAAAAGAAATATTTTTTAAAATTTAATCTTTTACATGTGTACAGTTTCTAAATATAATAAATGTTAAATGACTATTTGTTGAATAAATCTAATTCATCAAACTACGAATTGCAAAATTCTACCAAACTGTAACTAGTCATTGTAATGCCTATTCGTGCCTTAGTAAAGATTCATTTTATAAAAATATTAAACATTAAAATGTAATGTAAATAATAATTATAAATAGTTTATATCTTACAATTTTTTGTGCCAGGCACAGTGCTAAATACTCTATATGAAGAATCACATTTAATGCACACAAAAATTATAAGGTAGGTTATAATATTAATATGCCCATTTTACAGATGATGAAATGTGTTTGCTCAAAAATGCTCAATCTGCCCTAACGGGTTTGGCTCAGTGGATAAAGCGTCAGCCTGCGGACCGAAGGGTTCGATTCCAGTCAAGGGCATGTACCTTGGTTGCGGGCACATCCCCAGTAGGGAGTGTGCAGGAGGCAGCTGATTGGTGTTTCTCTCTCATCGATGTTCTAACTCTCTATCCCTCTCCCCTCCTCTCTGTAAAAAATCAATAAAATATATATATTTTAAAAATGTTAAATCCATTGTGAGTTAGTTCACAACTAGGATATGAACCCAGGTCTACCTGTATCTACTATGTAATAGTCTAAATGGGTAAATTTACTCTCAATTTGAATATGTACTTACTGAGTAACTAGTATGGTATACGTAGAGGTACCTGTCAGGATTTATCTTCAGGAGTCACTTTAAATATCAACTCCAAAAAGCCTAAATTGTCCCTAGAACCACACATAGCACCAGGGAGGATTCTATCTGAGGCATCCCATCTCTTTACCTGCTTAGGTGTCTTCTTCCTGGGGATTTTGAACCTGTTTTTGTACTTACCTATGACAGGGTTGGATTACCCTCGTGTCTCTTGGGATTTGCTTGCTTGTAGATTTTACTGTCTAGCTTGGGCCCTCAGCTCTGTAGAGGCTGAACTGTACCCCAAATAACAGGTCAAGGTTATTTGGACCTCACACTCATGAAGGTTTTCAACTTTACAATGTTGACATTATCTCCAAAATTGGAGATATCCTCTCAGGACTGATACACTTGCAGAAGTGAATGATGTGTTCATCACACATCTTAAAACTGGAGTTATGTTACCTGACCCCACCACTCTACTAGCAATAATTTTTAATAATTATGTAATTATCCTGTGAATTGCATAGTCATCATCATGTATTCTAGTTTATGTTAAAATTGTTTATGTTAAATATAAACATTTAAATTATGTCAGCTTGGATA
This sequence comes from Plecotus auritus, assembly GCF_963455305.1. NCBI lineage: Eukaryota > Metazoa > Chordata > Mammalia > Chiroptera > Vespertilionidae > Plecotus > Plecotus auritus. Next base: position 137,548,417 of record NC_137773.1, on the reverse strand, counting down.
GCAATATTTTGACATTTAATAATAAAAGGAAGTGATAGGAGCTTCTTTTGAATTGTGAAGGTACTGGTGCACCTCTCCTTGAGTTCTCCTCCCACTAGCACAGAATGCTGGGCACGCTCCCAGAGGACAGTGTGATACATTTATGCAGAGAAAGAAGGAAAACCTGTGGCAGGTCATACTTCTCTCTCTTATTAGAAGTTCTTTAGGAGTAGGCACTCTGTATTTCATATAACCATAATATTTAACAATGTACATTTCTCCTTTTCTTTTTTCATTTGGCAGCTCCAAAAGATGGCAGCAAGTTTTTTTAAATATAACTTTACAGGAGAAATTTTATTTTATTTTTGTCGTAATTATTCCAAGCTATCCTCACCCCCAACCCCGCAGTAGTGCAGAAACAATACATTGGATGGCCAGGGCAAAGGCATCAACCAGGTGTCAATGAAAGAGAAGCTGTAAAACTATTGCAACCAGTTCTAAGATCTCAAAATTCCAGCCCTGTGGGATAATTAGTGGAGAGGTAAACACCCTGTTTATACCTCTATGGCTGACGAGAAAACCATTGTGTTGGCATCTGGAAGACTAACTTATATACTGGCAAATGATTTCTGCTTCTCAAGGGAAGATTAAACTCCATGCAGCCTCTGCGGTTGAAGACAGAAAGGACTCATTCCTTCAGGAACGGTTTTCATATCAACATTTACTGTGAGAGCAGGTTGTGGTGGATATCTGTAAAATTCACTTATAAAAGCCCACTTTCCTGGGATAAATAAAACACTTGCTAATAAGACTGTGACCTTCATAACATTAGTTTATTAAACTGTTGCTGTGAAATATCTTTTGGAGGGTTATTGCTTAGATGGGAAGAACTTACTAACTAATAATGTTTACTTACAGTGTCAGAGTGCCCATGTTTTTATCTAAGGGCTATCCATTTTATCAAGGAGCTTTAACTGCCTCTCCTTCATGGCAATGTGGTAAGGGGGATTCTAATGCAAGATGTCAGAATACTCCGATTAGAAAAGGGTGAAGCCATCCTGGAAAATTAATGAAGCAGGCACACTGCATTTTTCAGAGCTTCATGCACTCAGTTAAACATTCGCTGACAAAAACCCAGAGGACAAACTGAACTTTGAACACAAACAAGTTGAGAAGTTTTTTAAAAAACTGTTTGCAAGTCTTAAAGATGATCCTGATACAAAAATGAACAAAGTCCTGCACAATATAAAAGAAAATGCCCATGGAGTCCTCAGAAGCTGTTCAACTAAATTAGAACAATATTGGTAGAGAATAATGGAACAAAATTAGGCACTATTCTATTGACTTCTATATCTCTTTTTGCTCATTTATTAGTAAAAAAGGGAACAGTCATTTTTATAAAAACTTCATAATATATCATTTTAAGGTTTGTTGAGTATATTTATGCTTATAGTGATACATAGCAAATTAGATTGGGTTCTCTTTCAAAAGTGTACTTTCTAAAACACGTTTCATAGTATCCAGTTCAAGGGTCAGCAAACCTTTTCGATAAAATGTCTGGCAGTACTTTTCAACAAAAGGAGCAATTAGACATCCATAGATATAAAACAAAAAGGAACTAGACAAAAATCTCACCTTGTACAAAAATTAACTCAAAACAGATCAAAGACTCAAATGTAAAATGTAAAAATATACAACTTTTAGCAAAATATCGTAAGAAAAATTTGGGGGATTTAGGGCTAGATGAAGAGGGCTTTGACTGGACAGCAAAAGCCTGTTCCACAGAAGAAATAGACCTCATCAGCATTCTAAACCTTGGCTCTGAGAAACACCCTGTTAAAAGGATGAAAAGACAAGCTGCAGAGGGTGAGAAAATATTTTCAAACAACATATCTGACAATACAATAGTATCTAAAAAAAAGAACTGTCAAAACTCAAGAGCAAAAAAGACAACTGAATTAAAAATATGCAAAAGACATTAAATAATTATTTCACCAAAGAGAATATACTGATGTAAAAAAAAATACATGAAAAGAAATCAAGCATATTTCACCATTACAGAAATGCAAATTAAAACCATAATGAGATAGCACTATTACCTATCAGAGTGGCTAAAATAAAAACTAGCGACAACAAATGTTGTCAAGAATGCAGAAAAGGGAAATCACTCATGCATTGCTTATGGTAATGCAAATTGTACAGCAACTCTGAAAGACAGTTTGGCAGTTTCTTAAAAAAATAAACATGCAACAACCTTATGACCCAGCAATTGCACATTTATCCCAGATAAAGAAAGACATGTGTCACACAAAAACCCTTACACAAAGGTCCAAAGCAGCTCTATTTGTAACACCCAAAAGTTGGGGATAGCCCAGATGTACCTCAATGGGAAAATGGTTAAACAAGCTGCAGTATGTATACTACAATGGTGTACTACTCTGCAATATAAAAGGAATAAAATTTTGATACATATAATACACCTGCTGACTCTCCAGGGAATTCTACTAGGTGAAATAAGCCAATTCTCAAAAGTTAACATTCTGTAAGTTTCCATATATGTATAACATTCTTAAAATGACAAAATTATATAAATGGAGAAGAGATTAGCAGTTATCAGACGTGAAGATAGGGGTGGGAACTGAGAAAGTAGAGTTGGCTAATAAAGGGCAACATGAGAGGTCTTTTTGGTGATGGAACTTTTCTTTGTTGTGCTATTGCCCCTGTCGTGGTTGTGACATTGTGCGATGGTGTTGAAAGATGCTATGAGTGGAGAAAGATGCTATGGTAGTGCAGGCTACCTGAGATATCTTTGTATTGTTCCTTATAACAGCATGTGAATTGAAAATTATCTCAAACTAAAAAGTTTAATTTAAAGCAAAAAAGGCTGTAAATATTTTTGGCTTTGTAGGTCTCTGTGATAACCACTGACCTCTGTCCATGCAGTGTGAAAGCTACATAGACAATAAGCAAATGAGTGAACATGGCTGTATTTCAATAAAACTTTATTCACCAAAACAGATAGTAGTCTGGATTTGGCTCAGGCCCTGTAGTTTGCAGACCCCTTTCCTTAATTAAACAACCCCTAGAAAGATAATTATATGTAAACTTTTGGAAGCATCACACACCTGGTCCTAACCTAGAGATAAGTTGCAATGGATGAGAAAGGTCAGAAACCAAAAAATAAATTTAAAGTAATAAATCCTTAATTTGAATGTTTAATGCTGTAACAGGAAGACTTAGATCACAACAACTTCTTGATAGCTCTCCCCTTTCCTTTGTATTCACATTGCAGTGCTGTATCACTCCTCTATTTTCAAATTCTTGAAAAATCCCTAATCTATCTCCAGGCCTCCTGTTTTTAACTCCTCCTATCTCTTTCCCCCACTTTTAATAATATTTCACCTGCTCTAAACAAATAGATTGAAAACTTATTTTGTTAAATCCTGCCCTGTTCTATTACCTATCTGGTCCTGTTTTCTACCCACAATCCTCAATTTTCCATTACACTCAAAGAACAAATCAGTCCGAAAAGGGCCATCGGTGAAGAATGGGTGTCAGGAAGGAAATGCACTAGCAAAGCCAGAAGTCCCAATAATGACAAAGACAGAGGGGGAAATTAGCAAAATTCCATACACTTATCACATGTGTCATGCTATTTATGAGCGTGCCTGAATTAGGTGGAATTATTTCAAGGTTCCTCAGGTAGAGGGAATCAGCTCAGAGACTGCTGCTTTCACAGGTCTGTGCTACGTAACGCCATATACTAGGACAAATTCTTCTGAAACACTCAGATTGAGAAGATAACTAATTACACATTCAGTTTGTTCAGAATAGGATAAAGAGTTCTTGTTTTGTTTAAAGTTTTCCTTCTGTGGATCCAAAAATATCCAGCCACAAAGCACATTTTATGTTTATTATGAATGATGAGTCCCTAAATTCCTTTCTACCTATTACACGTCCAACTCTTATCCTAGACCCTTGGGCACTGCACATTTTTATTCATCTTGAAACCAAATGACTTAAACCAATGAAAGAGAAATGAGGCAATCAAATAATGCCTGTCAGAAAACGAAATATGGGACATCATATTTCTTCTCCTTACTGCATATTATGAGGGTTAATGGCAGAGATGAATATCTCTAGTCAGAGCCACTTATATAGGAATTAACATTTAAAAGTAATTGCAATAGATCATAATTGGTTGATTATGTGTTCACTACTCCTTAGGCCCTTTTCATACTTTAACTACATGATACATGCCAGGCTTTCAGAGGGCCAATTTATGGAAAAAGAAATGTAATTTGTCCCTTATGAAATATTAAGTTAAAAGATGTTATCATCTACTTCACCTCCTACCAGACCAGTTACTATCTTCCCTGGTAGAAGTCATCGACCACCATGATAAAGGTAATTGACATTGAGATACAAATTATGGAGTTGACCTCAAATATAACTTGTTTGAACCATTTCACAAATTGTTTTCTAGAAAAACCAGTCATATTTTATTAATCTTAAGTAATCACAATTCTCCATATGATATCAGTGGTTTATCAGTATATTATATCCCATTTGGAGTTTCTTTTGAAATTACAAAATCCCCAATGGGGGGAAGAGATCGATTGGGATTCTACACCATTCTAGAAAATTTTTAAAAATGTATCTCTTCAGTTCTCTATTGGTTTGGTTTTTGCTGCCACAAAGTTTTTCTGTTACCTATGGACTCTGTCCAGCCCAGATAGGAGAGTTCACTACTGAAGTAACACTTCAGTGACATAAAATTCACATTGAAAATCACTGATTCTCCCTGGGAAGACAATCTAACTTCCTCAAAGTCTAACTCACATTTACGTGCCCTGCAATAAAATTCTTGGAGTTCCAACTCAAATTGTTTCGTTCTTTCAATTCACATTCACATCAGTAAGTTGAGGAAGCAAAAAGGACAGGAAAAGGACTGATGTTTAATTCTGTACCTCATGGACCCAGAATTCCTTACTCCCTTCCTCCGCTAGGGATTCATCCACAGAAGTCAATAAGATTTTTTTCTCTCTACATTTAAAACCCATTAGTGCTGATCATGAGATAGTGTATGTGGTGAAATAGTTGTAACTGATAAGGGTTACAAAAATATCAAGAAGATGGTAAGACTAACCCCCAAGAGATTTATGGCTTACAACACACACACACACACAACCAGCTTGATCTAACATGGCAATTGACTAATCTCACCTTGCAGTATCCCAGCCTCATTATATGCTCATTGTAATATATGAGCATGCTAAACAACAAACCCCTTGCCACAAAGAATGGAAATAGAAAGCCCATATAAAGACAAAAAATGGCCCTTGGGGTTCTTCAGAGAATATTCCTCCCCCTTATTGAATGCCCAACCCTAGATTAAATGAGCCTCAATAAAAGAAGTAAATCTCACTAGGCAGGGGCTGATATGTCTGTGGAGTAGCCACTCTCCGCCATACTGCTACACTAATAATAAACTCACTTTAAACTCAATGCTGGCTTGCATTTGAATTATTTCCTGTGTGAGGCCAAGAATTCCCTGCATCAGTCATTCCCATTTCTGGGGGTAATGGGTTCACCTTTCTAAAGAAGGCTATCTTAAGTAATTCATAGACAATCTATCCTTCTAAGAAAAACTTCTCCCAAGTAATTCCAAGGTAATATTTCTGACACTGTTCTTGATTAGGGCAGATAGAGATATCCACAATTTAATCTCTATAAGGGCAATTTGCTACAATGCCCATGCATTATTGGAAAGCAAAAAGTTCCCTAACACCAAAAAGTGTGTCTAATAAGTCTCTTGTGCCTTATTTGGTGCTTTATTCATTCACAACATTTATATATTTATTTATAGTCCACATAATTTCACAAATTTTAAAATCTGAGTTCACTCATTGTTTTTGATCCTTGTACAACTGTCTCTCCACAAAAGCCAACAAAGAGCTCCTTCCCCAGAACATATATGTGTATTATGTTGTGAGACATGGCTGTCTTCTCCATCAGATTTCCAGGCAGTGGCTGTGTCATTTTGTCAGCATAGTTAGCTAGTAATCAATATGAGGATAGCTGGTTATTATCATAAGGAAGAAAGCAAAAGGGAACTAAATAGTCTTAGTAAACTGGAAAGCAGAAACAGGTAATAGCAGAATTCCATCTAGTTTACTGGTAAACAGACTCATTCACACACTTGAAAAAACTGCCTCGAAGGAGAACACCCCCTTTCTCCCCCGGGAGGAAACAGAGGGACAAGGCCTAGCCTGGGAACCATAGAAAAGGTAATCAGATTGGATAGAGGACATGAAACCCCAATAGAATTTTCTGGGAGGAGAGCCCAACCCAGGCCCAGAAAAAGCTAAAAATTTGGATTAGATAATTTGAATGATTCTTTGTCCTGTACCTGAACCAAGTAGATATATGGATGATTAACAGAAACCTCAAGGAAGTGCTTTAGAGCCTTACCACCCTCTATATCCTTGAGGGTGTATTAATTCCCCTTAATTTACAATAAAACCTAGCCCTGATGTTTAAACTTCTCCACATGTGTGCCTTTGAAATTCTTTTCTTACATCACCACACACACACACACACACAAAATACCTATCACTTTCACTGGCAAAAATTTCACCTTTTTATCCATAATGCTTGACCCATAACATAGCACATTTAGGATGTTTAGTCACTGTTAGCAAAACTCATTCATTTCTTGATGGATGGGAGTGAAGAAGGGAGAGAAGGGATGCAGGAGAGATGAAGAAAGAGAGTGAGGATGACAGGAAAGGAAGAAGAAAAGATGGAAGAGAAAGGATGAAGGGCTGAAGGGAGGGAGGAAGGAAAGAAACCATAATGATATATCTTTGGGTTAAGTCATTATAGCCTCTAGATATCTTCTGATCAAAACTAAAAGAAATCCTAAGAGGTAATAGTGATTATCTATATATATAAAAGGCAAGCGACCAGAACAACCGGAATGACCGGTCACTGTGACGCGCACTGCAGCCAGCCAACTGACCAAATAGAAGGGGGGGGCTAGCTGGTCAACCTGCTGCAGTCCCTCCCCCTGGCTGCCCAGCCCCCGATCTGGGGTAGGGCTGGCTGACCAACCTCCTGCATCCCCTCCCCGAGGCCAGCCCGGCCCCAGTTGGCCCCGATTGGGGTAGGCTGGCCGGACCCCACTGTGCACGAGTTCGTGCACTGGGCCTCTAGTATCATTATAATACCGTTATAATAACCTGGTTATTATTTAACAGTAAAGGAGCAAAAAAGAGACTAAATAATATAGGCATGCCATTTATACAGCTTTGCCAGGAAGATGCAGTTAACATTCTCCAAGTCTATTCCCCACAGATCGCTGTGGGAAGAGACTGTACAATAGACACATGCCCAGTAAGGTCTGGGTGACATGGGAAGAAGCTATCAGTCAGTCACACCTGGGAGGGAGTCAGTGGCCAGAACACACATGGCCACTTCTGAGGAGGCTAAAAGGCTAATTCCAATGTAACCCTGATATTTGGGGGGCTAGCAATCTGAATCTGTGCCAGCAATCTAATGTACATTCTTGATAACCTATAATTAAGTAATTGCCCCTTTCTCCACAAACTGGTCTTGCAAGACCTGTTACCTAAATGCTCTCATTTTACAGAGGCCATAAACCATGACACAGCCCCCGGAGGCGGGTTATCAGTGCTGGTGCCAGATCGGGCTCTTAGGTATGGTCTCAAGACCCCCAACACCTGGGGCTTTTTGCAAAGCCCACGAAAGGTCCTGAAGCATAATCCATATTTCAGGGACAAAGACACCAAAAAGGGATAAAAGAGGGGCTTCCACCATATTGGTTTGCTCAGAATTTGAAAGGCAACCTCCTCTGAGTCTGCCGATGTAATAAAGCTGTGTAACTACATTTCTCTAAGCGTTGCTTAGTTTTTCTCAGTCTTCTGTAACACTGCAAGGGCACAAAATCTGTGATACTCAACTCCTGAACAAAGAAAGTTCTCTCTCTTGCACTCTTGCTCTCTTGGAACTCCTGCTGCAGAGGGTGTGCTCCCTGAACTTTCCCATGTGGCCCCATGATAGATCCTCCCTTTCCCCAACTGGTGGGCAGAGTATGATGTAACCTGCACCTGCAGCCCGGACATACCTGAGTACCGAACCAGGCATATTATATGGACTATACATTGAACCACCAATCAGCACCTGCCAAATACCCTAAGCCCTTGTCCCTAAGTACCTGAGTGACTAACTATGTACCTTATATGGACCATACATTAAGCCACCAATCAGCACGTGCCAAGTACACTAAGCCCCCATTCCTTCCCATTCCTCCCCTCAAAAGGCATGTTCACCTTTTCATGTGTTGCTGTTCTCCCCTTGCGAGACAGCCCGGCAGGTCCTTCTCCTCTAATAAAGCCTGTAGTCCTGGTTTTCACCCTTTGTCTGATCTTCAGCCCATAGCCATGTAGATCCGCACAATGGCCTAATGGACTTTGACTAGCTTAATGCTACACCAGGCTCAGCTCTACCATAGAAAGGAAACTCTGGAGACTAGCTTTGCTTTTAGCTCTGCTAAAGCCGCCAGCTGCACTCTTTTCAGGACTAGATTAAGGGAAATGGGATTTTGGAACCCAGGGAATGTAACTCCATGAAAAGAAAGCCTCTTACCACATCTCATCCTCCCATAGGGGCCTCCAGAAATGCTTATTTCAGTGGTGTCCCAAGAACTCCACTCCAACTAGCAATGGAGAAATTCAATTTTCCAGTAACAATTATTTGCAAAAGACTTTGCTAGAAAATTATGTATTGATTTGTTAGTGTGGACAACAAACTGAGTAAGATGGATACTTATAAGTATAGCACTCTATGGTGGAGGGAAGGGATGACCAACAGGCTACAATCCCAGGACAAGAAAGGCCACTTGATTCCAGGAACAAGAATAAATGTGAAAGTGGTAGGAGAAGTGTTAAAATATAAAAACAACCACAACAAATCCCTGATAACTCTTTGTATTCGTCACAGTTTCTAGTGAAACAGAACCAACAGATCTATATATACATAAAGGTATCCCCCTTTCTGAAAGTTTGTGATCCAAGGCCATTTCACTTTTGCTAAAGACATACATTAATACCTTTCTTGCTACCAAAAGGAATTCAAAGAGAATTTTGGCTTTTACAGAAATAGCTGTTACCATACTAATGTAGGTCTTTCATAATGCAAAGTAGCACTGTAATGCAAACTTTCAGAGAGTGGGGGATACTATTTATGCCATTTAGGCTTATGACAAGTTTCATTGGAACAGGAATGTGTTCTGATCCTGGGAAAACACACACACACATACACTGATTTAGTGTAGGAATTGGTTCATGTGGTTATGGAGCCAGGAAGTCCCACAATCTGCTGTCTGCAAGCTGGAGAACCAGGAAGCCCATGGTATGATTTACTGTGAGGCCAGATGGAGGCCTGAGAACTAGAGGGCTGATGGTGCAAGTCTGGGAGTCTCAAGGACTAAGAACCAGAAACTACCATGACCAAGGGCACAAAAAGATGGATTTTCCAGTTCAAGAAGAGAGAGGGAATCTACCCATACTTTGCTTTCTGTTTTATTCAGGACCCCCAAAGGTTTGGATGAAGCCTGCCCACATTGAAAGGAGTTTTTAGGGGTAAAATAGGGAGTTTTAGAAATAAAGATGGTCCATGCGGGAGGAATACAAAGCGGGTGGGGGGTGGGGGAGCTACCAAAAGACAAACATTAACCCAGGAATTAAATATACCACAGAATAAGGGGAGAGGAAGACACTCATTCACAGAAGATAAGGGGAAAGCCACAGGGAGTAGAAAAACAAAAGGGAGAAAGAGGAAAACAGATTTTCACAGGGAATAGAGAATTCTACCCCAGGAGGGGGAGAAAAGACAGGGATCCCATGTGGGGTCTGAGTTTTGAAGCTGCTATAGTGACCAATCAGAGGGAATATCAGGACACAAAGAACTGCAACCTTTATAAACCTTAGTGGGTTACTCCCTTGAAATCCCCTCCCAACGTGGGAGTCTGTGCTTGTCTCCCAATAAATTTCCACCTTTTCCTATACCACCTTTTGTCCGTGGCTTCATTCTTCGAATCCACCTGCACAAGGACCCGGGAAAGAAACCACCTTTGCATCTTACTAAGAGAAAAACCATGCATTTCAGTTTGGTTTCCGCATTCCAACATGATGACAATAGGTATCTTTACTCAGTCTATGAATCAATACTAATCTCTTTCTGAAACTCTCACAGACCTGGCCAGACAATATGTGCTACCAGCTATCTGGACATCCCTTAGCCCAGTCAAGTTGACACATAAAATCAACCATCATACTCTTTCTCATATGAGCTAGTTTATGAACTAAGCTGACTTTTCATCACAGCATTCATCACACAATGCATCCATCTTGCGTACTTCTGTTAGGCAGAAAGAAGTGATGGGGGACAAGATTTAGGAATAAGATCAGACTTGAAATCAAAAGACCAGGCATTGGAACTGCCTCCTCCACTTCCTAAATGCCTGTTAACTTATCTGAATGCATAAAATGTGAATAATCATAACAGACCTCCCAGGGTTGTTGTGAATATTGCATGAAATAATTTACCTGAAAGCTCCTAATGAATGTTAAAGTTGTAGCCACCCAAAGAGGTGTTTTTTTTTTGTTGTTTGTTTGTTTTGTTGTTGTTGTTTTTTAGAGGGGACATGCTTTATTACGAATAAGCAGCCCCCAAAGAGGTGTTTTTGTTGACCAGAGATAATTGAGACTAAAACCACTTTTGAGATACAATTGTGAGGTTTCTCACCAAGATCTCATATGTATAATTTGGAAAATTATAGTGTATGGTTAGTTCTGAAACAAAGGAGCTAACTATTTGTCTTTGACTTTCAAGGATTGTTGATGAAATTTGAAACCCGATGGGCACAAAGAATTGCTTTGGGGGAGGAAATGGAGAAAAGATCTATCTGCTGACAAGAACAAAAATGTTTTAACTCTGAAATCCCCCATTGTGAGAAAAAAACATAAAATTCTCTTTGCACAGGTAATGCATTGATTATGAACCAGAAACCATTGTATATCTCAGTTTCTGAAAGAAAAGACAGTACCCTATAGAATTACCACTATTTGTCTTTCCTTAAAATAGGTGGTTGATTTTTAAGGTGGTGTAGAAAATATGCCCTGTTTCTCTTTGATACTCCCAATAAGCCTTTAAAAGCCTAAACAAAGAAATGTATCGATTGAGACTCTGGGAATTAAAAGATGAGCTTCACACAGGCTTTCCAGAAGTGAAACTACTTGTGTAACTGGCTATTCCTTCATTCTTAAGTAGTCATTCTTAAATTACAAGTGCAGGATAACCGATAACATCAATATTCACTATGACTCAGTAGTTAAGAGCACAGTGATATTACTACACAACTGTGAGAAAATTATTTTAGCCTGTAAGCCTGTTTCATCACCTGTAAAATAATAACAATAATATTTACTTAATCGTTTTATGAAGGCAAAAGGAATTGGGGCAGTCAGAGCACTGGCCGCATTGCCTGGCATAGAGTAGTTCTCGGTGAGCCTCAGCTATAAAAACAAGTAAAACAAACATTGAGCATTTGAGTACACAGCTTTATGCCCAGGTAAATTTTATATTCAACTCCATAATACACCTCTATTTGTTTGATCATAAAAGTAAATTTCTTCTAAAATATTCAAGCAAAACTAACATTTCATAAAGGATTGTGATTGTCCCATGCACCAATCTGTGTGCTCAAACCTGAAAGACATGAAAATTCAGATGGATATAAAATTTTGGCAGTTTTCTCCTGATAAAAAAAATATCATATCACAAAAGAACTTATTAAGTAAATAATCAGACTATAGTCAACCAGGTCTTTTTTCCCAATGTAATCTACTCTAACCAAGAATAAATTAGCACAGACAACCTGGGTTTACTCCTAGAAATAACCATGAAATGACAACTGATATTGGCCCAAGAGGCAAATACAGAAACATGACAATTTTGAACTTTCTATCTTCTAAATGAATCATAATTACCCCTCACATTATTCCTGTTCAGCTGCCGCCTCCAATGGTAAATCATAGGAATGTAGATTGGGAATGACTTTAATAAATACTTAATAATAGGGCACTCTACTCCACATAAGTCTTGACAGAGCCTTATGGTTTCCAACCTAGATTCAGACTGGCTTGCGGAAGATGGTAAGGGCCTCTTTGAAGCATTATCATTGTTCCACAATGGGAGGTTGAGACTACTGGTATCCAGCTCTCTCTACCTGAGTATAAACAAAATGGACATCGCCTGGGGAAGAAATGACACTTTATAGTATCACATAGAGCTTCGTTATAATTATTTCACCCTTCTTTATATATCCTGGGGCTTCTCTATTCTTTTACACTGCATCACTGCCTCAAGTTCATGGGGCTTCCATTCTTAGGACAAGCCCTCCAAAATTGCTAACATGACTGGAAAAGGAAATGTTTCCCATTATTTGAAGAACTTGGGAATCAAATAGCTGTAGAGTGAAACAGACAGTGCCACTTACTAGATATGTGCATGATTCTTAACTTCTCTGTGTCTCGTATCCCTCACATAGTGATAATACTGCAATGATAAAATTAGGTAACTATTCTAGAGTATCCAGCACTATGTCTAGAATATAATGATATGCCCAATGAGCAATAGATTTCTTTCTCTTTCTTTTTCATGTCAGTTCACAACCCAGTACTGTTAGAAATATTCTCAGGTTAGATTCTGGAGAGGTAGGTCACCACAAATTGAAGATCAATGATTCTGGTTTAAACAAATTTCTGTTTACAAAAAAAAAAAAAAAATAGTACACATTTACTGGCATTGTGTTTTATGTGTTTAATCACATTTAATCATGTCAGGATACTGTAGGGCAGATAACAGCATTCTTCCTTTGATAAAGCTATAGAAGCCAAGACTCAGAAGGGCTAGTAACTGGGCTGTTGTCTCTCAAAACATAAGTGAAAAAGTTAGAATGCAGACTTACCTATCTCTCTCTCTAACTCCTGCCCTAGGTTGGAATGAATTCTTGAGTTACTGACTTTGAACTGGACTCCAAGCAGTGTTCCTTTAAGTAGAGCCCTTGAAATCACCTCTCCTACTTGTTAAAAATACAGAACCAACTCTCTACTACTAGTTAAAAATTCACATTCAGGGCTTACCTCTAGCCTACTAAAGTAGTTTTGAGGCTTAAAATTTTGTATTTTTAATAAACAGCCCAGATGATTCTTCTGATAAATGTCAAAGCCTTTGTTATTATAGGCTATTGCACCTGACTATTCCTAACCTCTGTCCCATGAAGTCTAGTACAGATTGGTCAGTTAATTGACAAATGTCCATCAGATTTACATATTTAAAAAATGAATGAAAATGAAACTCTGATCCCCAAAACTCCTTATGTGCAATAAACAGAACAGAAGTGTTCTTATTTCCACTTTTCTGCCCACTGGAGGATTTGACTGAATATGGAATCTTAGAATACATACAAAAATACATAGTCCATTAAAAAGATTGGGGCAAATTATACCTTCTATACATTATATTAAGAAACTAATCTTCAAATACAAGAGAAAATGTTCTTGTTAAGAAATGGATAGCCTGGACAGTGTGGCTCAGTGGTTGAGCATTGACCTATGAACCGGTCACAGTTCAGTTCCCGGTTCAGGGCATATTCCGGGTTGTGGGCTCGATTCCCAGTGTGGGCTGCACAGAAGGCAGCCGATAGATGATTATCTCTCATCATTGGTGTTTCTATCTCTCTCTCCCTCTCCCTTCTTCTCTGAAATCAATAAAAATAAAAAAGGGATGGCAGAGCTATATTTTGTTTATTTTTAAAATTTTCCCAGAGCTCTTCTCCAAGTAAAAGTATATTGTCAGTAAGTATTTTATATTTAGTAAAGTTAAAGCTTTCAAACGTGGAACAAAGATGTCATGCAGACTCTAAAATATTGCTGTGAACCAGCCAAAGGCAGTTCGGGGTTTCAGGTGCTAGAAACATACTGGGGCATATATTTTAGAGTCTTTGCTACCAAAAGGACAACTCGAGGAAACAAATAGATCTATTTATCCTGAAGCCTGCCTGGTCCATCCAGCAAGATGTGATTTGCTGAATGATGGGGCTTATTTCTATAAACTAACAAAAGCCAGGAAAGGGTCATTAGGGAGTTGGAGATTGCTGAGTTTCTGTTTCAGATCTTGAACCACATACAACAAATGCTGAAAAGGAAAAATGCAAAGATCAGGAATCATTGACTGGTGACTTTGTAAAGGCACTCTCAGAACTCGGGGATAAAAATGGAAAAGTCTTCTTTCACCATCCCCCTCAGAGGCTGCTTGACTCAGAGAGTTGAAAGACAAGTCAGAGAACCAGCCGCTTTAGAGGACCCATTGAGTTCATTGCATGATCCTGGCCTAAAGAACTATGGATCCTCAGCTTGCAAATGATGATAACCAAGTTCACCATCCTTCTGTCTCCTGGGTTTGGAGTTGAATGGCAGTTACTGCTAAAGGCAGGCAAAACGTGCTACGGAGAAGGAAAAATATTTTCAGAAATAAAATGGACTGCACTGAGTGTTGGAAGAATATCACCCTCAGTTTCTGGAATGAATGACAATTGGCCTTGGACAACTTACTGTGTACATTGGAACAGTAAGTCATCCCCTATGGAAACAGTGTCTTGTTCAGATTAAATAATCAGTTCCTAGAATTCACCTACCTGGGTAATTTGTAGTAGTTTTAATGATTACCAGAACTGCAGGTAATTTTTATCTGTCTATCTATCTATCTATCTATCTATCTATCTATCTATCTACCTACTATCTATCTATCTACTTATCCATTTTTTCCAAGCATCATCTTATGAAAATTATCAAACATAGAAAACCATTGAAAGAATTTTACACTAAACTTGTATCCCTCCTACCTACATTCTACCACTAGTATCTTATTACTTTACCATCTATCCATTCTTCTATTTATCCATCAATCCATCTTATTTTTGGTGATTTCAAAATAAATTTCAGAGGTCAATAAATTTTACCATAATACACATTTATATAATTAAATTTATTTTCTTCTTTTGATATAACATTTAGAGGCAATAAAATGCATAAATCTTAATATATTTGTTGCATTTTGACAAGTGCATATATCTCTGTAACACAAGACCCTATCAAGATGTTGAACAAAGCCACCATCCAAGAAAGATTTTTCAGATCTCTTCCCAAATTCCACCCATGCTACTCCCGAGGCAACCACTTTTCTAACCATTTCCCATCATACACTAGTTTCCCCATTCTTGATCTTAACTAGAAGGTAGGGTTTCTTCTAGTTAATAATATTTTCATGTTTAACCATATGTGACAGAAATTTGTTCCTTTTTATGGCTAAGTAGTGTTTTATCATATGTACATACTACAGTTTGTTTACCTATTTACCTGTTATTTGATACTTGGGCTGTTCCAATTCTTTTAAAATAAAGCACTCAGCAGTATTTTACAAAAAAGGGGAGCAAGGTACATAGGAAAGTCTGTCTCCAATAGGAAGGGCTATTTTAACACTGACATTGTATAGAATTGTTAAAATACAATGATGAAAAGCAGACTGATTATCTTGAGTTTTATTCTTGTTTTTAAATTCTCCACATGCAATGCATCCATTTACAGTCTGCACCTGGATGAGCTGTTCCCACTGCCTACCATGTCCAGTCTTAAAATGCCACTTACTGACACCACATCCTCTTGCTTCATGCTATTAGTCCATGTTCTGGTGTAGTGTCTGGCACACCACTGCTCAATAAGTATTTATCAATGTGCTAAGTGAATAATCTGCCCTTGACAGTGACAGAGCAGAGTAACAGAAATCAAGTAACCTTTGCTATTTCTAAAGCCTCTCTCAGTGCCTACTGTACTGCTCTGCTAAAATAAATATTGTAACGAAACAGGAGTAAACACTTTTACTGTCATGGAAACATTTATCCTGGAGGTTTTGATTTTAGTCTGTTTAGTCTGTTAGTCTGTTTTGATTTTAGTCTCGCGAGCCGCAGTTTGCCGCTCTGTTGACTAATGAGTTTGCCGACCACTGTGTTAGGCAAACCATGTCTTATGTCATGAAATCTAACCCTAGTTTGGGGTATATGATGTTTACCACTCTTCATTAAAGTTTAAAATGTATTCACCTAAATGAGTCCTTCCTAACCATTTCACTCCAGCTCTAAAAAATAGCCAACATATATTTCATGTGGTCTTCAAAGGACTTTGCACCTGTGTGAATAAATGACTTAAATTTGATAAATGCACTTTGAAATATTGTGCTTGCCTATTTTCAGGGCTGTTTTTACAAGTGAGAGAGTCAATTTAAAATGTCACCAGATTTATGAACAGACCAAAAATTGTGTTCTTGAAATTATATTGAATCATAAATGTGTATAGATAAACAACTACCAATTTATTTGCAGTTAGTAGTCAGCTATTTTTGGAATCCTAACTTACTGCATTATTCTGACCTCCCCCTTTTTGTTTTTTCAAAAAATAAATTATTTTGTGATCATGTTTTATTGAGGGAAATGACTAGTAAATGCCCATGAAACACAGAACTGCTATTTATTTGGAATAAGCACAAAATTATTTATGAAGGTTTAAAAACAAAATTCAGCATTTAATTTGTTGTAATATGAAAGACGTGATTACAGATTCTGGATTCCAACAAAATGTCCCAATCTCACTACTTCCTATTTGTGTGAACTTGGGAAACTTACTGAACTTCTCTATACTTTAGTCTCCTTTTAAAATGGAGTAATACACATTGAATTGAACCAAACTCATGGGATGGTTGTGAGGATCAAGTGTGTTTCTGCACATACCATCCTTAGTCCATGATGATAGGCAGTGCATATGCCAAAGCCCCCCTCCCTTTTTCCTCTTTCCCTCCGTTTCTTCCTTTAGTTCTTTCTTTCTTGTTAATCATCAGCTGAGGAGAGACAGAGAGAGAAGCATCGATGTGAAAGAGACATATAGATTGGTTGCCTCCTGCACACACCCTGACCAGGGCTGGCATTGAGCCTCCAACCGAGGTACTTGCCCTTGACTGGAATAGAACCCAGGATCCCTCAGTCCGTGGGCCAATGCTCTATCCACTGAGCCAAACCGGCCAGGGTGCCTTTGTCTCTTTCAATGTTCAATGTCCAACAAACTTTCAGTGTTCACAAACAAGGTCTGAATGATTATGAAAATTTTACAGACAAGGCCACCGAGGCTCTGTAAGACTGATGCAGTATAATGACTCTCTGGATCTCAGACAATGTCTCTAACTTCTCACCCTATTCCTTTGCCATTACACTGTAGCTAAAAATTGCATTTGATAATAAACAGGGTCAAGCTCCTTTGTCTATTGAACTATTGCAAATGCAAGAGAATTTTACCACATCTAATAAATATTTCATATTAAAAATTTGATAGAAATTCACCCACCTCAAGTTTCACTTGAAAATTGGAGAAGGTATTCAGAATAGCTTATCATTTTCAGTAAGCTAAGAAAACTGACTTCCCCAAAGAGAAATATGTGAAAATTGCTTGAATGTTTGAAATTTAAGACCTAACCATTATCTATCCAGGCACCTGCATTTCACTAGCTTTGATTTCACAGGCAAGATAAATTTTCCAAAATGTACTGATGAGAAAAATCCCCAAATTTATTGAAATGGTTGTGTTATGCTATTTAATTTTTGTATCATCACTTTGCCCTCTTTAAAGATCATACTTAGATGGAGGACTACACAAGTATAGCACTAAGATTCAGTCATATGTGCTTCAATGAGTCAAACGCAATGGTCAAAGGCGGAAGGTAAAAATAAATATGAATCCCCAGGAGGGAAAGAGAAGCAGTGAGGCAGGGAATTCCTGAATCATAAATCTTCACCCTGCCTGACAAGCAGGGAGAATGTAAGCTAATGAGGTGTAAAAGGTACAAATCCATTTCTGGATTACTATCCATCTTCGGACTTACGGATCAGAGATGCCCCAAAAAAGCAGACCCAATGGTTAGATATCTGGGGCTCCAAACTTCCCTGCCACTTTCCCTCAATCACTGGCTGCATCTTCTTAAGTAAAACATAATTCATATCTAGGTTAGGAAGAGCTTTGTGAGTCAGGTACATGATTATTATTTCTGTAGCATTTGAAATTACTAAGGGGAAGAGAAAAAAACAAAAATTTTTAAAGATCATCTAAATTTAAGTTTATGATTTAGAAACCATCTGATGTCCTTCTTTAATGATTTTTTTTAAAGCTTACCACTTAGGCAACATCTGCTTATGTGCCATGTATTTTCCAAGTAGGTTTGTTTGTTTATTCTTTCTTTCTTTGTTTATTTATTTACTAGAGGCCCGGTGCACAAAATTCGTGCATGGGGTGGGGGGTGTCCTTCAGCCCAGCCTGCACCCTCTCCAATCCAGGACTGCTGGCTCCCAACTGCTTGCCTGCCTGCCTTCCTGATCACCCCTAACCGCTTCTGCCTGCCAGCCTGATCACCACCTAAACACTCCCCTGCCAGCCTGATTGAAGCCTAACTGCTCCCCTGCCAGCCTGTTTGACCCTAACTGTCCTCCCCTGCAGGCCTGGTCACCCCTAACTGCCCTCCCATGCAGCCCTGGTCCCCCCCAACTGCTCTCCCCTGCAGGCCTGGGTCCCTTCCAACTGCCTTTCCCTGCAGGCCTGGTTGCCCCCAACTTCCCTCCTCTGCCAGCTGGGTCACCCCTAACTGCCCTTCCCTGCAGGCCTGGTCACCCCAACTTCCCTCCTCTGCTGGCTTGGTCACCCCTAACTGCCCTCCCCTCCTGGCCTGATTGCCCACAACTGCCCTCCCTTGGAGACCTGGTGCCTCCCAACTGCCCTCCCCTGATGGCCATCTTGTGGTGGCCATCTTGTGTCCACATGGGGGCAGGATCTTTGACCACATGGGGGTAGCCATTTTGTGTGTTGGAGTGATGGTCAATCTGCATATTACTCTTTTATTAGATAGGATTTTCTCCAGGATAAGGCAGATTTTTCTCAAAGTAGGATTTAGTTAAATATGAAATATGAGTCCAGTAATGGGCTCATGTGTCCACATTATTAAAAAATCCCGGCATGAGACCTAAGCCTTGGGGTCATGTTTCCTTTCTTTTCCCCATTGTTCATCTTTGTTCCAGGGTTCAAGAGTGAAATGTAGACAGAGGTGACTTCATGGGTGTGCAACCTGGGAAGTCACACTCAGAAGGACCTCACTCTTGACTTAATGCCCTGTTGCTGCCATCTTGAAATTACTAATAATGTGATTTTGCACTTGTGTTTTGTGATGAGGTTCCATGGTTCAATGGAATGTGCATGAGGACAGAGGAGATACACACGATATTCATGTCTGCTGCTAGTCCTTGACATCCTGTTTGTATGTAGCAGTGTTGATAACCCATACACACGGAATTCTGTGTTTCCACCATACGTGGGTCTTCAGCAAGACTCACAGATAGTACAAGGTGAGCATTTTTCTTTTATGAGTGAGTAAGAAGGTTGCTAATATCTCTGAGATACTACACTTTCTGGTCAAATTACAACATGCTTTGAAGCAAGAAAGAAAACATTATGCTTAAAAACGTGAAAAAATCGCCTATCAGACATTTTCTTTTGTTACTTCCCTGTATCAGCCAACCACTTAAATGAAAATGATGACCCAGAAGAAAAGGAAAACACAGGGTACCCCATGGTTTCTTTTCCTTTAGCTCCTCCTCACTTACTCTAAGCCAAAGAGTGTTGGTAGAACAATCGTCGATCAAGAAGAGAAGTAAAAAAGTTGAGTTAGTTTTGTGCAGTGCTTCTACTGCTCTATTAAGAATGAAATACACATGCCTATGTGAGCTAGAAAATAGGAACTGTGTAATTTTGATGTTTCTACCTCTGGGCTAAGTGCTCCTATATTTTCATTTAAAACTAGTACTTCCCAATATAAATATGAATGGTCAAAGTCATGTTAATTATATAAAATTTTAATTATTATTTACATAGAACAATTCAAATATCAAAAACTGTGACAAAATAAGATCACAAAAGAAGGGGGAAAAAGCTTTATATTTTAGTGTCTTCTTCTTTAAATGTTTTTATTGATTTTAGAGAGAAGGAAAGGGAGAGGGATAGAGAGATAAAAGCATTAATCGACTGCCCCCTGCACACACACCCACCTCCCCCCAATTGGGGATGCAGCCCACAACCTGGCCTTGTGCCCTGACTGGGAATTGAACCGTGACCTCTTGGTTCATGGGTTGACACTCAACCACTGAGCAAACTCAACAGGGCTTTAGTGTCTTTAGTGGCACATTTACCTGCTTTTAAAAACAAGACCTGCATTTTAATTTCAGACGAATCCCCATCCATTACATAGTTGGCCCGGAACACAGGGAAATGTTCTTCATTGTCAGGAAAACATTATTCTCAGAAATAATTGGAAGTGACTTGTGCATCCAAGAGGAATATATTGACTATAAAGTAGAAGATTTTGATAGGAAAAACCTCATATTATCTTCTTCCTCCTTCAAAACTGCACATATAAGTCAGTTGGCATTATTTTGCCCCCATCATATTCCAAGCTCGCTATACCTTACAAACTTAGCCTTGCTTTAAATATTCATTCAAAATCAAGAATAATGAAGCCTGGTACATTTGATTTCAGGGGGCTGGGGTGAGTTTCAAATAGTGTCAGAACTCATATCCTAATACACATTTTGTTGTTTCTCCCCTTTGCCAAGCAACACAGTGTTCCTGATATCAGGTTGAGTGGACTACCTTGGTAGGTTAACTTGTAGCCATCAATATTTGAGACACTCGGGAATGTGGATTTTAGCAGATTTACATTAATGTAAGTATTCTATTCAGACACAAGTATCATATTCAATCAGCCTGTCTTTTCTAAACTATAGTTTAGAGATGTCCATCATAGAACCTGGAGCATACCTGCCTTCTAAGCTTAAAAAGATTCAGAAAAATATAAAATAGTATAAATATTAAATAGTGAAATGTAAATGAACAGTTGGAATGGATTACAAATTGGCTAGCAAGCAAAACTCATAGGCCCACAATCCTTTTAAGAGGGAATTAATGCTGTGTGGTATCTGTTCAAATATTTGCTAAGCGGCTCATCTGGGGAAGATATGGTGGGCACTCCAAATGGGAAGTGATGGGAGTGGTTCAAAAAGTATGAAAAGATTTAGGAATATCCCTCTATAAGTCAGCTTTACTCTTATCCAAGTTGACAACTAAATTTCCCTGTTTGTCTTCAATGAAATTAAAATCACATTAGAACCAGAATAATCCTATATAATAAAAGGCTAATATGCAAAATGACTGAACAGCAGAACGACTGGTCGCTGTGATGTGCACTGACCACCAGGGGGCAGACGCTAAATGCAGAAGCTGCTCCCTGGTGGTCATTGCGCTCCCACAGGGGGAGTGTCACTCAGCCAGAAGCCGGGCTCATGGCTGGCGAGTGCAGCGGTGATGGTGAGAGCCTCTCCCGACTCCACAGGCTAGCGCTAAGGATGTCCAACTGATGGCTTAGACCCACTCCGTATGGACATCCCCTGAGGGCTCCCAGACTGCAAGAGGACGGAGGCCGGGCTGAGGAAACCCCCACCCCCACCCCCAGAGTGTACGAATTTCGTGCACCGGGCCTCTAGTTATATATAAAACAAGCAAAGAACACTTTTGTTAAGCATTATACGTCTGACCAGATATTAAAACAGTAAGGTTTAAAAAAATCATTAGGAGTTAGAGCTTGAATGCTTTGAGTGGCTATCAATGTACTAGGACCGTGGTCAGCAAACTGCGGCTCGCGAGCCACATGTGGCTCTTTGGCCCCTTGAGTGTGGCTCTTCCACAAAATACCACAGCCTGGGCAAATCCATTTTGAAGAAGTGGCATTAAAAGAAGTTTAAGTTTAAAAAATTTGGCTCTCAAAAGAAATTTCAATCTTTGTACTGTTGATATTTGGCTCTGTTGACTAATGAGTTTGCAGACCACTGTTAACTAGGATATCAATGTTGGCTCTTTCATAAACTGAAATGCGTAGACAATATCCTAAGGAAAACATGCTTGTCTGAAACTAAATCACCTAAGCAAACTTCCTCCAACATCTACTTCAACCCTCTAAGAAAAATTTTTTTTGGAGGAAGGATTGAGTCACCTGATATAAGAAATGACATGGAAAGACCTGCAGAAGGAAATAATAGGTTCAGAATGCAATAAGAAGATTTTGGAAGCTGATAAAAAGAGGGAGCCAGATGACTACAACAAAGAAAAGCAAAGAAATGAATAAAGAGAAGTAAGCAATTACTGTAAGAAGTACAACTAGAGAAGAATTGGGGTTTTTTTAGAAAAGTATTTTTAGAAAGAACTTCTGTGTGCTATTTGATGCAATTTCTCATTGGTTATCTTGTCCAGAATGCCTTTGTGAATATTCACGTTTTTTTCAAGGCCTTATGAATTCCCACTTGAATTTATTTTTGGACGTGACACATTATGTTAAGGTGGCTTGCCATATCTATGTTGAACTAAAAACAGAGTATAGAAGAAAGAATTAGGCAATGTCTTTGGTAGGGGATATTAGAATTTAAGAAATTGTCAATAGAGAAAAAAACAGTAAAGAAATTGAGGGTAGACCATCTTAAGAGGGTAACCATGGGGTAAGACTCTATTTTGGATTTTTTTTAATTTATAGAAATTTAGAAAATACTCAAGAGGAGAGAACTGCTAAAAGCATCAGTTTGCCCTGAAAAAGGCATTTCAGTGCAGTTTGGAAGACATCTGACAATAAATAATTCAAAAAAAGTAATGTAAAAGATAAGCAAAGAGGCTTAGGGGTCAAGTTGAATCAAAGGACTTCCACTTGCTGGTAATTATTTAATGTCATTTGAAAGATGAATAATCATCCATACCTGTTTGTTTAGGGGATAAAATGAAAACAAAATGCATATTATTGGCTTAGAATAGTGTTTAAAACTGGCCCAATAAATCTTAATTGCTGCTTTTTTTTTTTTCCAGAAAACACTGAGGACAGATACTTTTTAGAATTCAAATGTTCAGATTTCAAAAAATTATTATAGTCACCAATTGGGGTGGGGGTGTCTTAGGCAACAATCCATCTTGAATGTTAGAATTTTTGCAGCAGAAGGATTATCCTATCCTATATAATAAAAGGCTAATATGCAAATAGACTGAACTGCGGAACAACAGGAACAACCAAACAAACGGTTGCTATGACATGTGCTGACCACCAAGGGGTGTTTGAGAAACATGGTGGGTGGCAGGATGGTAGAGCAGGTGAGCGGGGGTGCCAGACCAAGGCGGGGCACAGGTTGCTGTCATCAGGGCAAGCCTCTGGTGATTACTGAAAATTCTTTGCTCCCATGCACCACGGTCCTGCCCGGTACTCACACCCGCTGACAACACCAACCTTGCTAGCACTGGTGCCAGCCCCAATTGCTCTGCCCTGGGTGGGGCTGCCAGCAGACAAGGGACCAGGGGCTATGGAGGGAGGGGCCAGGTGGGGGCATGGAGGATGGGCCGAGACATGACCCTGTGCCTACTGCAGCCTTGAGGCCCACAGTTCCTTTCAAGGTGCATGAATTTGTGCACTGGGCCCCTAGTGTGTGTGTGTGTGTGTATAAAGATTATTGTCTCTTAATAGATTAGATCAGTTTTAATTGATAAATAAGTTATAAAAACAAAACAAAAAATTAGTTTTAAGATCCTTTTATAATTTTAGAATTCTGATAAAGGATTTTGGACCTACACCATTATTAGTACGATGTCTGTGACAAAATGATTCATTTAATCATAAGTTTCCTGCCATTTTATCTGAATTTTTTCCATATAACATCAGTATCATGTCAATAAAGGATGAGAGCCTTAAAGAGAGACAGGCTAAATTTTGCTTTCTATCCTATTTAAGAAATTAGCAAGACAATGCAAGTTAAAAAAATAATATAGATATTCCAATATGTAAATAAAGTAGACAATTTTAATATCATGAAATGTTTAACTCTATTAAATTTAAAAAACAATCTTATAATATATAAAATGAGTACAAAAAAAATGCAAAATATGGCTATCACTTGATTATTGAGGAAATATGTATTTTCTATTGACATTTTCCTATGTTTTCTTACAATAAATGTTATTGATTATACACAAGGGTGGGCTTACAGTTGTGAGAATGCAAAACACATTTTATTCTTGTATCATTAATTATTTATTTATATGTATTTTCCCATATGAATAATTGTAAACCTACTTTTGCCAATGTCTGGATATATATTTTTAATTATATTTATGTTAAGGTATATAAAATGAACTGGGAAACTAGAAAGGAGGTGAGTATAAATATTTTTGACAGCTCTGTGACAAGATACAGATAGTACACTGATAATTCTTTAGCTAAATTGATAAATATTAAATGCCCACGTTGTCATGGAAGGAACACCATATGTAGTGCATTAAAGATGGTTTTAAATCCTTTTATATTCCTCCCATGGAGAGATGGAGGCCATCTCGTCTCCCTTGGGTGTGAACCATGCAGTGAGACCTCCGAATTTAGGTTAGAAGAAACCTGGCAGCTTCTGCTTTGATTTCCTTAAACAACTTGCTTTGCAGAAGCTCCCCCTTGGGACTACCTGTCTTTGAACCAAACTGTGGTGCTGTGCTACACCCATTACCCAGGAGGAAGTCACTTAGCGCTGCACCCACCAGCAGCCAGCCATTCCCTGCAGCTGTGGGACTGAGTCATCCTGAAAGCTCTAGTCCAATCAACCCTTCACTTAACGGCAAGTTTAGGCAACATCTGACTTGAGCCACATGAGAAAGCATTGTTGCTTTCCAGGACTTCCCAGGTTCCTGGCCCTCTAAAGTATGAGAAAAAGAAAACAGTTATTTTAATCCACCAAGTTCTGGGGCAATTTGTCATGCAGTCATCAATATCCTAGAACACAGCACTTTATAAACTTGAAATGGGCAGGTACAAAGTTCTGGCTAAAGTAACATCCTTCAGTTTCTACGTCCAATACAAACAGGCAAAAGAATATGGTGGAATAATCAGGAGGATTTTTCATGAAAAGATATTACATGATTCTAAAGGACAAGGATCTTCATAATCAAATTTTAAAAAGAAAAACTACACATAATTAAATACATGTTGGAATCATTACGGGAGTTTTTATCTATCAGCATATCTGAGGTTTTGTAATCCACCAAGATGTACATCTCTCTTTGTGACTTATTGTTTGGTTAGTTTGAGAAAAATAATCCAAATGCAACACAGAAAATTCCTCCCAGGGCAGCTTATTAATGACTATCCAATTTCCTAACTGTAATCACAGGGGAAGTTAGAACTGTTTTTCCTTTGTGGTGTTCTTGTAAAATCAGAGAAGGGCATGCTTGATAACAGTCTACTTCATAAGAACCAGTAAAATACTAATCTCAGCAACAGTTTTGTTTTTTATAAAGTCTATCACAATTTACTTTTCGAGAACAGAAGAGAGAGAGTGGGCACGTGGTACAAACTGCCTGTTTGTACATGGATGTGTTCAATTCCCCAACTTGTAGAGTGCTTAGATACCATGGGGATAAGCATGAACTCTCTTTATCTACTTCAGCAAGCAGAACTTTCTACCTCATTTGTAGGGATAATGCTTTCAGGCTTCACCGAAAAGGCAACAACAAAAACTTGAAGAGCAACTGCAGCAATGCTAACTGAAAAGGTAGCAGCAGTAAAGGCTTTTCTTACTTGTAGGTTTCTTCCCCAAATTCATAACCAGAATATCTGTAGGGCTAACTGTTCATATACTTTGCAGTTTGATTTGAGTTCCCTTTGCATTTTGGAATGGATTTATTCTATCAAATTCGGCTATAATCTACTTTCCCAGACTGGGATTGGAATGACTGAAAATACATCGCAGTTCAAACTCTGTAAGGAGATGTGATGACTAAAGATAATTAGGTATCCTGGATGGAATCCTGGATGAAGACTTGGGAAAGAGGGGTGGACTGAACTCTTCTGGGTGAGCAGCAGCGAGGACAGCTGTGTGATAGGGAGCACAAGCCTGGGCTCTGCCTTGTAGTTTTTTGTTGTTGCAGGTCAGGCAGATTGTGCCAGTAAGCACAGACTGAGGGAAGGTTTTTATGCTGGAAAAGGGTCATGCATTTTCTTCTACTGGGACTTCAGTGTTAGTTTTTTCTGTTAACTCTTGGTCAAAAGTTAGTGTGGGTTTAAGGTTTGTTGTTGCTATGGTTACACTCAGCATCCCACAGGCTTAATGACATCTAGAGATGTCCTGTGTTTAGGGTAGGGGCTGGTTTTCCCGACAATTTTAATTAATGCCTCTTTGAATTTCACTTTTAGGCCTTCCCTACCCCTCAGTGAGAGTCTATATCTTCCAACGATGCCCCCAGTATTCCACAGCTGCTTGTTACTGATGCTCCTTGGCCTATGGCAGGGAGCAGGGAGAGTCCTGAAGCATGTGGTTTACCTTCACTCTGGGGAAGACACTGTGTTCTTGGAATCACAGCGTGGCCTGTTCAGGGCTCCAGCCCTGCCTAGACTGTAGTTCCTCCTGCATATATTCCTGGCCTTTCCCCTGGGAATAGAAGTGTGGTTGTATTTTTTTAAATATTGTTTTCAATTTCCTTTCCCAAGTACCCAGAGTGACGATTTCTATTATCCTTTCCCCTCAAATTAAAGAGATGACATTGGGGTAGTCCTCAAAAATTGTAAGATCTCATCTCAACAAATGGAAAAGCATGCTGAGGACGCTCTAGAGCAGTGGTCGGCAAACTCATTAGTCAACAGAGCGGCAAACCGCGGCTCACGAGCCACATGTGGCTCGCTGACCACTGCTCTAGGGGAAGGTGACGGGATGAGTGAAGCCCGAGTGGAGAGGATTTAGAAGAGCCCAGCAAAGCTGGAGTGCAGGTCCAGGAAAAGAAGACAGAGTGGGTGGTGGAAATGAGGCTGAAAAGGGGGCTTGAGATAATATTATGGAGCGTTTCAAACACCAGACTACACGGTTCGCATTCTTAAATGTTTATCACTACACACCAAACTGTGCCCAGGAGACCCTTTTACACTACACAGGTCTATTTCTATAAACCAATGGGCAAATACAAAGGTGTCCGAGCATTACAAGAAAGTAGAGCAAAAAGGGAATATTTCCAATCTATTTAAAGACTGTGAATGTTCTACTTACAGCCAAATATGTGAGCTCTGCAACAGAAGTTCTTATCTAGTCAGATTCTGACTGTATACCAGCAGAGTGTTCATCTCCCTCCCCAGCAGACCACCCAGGCTGAACCTTTCACACCTTCCATATGTCCAGTAGATACCTTAATAAGGCAATAACACTTTATGCAGAAGGTATTGCTGATACTTGTTCTTCGTGTAATCATGCATAACTCTCTGAATAAAGTAGAACAGTATTGTTCCAGGGCCCATTCAAGCATATAATAGAGTTCCAGTGAATTACAGAGGGCTCCTGCTTAAAGAACCATTTGGTTAGTTGTTTTATCAAAGAATTAGACTAATCTAGCCCAGGCAGGGTGGCTCGCGGATTGAGCGTCGACCTATGAACCAAGAGGTCATGGTTTGATTCCCAGTCAGGGCACATGCCCCAGTTCTGGGCTTACTCCACAATGTGGGGTGTGCAGGAGACAGCCAATCAATGATTCTCTCTCATCGGTGATGTTTCTATCTGTCCCTCTCCCTTCTTTCTGAAATCAATAAAATATATATTTTTAAAAATTAGACCAAACTTTTTTAATACTTTGGGAGACAGGTCTATGCATAGTGGGATGTATGGAGTTGGATTTAAGCTTTCCTTGAGGCACTAGCAGTGGGTGTCAGTTCCTGTCCCCTACATCAGTGGTCGGCAAACTGCGGCTTGCAAGCCATGGTTTGCCTCTCTGTTGACTAATGAGTTTGCGGACCACTGCCCTACATCATTGTGGGATAATTCAAGGGGAAATAGAAGAACCACTCACACTTGCCTGCTGAAAAGCAAAAAAAAATTCTTTCCTGGAGGATCAATGGGACCATGACTTAGTAAATAGGACATATCCTTCTAGTCCCTCTGCCTTTGCAATAAGGCTTTACCATCTTCAAAAGCATCAAGTTTTCAGATTAATTTAAATAGGCTAATTGAAATAAGTGAATATTCAAGAAAATTTAATTGTGCTGGACGAAAAGCTGTTCCTAAAGTAGTAACTAAAATTTCTATTGGTAATTCATCTCATGGTAAAATTCCTGGACATGCAATGAACCTAAAGCAGTCATATTTTTGTGCAAAAAAATTAAAATTTAAAGGTATCAAGACTGCATTATAAAATTTACAAAAGCCTCCATTAATCAAAAAAAGGGGGGGATAGTAGGGTAATGTCATGTAAGGAAAAATATCCTATAAGTAAATTACATCTAGAAAATTTTTACTTTAGAAAATTAATTTTCATTTGTAAAGCTAACAGCAAGACATCCATGAAAAACACACATGGTGTCTAAATAAGACAAAGGAAAATCATTTGGGCAAAAATAAAAAGGATCCCAAATCAATTATATAGAAAAGATTCCTTTATTAACTTTTGATCGAGAATATGTTTGTATGTTTTCAGAAAACAACTCCAAGACCATGTGGATTCCTGCAACAGAGAGGAATTGACAGGTCTGCTCCAACCACGAAGACAAGAAGAGAAACAGTCCAGAGATGGAAGACGCTGACTACGCCTTGCCACACTAGCAGTCAGCAGCTGTGCGACGCAGCAGGTTGCCTAGGACCAAACCAGAGAGGGTCGGACCTGCATTGCCACCATGTGCCCACCATCCAGATATCATTGCTGACGTGTACACATAAAGAACTGTTTGACATCGAAATGGGGACTCAGAACTGTTGGATATTGAAATTGGGACTCAAACATTTTTTGTTATTTTATGTTTATTTCTAGTCTGCAGAGGCAAGATTTTTTAAAGGAAAGAAATTGGAAAAAAATAGATACAGAGGCAAAGAAGCATTGAACAGACTGTCAAACTACAGCGGGAAGGCAGGGGAGTTGCGGGGGGTGGTCTGTAAGAGATCAACCGAAGAACTTGTAGGCATGCATATAAGCATAACCAATGGATACAAGACACTGGGGGTGAGGGCAGGTAAAGGCATGTACTGGGGGGAAGGGGAGGCCAGGGGGAGGTCAATGGGGGAAAAAAAAGGAGACATATGTACTACTATTTGTAATATATCAAACAATAAAAAAAAACTCTTTAAAAAAAAGCCATTGTTAAATAGAAATTACTGGATGGTAACATTTAACCAATAAAATCTCTCCTTTATGAGGCTTAGTTTATTATAATGTTGTTGTTTTTTTATTTTAGAGTACTTTTATTAAAGCTGGGGACAGTGAAACAAGGAAGGGCTGGGGAAATGAGCCTAGGCTGGTCTGCTTCGGCTCATTAAGAAGTTATAGAAAAGGGGGCTTTGAGGACAGGTTGAGCAGGTTTATAAGCTTTTCTTTTTTTAAAATATATTTTTATTGATTTCAAAGAAGAAGGGAGAGAGAGAGAGAGATAGAAACATCAATGATGCCAGAGAATCATTGATCGGCTGCCTCCTGCATGACCCACACCAGGGAACGAGCTTGCAACTCGGCATATGCCCTGACAAGGAATCGAACCATGACCTCCTGGTTCATAGGTCGACACTCAACCACTGAGCCAAGCTGGCCAGACTATAAGCTTATTTTTTCTTCAATTCACCTCAAGGATGATGATACCTTCCATTAATACTGGTAGCAATAACTACATGATGACAATAATTAAATAGGAGGGGGAATTGAGAAAGTGGGGGAGAATTTTCAATAATTATATCTACTATATTGATTGCTTATCATGTGTTAGATCCTGTCCCTGATTAAGTTTAAATATTGCCATAAGAACCTCTAAATAACTTTATATGTTAGAAAATATTGTTATTACCACTTTAATGAGCCTTGAAGATGAAAGAATTAAGTTGTTTTCTTAAAATCACACATTAAGTAGTGACAAAATCTGAATGCACACCTCTACCAGTCTGATGCTACAGCCCATAGTTTTATCCACTGTGTTATTCTGCCTCCCTCTGGAAAAAGCAGCACTCCATGATGAAGTTTCTCAGCTGAGGCTACATCAGACTGAGATTATTGAGAATTATTACTTGTGAGAATATTCTACTCAATGTGAACAAGAAGGAAAATGTAATGCTCCTGGGAATGGGCTGAGTGCAGAAGATGGGAATAGAATTCAAAAAACTTCGTCTACTTCCCAACCTGGCTGAAGATCTGCAGCCATTTCTTTCCTTCTGTGTATTAGGCATACTTTCCTTTTTTCTTTTTTTTTCTTTACTTTATCTTGAAAATCAATGAAATGTTAAAAAGTGTGAGTATAAGCAAAAAATAGAGAAGACAAGGTTGCACCAAAAAGGCACCATCATTTAACTTATTTGACCAGGTTTCTTTCCCAAGAGGTAATTTTTGCTGATATGTAATACTTGATTCCAGAGAAATGAAGCTTTTTGTGGATCATGCAGCATGGGGAAGACCGTGAGATTAAGGAAACACTCTTCACATGTATTAAATTTTTTTAAATAGTTAGCAAGACTACAATACCTGTAATTCCATAGTGATTATCTCAAAAGATAAATCAAACTTGAAGTTAGAGAGATAATTATTGATCATTGTAAGAAGCAGAAATAACAAACTGTAAAAATGTATGTACTCTCTACTCATAAATAAGATAGTCATCTATCCATTTTACTGGCTAAGGTCATTTGATTGGTTGTTTGGCTCTTCTGATAATGCCCAAATATTTTGTGCCAATAACTTCACATTTCTGGGTAAACAAAATTGAAATAGCTTTCAAAGGAAAAAAAAAAGTATCATTTCAAAATACCATTTCTGTCATCATTATCATCATCACAGGTAAGTTCTCTAATTTATATGCTATTACCTATTTTAAAAAACAAACATATGAACTTTCTTCAGATTATTTCCATAATTAAATATTTTATCATTATCAAATCTCATTTGTTTGCAGGGTCAGAAATACAAGCCACACTCCTTTTTTTTTTTTAAATAAATCTTTATTCAGATTATTACAATTATTTCTCCTTTTTCCCCCCATAGCTCCCCTCCACCCCTTTCCCACCCCACCTTCTGCCCTTACCTCCCCCCCACTGTCCTCATCCATAGGTGTATGATTTTTGTCCATTCTCTTCATGAACCCCCCATATCCCTTTCCCCCTGAGAATTATCAGTCCACTCCCTTTCTATGCCCCTGATTCTATTATATTCACCAGATTATTCTGCTCCTCAGGTTTTTAATTCACTTGATTTTTAGGTTCGCTTGTTGATAGATATGTATTTGTTGTTCATAATTTTTCTCTTTACTTTTTTCTTCTTCCTCTTCTTTAAGAATACCTTTCAGCATTTCATATAATACTGTTTTGGTGGCGATGAACTCCTTCAGCTTTTTCTTATCTGTGAAGCTCTTTATCTGCCCTTCAATTCTGAATGATAGCTTTGCTGGGTAGAGTAATCTTGGTTGTAGGTTCTTGCTATTCATCACATTGAAAATTTCTTGCCACTCCCGTCTGGCCTGCATAGTTTCTGTTGAGAAGTCAGCTGACAGTCGTATGGGTGCTCCCTTGTAGGTAATTAACTGTTTTTCTCTTGCTGCTTTTAATATTCTCTCTTTGTCTTTTGCTCTTGGCATTTTAATTATGATGTGTCTTGGTGTGGTCCTCTTTGGATTCCTTTTGTTTGGGGTTCTGTGGGCTTCCTGGACTTGTAAGTCTATTTCTTTCACCAGGTGGGGGAAGTTTTCGGTCATTATTTCTTCAAATAGGTTTTCAGTATCTTGCTCTCTCTCTTCTTCTGGCACCCCCATAATTCTGATGTTGGTACGCTTGAAGTTGTCCCAGAGTCTTCTTACATTATCTTCAACTTTTTGGATTTTTTTTTTTTGCTTTTTGCTTTTTCGGTTGAGTGTTTTTTGCTTCTTTGTATTTCAATTCTTTGACTTGATTCTTGTGTTCCTCTATTCTATTTCTGGGTCTCTGTATAATATTTTTTATTTCAGTCAGTGTATGTTTAATTTCTAGTTGGTCCTTTTTCATATCTTCAAGGGTCTCGTTATATTTATCGGCCTTTTCTAGGATATTCTTAAAAAGTCTTATAACGGTGGTTTTGAATTCTATATCCAGTCGTTTGTTTTCCTCCATTTCTTTCGTTTGTGATCTGATTCTTTGACCCCGCATTTTCACTGATTCCCTGAGTTGGTAAGGTAGATATTTGTGCTAGGTTTCCAATATGGCCCAGTGGGTCTGCTTCCCCAGTTAACCTGAGGTGGACACTCTTGGTGCACCCCTTTGTGGACTGTGTGTACAGCCTTGTTGTAATTAAGTCTTTATTGTTGTTGGTATCACTGGGAAGAATTGACCTCCGGGCCAGTTGGCTGTAAGGATCAGCTGTGTCTATGCTGGGAGAAGCCCGGTGCTGGAGACAGCCCTATAGGATTAGACTTGCCAAATTGCAATAGCCTCTGTGCTCAGCTTGGATGGGGTGGAGTCTCAGTCTTGGCTTCCTGTCAGCCCCGCCCTTGCGCGCATGTGCGCTTTCAGTCCTCTGCCTTCCCCAGCTCGAGTCTCCGCCTGAGAGTCCAGACTCCCCCCACAAGAGCGTGGGTCCCTAGGGGCTCGCCTGGAACCGGGGTTCACTGCAGTCAGAACTGGGGCACAGTGCCGTCAGGAGCCTCTGACTCCCCTCCACCAGGGAAAGCCGCGGCAACCTCCGCAGCCCTTGTGCGCACAGGCGCGAGCGCGCTTTCAGTCCTCCACCTTCCCCGGCTCCGGAGTCTCCGCCCGGGAGTCCAGACTCCCCCCACAAGAGCGTGGGTCCCCAGGGGCTCGCCTGGAACTGGGGTTCACTGCAGTCAGAACTGGGGCTCAGTGCAGTCAGAATCCTCTGACTCCCCTCCACTAGGGAAAGCCTGTGGCAACCCCCGCAGCCTTTGTGCGCACCGGCCCGCGTGCGCCTTCAGACTTCTGCCTTTCCCAGCTCGAGTCTCCGCCCGAGAGTCCAGACTCCCCCCGTAAGAGCGTGCGTCCCCAGGGGTTCGCCCGGAACTGGGGTTCAGTGCAGTCAGAACTGGGGTTCAGTGCGGTCGGAGGCTTCCTTCCCCCTTCCGCCAGAGGAAGTCAGCCAGGCTCTCAGCCGCCCTTCCTCTCTGCGCGCACAAAGCCCCTTTGCCGTACCTCCAATTCTCTGTGAGCTTTTCTCCTTCCTTCTAGTTGTAGAATTTTCACTCAGCCTGCTTTCCTGTGGTTCTGGATGGTGTCCGTTCTGTCTTTTAGTTGTAGTTTTGAAATTGTTGTGCGAGGCAGCAGTTTAGGTGTTTACCTATGCAGCTATCTTGGTTTCTCTCCGCCACACTCCTTTTTAAAAAAAGAAAAGAGGGAGGGAAAGATAAAAAAGAAAGAAAGAAGAAAGAAGAGGAGGAGATTGACAAAAGGGAGGGAGGAAGAGAGAATAGAAAGATAAATCATTTACTATTGTAATTAAACAATTATAAGTGGATTGTTTGAGTATTGTCTGGTTACCTGCAAGGCTGTAACCAGGTACTCGAAGCAAGTCTTGAGGAGTTCTCAGTGATCTCTTCCCTCTGTCTCCTCTGCCCTCTGCCTTTCTGACAATTCGTCTTTCCATTCCTCTACCTTCGTATCCTTCTGCCCTGCTTCTCTTTCCCTGATTTGATTTACTGCTGTGGTAGAAACCATGTTTCCCATAAGCTCCAAGATTATATGGTTCTTTTAGCTTGGACCTCAGAAAGAGATAGACCTTATGGATTCTGGAGAAAAAAAAAAAGCATGCTGATCACTCCTGCTTAAGAAGGAGGCCACACTGTGGTCAGTGAAGACAGAGTCTCAGGAGATCTGTCCTTAGTCATGTGACTAATTTGGATAGGTAGAATCTTGAGAGAAGCATTTCTAGAATCATCTGAGGAAAGAAGATCCCAGGGCAGAAGAAAACAACCTTAGCCATCAGTTATGCTGCTGTAACTAAGTGAGGGAGTCCCTTCTAATCATTTATTTCTTCTCAGGGTTGTTAGAGCCATTTAAGGTGTTGCACAACTGTTTACATTTCATTAATAATTCTATGAGCTATTTATTGCTAATTCTTAATAACCAGGAATTATAATAAATTCTAAGAATATACACATTTGAAATAACAGCCCTTGCCCTCAAGAGGCTCATATTCTTTACACATATATCAAATTATTATGTGTACATCTTGGACTAATACAATGTTACATGTCAATTATATCTTAATAAAATTAGAAAAAAATTAAAAAGAGGAAGTAGGTTTTTATAAAGGGAAGACAAACATTAAAAATTTTGTATATTCTACAGTATAAGGACCATCAATTCCATAAAAGTTTGGGGATAATAAAAAACACCACTATGTTAAATGTACAAAGGAATTATAAAATGTTTCTATATCAATACATTAAGGTACATTCTTTCCACATTTTAATATAGCAAATAAAAAATACTGTAAACAATGATAAAAATTTATTTTAAAAAATACTATGGGAGTACAGTACAGCTAGCAAATTGTTCTTCTAGTGTAATCCAGAAAGTTGCACAGTGAATAGATATTTGACCTGTGTGGGCACTTTTAGGAAACAAGAGGAATCATATCATGAATCCTCAGAAAGCTTCATACAGATATACTCTGCTTAAAAAATTACAAAATCCACATAAATTATTTATAATAAAAATAGTATACTTATGTATATATATATACATATATATGAATGACTCAGCCTGGACATCTCTTAAAAACAAAGACAATGCTATCTGAAAACTCTCATCATCCTATCTAATAAAAGAGTAATATGCAAATTGACCATACCTCAGCTACACCCACAAGTCATGCCCACCAGCCAATCAGGAGCGAGTATGCAAATTAACCCAATCAAGATGGCTGTGGCCATGGAGAGAGCAAAAGGGAGGCTTGGGTTTTCCCGGCGATGGAGGAAGCCAAGCTTTCCGCACACCCTGGCCGGCCCAGGCCTCCACTCAATGCTACAAAGTTTCAATTATAGTAGATAAATAAATCCCAACAAAAATGGCAGCAGCCATGGAGCTGGAGAGAGCAGGAGGCTAGGGTTGCCCTCGGTAATGGAGTAAGCCAAGTTTCTGCAGCCCAGGCCTGCCTTGGCCTCTGCTTAAGGCTACAAAGTTTCAATTATAGAAGATAAATAAATCCCAACAGAAATGGCTGCCGCCACGGAGTGAGCAGAAGGCTTGGCTCGGCTCCAGGCTACAAAGTTTCAATTGTAGAAGATAAATAAATCCCAGATACCAGGGCTTCCACTTGGGTCGCCGGGGGGCGTGGTCAGCCTGCAAACCACCACAGGCCCCTCGCCCAGGCTGCTCCACACCCTAAGGGAACCCCACCCTGATCCGGAAGACCCTTCAGGGCAAACCAGCTGGCCCCCACCCGTGTACCAGGCCTCTATCCTATCTAATAAAAGAGTAATATGCAGATTGACCATCACTCCAACACACAAGATGGCTGCCCCCATGTGGTCAAAGATGGCTGCCCCCATGTGGACACAAGATGGCCACCACATGATGGCCAGCAAGGGAGGGCAGTTGGGAGGGACCAGGCCTGCAAGGGAGGGCAGTTATGGGCGATCAGGCCAGCAGGGGAGGGAAGTTGGGAGGGAACAGGCCTGCAAGGGAGGGCAATTGGGGGCGATCAAGCCTGCAGGGGAGGGCAATTAGGGGTGACCAGGCCGGCAGAGGAGGGAAGTTGGGGGTGACCGGGCCTGCAGGGAAGGGCAGTTGGGGGGGACCAGGCCTGCAGGGGAGGGAAGTTAGGGGTGACCGGGCCTGCAGGGGAGGGCAGTTAAGGGTGACCAGGCCTGCAGGGGAGGGCAGTTAGGGGCAAACAGGCTGGCAGGGGAGCAGTTAGGCATCAATCAGGCTGGCAGGGGAGTGGTTAGGGGGTGATCAGGCTGGCAGGCAGAAGTGGTTAGGGGCAATCAGGAAGGCAGGCAGGCGAGCAGTTGGGAGCCAGCAGCCCTGGATTGTGAGAGGGATGTCCAACTGCCCGTTTAGGCCCGATCCTACCAGAATCGGGCCTAAACGGGCAGTCGGACATCCCTCGAGGGGTCCTAGATTGGAGAGGGTGCAGGCTGGGCTGAGGGACACCCCTGCATGAATTTCATGCACCGGGCCTCTAGTGAGGAAATAAAAGACAAGGCAAGAGTGCCTCTTAAATTATGGAAATGAACAGCAAAGGAAGCTAGATCTCTATATTTCTAAATTTGTCTCAACATCCTCATCCATGGGAACCTTTTTTTTTTTTTTTTTTAATTAAAAGGCTTTCTCTTTCCAAGTTAAATTTAGCAATGAGGATTATTTATATTGGGTTTTGTGAGTCAGGTACTTTCACCTTCTGAATTAAAGGACAAAAGGCTCTATGGATAGAGAGTCCATATTTTAACTAATAAGGGCTTTGTGAGGAAAAAAACTAACTTGTTTATATAAATACTCAGTATTTTAGGACTTATTTCAAATGAGAGAGAATGCTGGGAAGATGAAATGAGGAGCCACCCAGCATCTTCCGCGCACACACAGCAATGTAAATCTATAAGACTGGTAGATTTCAGAAAACTGAGGAGAAATAGTCTCTGATGAAAAACGTTGTGGGTTGTTTTTTTTGCTGGTGTCAAGGACAAGTTCATCAAAATAAATATAAGAGCAACTTACTGAAAACAAAACAAGACAAGATATTGGCAACAATCTAAAAGCCACTGGATATTTGCAAAGGAAACAGCCATCTGCTCACCATAATGGAAGTGTGTTTACTAAACACAATGACAAAGAGAAGGCTCCATCTTTGAAATAAATGTAGTGCATTATGCCATCTGACATTGTTCTCCATGTACATTATATTTTCTGCATGAAAATTATACAGGGAACAATTGCACATCTGCTTCTGTGTTCTTATAAACAATGATGGAGAACGATTTCTTGATGACGTGGCCTCTCATGAATTTAAACTCAGTTTAAACCAACTGTGGCTTGAGTTTTCAAAGTTTCAAAGGCCACCCTTCAGCTCCAGTTGTGATATAAAATATTTATGTGAAATGGACCATAGAATCCTTCAAGTAAAAATAATTTGTCCTACTGTTGTGAGACAAAGAACATTGGAGAAAATTCTATGACAGCATTGCAGTTGCCTGGTGAGAAGGAAACAACTTATTCATCAATACAACTGATCTCAGGTCAACACTCTCTTTTTATTGGAAAACAGAAATAGAATTTGCTTGTGGAGCAGGTCATATGGAATCAGATACAAGCAAAACTCCTAATAAGTATGTAGCTTTAGCCAATCAAATAGCAATATGGAAACAAAATAGACCTCTAAAACCCTAGCCGGTTTTGCTCGGTGGATAGAGTGTCTGCCTGCGAACTGAAGGGTCCCAGGTTCGATTCCGGTCAAGGGCACATGCCCCGGTAGCGGGCTCAATCCCCAGTGGGGGGCATGCAGGAGGCAGCCAATCAATGATTCTCTCTCATCATTGATGTTTCTATCTTTCCCTCTTCCTTCCTCTCTGAAATCAATAAAAATATATTTTTAAAAAATAGACCTCTAGGAATCATAATGCCCTGTGGGTTCCTTAGAGCATGGAACCTTCTGAAATGTGCTGCCGTATCATTTTGTAACCTCCAGACAGAATGTTGAACCTTCTGGCATTTTCCCCTGTTTAACCACAGCAACTCTGTTCTTATATGTGTGTTACATCAGGCTTCCATGAATTTTTCATCTGAAGAAGGTTTGTATAGCTCTAAAATGTTTGAAACCAACTGACCATTCTTTCATGAAGCACAGAAAGAAGGACTTGTCAGAAGTTACAAACCAATCATTGATAGAGCTGAGATCATATCCATGTCTCCTGATCCCAATATGTGTGTATGTGGGGTATGTGTGTGTGTGTGTGTGTACAGGGTGGGTCAAAAGTAGTTTACAGTTGTGAGTACGTGAAACACAGAGTTTATTCTTTTTATTATTGTTTATTATTGTGTTATTTTCCATACCAACTGTAGACCTATTTTTGCCTACCCCTCATGTGTGTTGGATTGATTGTTTGGTATTATTCCTCAAGTTAAACCAATAGTTTTCAAACTTGGCTTGAAGTAGAATTTTAAAAGAAGAATCTCTTGGCAAGCCTTTAAAAATGTCTATGCCCAAGACACAACCAAGTGCTATCATTCTGAATATGTGGGAATAGGACCCAGGCATATATGTTTTTTTTTTATTTAGCCAAGATTATCCCAACATGTAACCGAGCTGGAGAACCAGTGACGGTGATCAAAATAATTTTTTTTGAGAGAGAGAGAGAGAAACATTGATCAGTTGCCTCCAGTACATGCCACCACCAGGATAGAACCACCAATCTAGGTATGTGCCCTGACCGGGAATCAAACCAACAAACTTTCAATGTACTGGGATAACGCTCCGACCAACTGAGCCACACTGGCCAGGGCCATGACAAATATTTTTAATTCTATATTTCTTAATAAACAAGTCCTGAGCTTGATTTCCTGCTCTGACATGTGTCAGCTTTCAAAACTTAAGCACAAGGTGAAGTCTGAAGAGCTATTTTCTCCTCTTTAACCTGATGAAATTGGAGTAGATCAGATGTTCAAACTGTGCTCTTGGGAACCCCTATGATTTCTGAAAACATTCTGCAGGGTATGAAAAGGGCAGAAGAAGCAGAAATAGATAAGGTTCAGGGAACTTTAGCCATTTTTATCTTTTTCCATAAAATATTCTCACCTAAACCTTTGTTTTAAGACAGAATGCCACTGATTTTTAAGGTTTTAAAATTTCAGAGCTAGAAAACTTCTATAATATTTTTTTTTCTAAATTTAACATCCAGGAATTGCAGAATTCTATAAAGAACTAATCACTAAAATGTCCATATTACTCAAAGCAATGTATAGATTCAATGCAATTTCTATTAAAATACCAATGACATAGATCACAGACTTAGAACAAATATTTAAAAAGTTTATATAGAACCAAAAAAGTCCCCAAAAAGCCTCAGCAAGATTGAAAAGGACAAAGTTGGAGGTATCACAATATCTGATATCAAACTATACTACAAGGTCATTGTCATCAAAACGCCTGGTACTACCCAGGTGACTCGGTTGGTTGGAGTATTGTCCTATACATCCAAAGGTTGTGGTTCAATTCCCAGTCAGGACACATACCTAGGTTTTGGGTAAGATCTCTGGTCAGGTTATGTTTCTTCCCCCACCTCTCCCCCTCCTCCTCCCCCACCTCTCCCCCTCCTCCTCCCCCTCCCCTCCTCCCTCCCCCTCCCCCCTCCCCCTCCCCCTCCCCCTCCCCCTCCCCTTCTTCTTCTTCTTCTTCTTCTTCTTCTTCTTCTTCTTCTTCTTCTTCTTCTTCTTCTTCTTCTTCTTCCCCTCCTCCTCCTCCTTCTTCTTCTTTCTCTCTCTCTCTCTCTCTCTCTCTCTCTCTCTCTCCCCACCTTACTCTAAAATCAATAGACATAGCACAGCCTGGTACTGGCAAAAGAACAGGCATATAGATCGATGGAACAAAACATAGAGCCCAGAAATAAACCCATGCCTATATGGACAATTAATATTTGACAAAGGAGGTAGGAGCATTCAGTAGAGGAAAGACAGTCTCTTCAATAAATGGTGTTGGGAAAATTGGACAGGTACATGCAAAAAACAAAAATGAAACTAGACCACCAAATTACACAAGAATAAACTCAAAATGGATAAAAGACTTAAATGTAAGTTGAAAAACCATAAAAATCCTAGTAGAAGACTTAGGTAGTAAAATTTCAGACACCTCTCATAGCAATATTTTTGCCAATATGTCTCCTAGGGCAAGAGAAACAAAGGAAAAAATAAATGAATGGGACTACATGAAACTAAAAAGTTACTGCACAGACAAAGAAAGCATCAACAAAATGAAAAGGAAATCCACTGTATGAGAGAACACATTTGCCAATGATATTTCTGAAAGGGGTTAATTTCCAGAATATATAAAGAACTCATACAACTCAACAAAAGGAAGACAAATAATCCAAGTTAAAAATGCAAAGGAATTGAATAGACACTTCTCCAAAGAGGACATACAGATGGCCAATAGACATATGAAAAAAAATCTCAACATCATTAATCATCAGAGAGATGCAAATTAAAACAACAATGAGATATTACTTCACACCTGCCAGAATGGCTACCAACAATAAATCAGCAAACAGTAAGTGTTGGCGAGGATGTGGAGAAAAGGGAACCCTAGTGCCATTGGTGAGAATGCAGACTAGTGCAACCACTGTGGAAAACAGTATGGAGTTTCCTCATAAAAATTAAAAATGGAACTGCCTTTTGACCTAGGTGTCCCATTTCTGGGAATATATCCAGAAACCCAAAATACCAATCAGAAAGAATATATACACCTCTATGTTCATAGCATCGTTATTTACAATAGTCAAGATCTGGAATCAGCCCATGTGCCCATTACTAGATGAGTAGATAAAAAAGTTGTGATACATTTACATAACGCAATACTATGCAGCCATAAAAAAGAAGGAAATCTTACATTTTGCGACAGCATGGATGGACCTGGAAATTATTATGCTACATGAAATAAGCCAGTCAGAGAAAGATAAACACCAATGGCCTCACTTATATGTGGAATCTAATGAACAAAATAGAAACAGAAGCATGGGCTTAAAGAAGGTGGAGGGGATTAGCCAAAGAACATATATGCATAACCCACAGATACAGACAACAGTGTGGTGATGGCTAGAGGGAAGGAGAAGCAGGGGCTGGGTGAAGGTGTGGTTAAAGGGGGTTAGGGGGATTGGGACATCTGTAATAGTGTCAACAACAAAAATAAAGTAAAATAAAACAAAATCTTAAAAAAAGAACTAATCAATTTACTCATTTGAAGGTTAGAATTATTTAACTGGTGTTAGTAGACACCTAATTCTCACCAGTATTGTCACCATATATTGGAAGGAAAGGGATAGCCACAGAAGCAGCATTAACCCTAATCACCCTGGTTTATCAAGTGTCTAAGCTAAGCATTCTTCCTTCTAGATGCCTGATAGCTACTAGGGAGAACATCTATCCCTATTTTCCCTTTTTTAGTACAGAAAGTATTCTGTCCCCGGAAATCCACTGGTCCTGGGTGAACTGGAACGGTTGATCACCCTGTGACTAGCAGACAGATAGAGGTGGCACCATTCTATTTTAAAACTTCGCCATATAGTCTCTGGGTATGCCCAATTCATAGACTAGAGGAGCCTGGATAGATGAGTCATTATAACCCAGAAATCAGCTACTTCATTTCATTTGAAGATCTCCAGAGGGTGTGGTCTGCAGGTACCAATGATAGCCTATATCTAAAGAAGAAAGCTGTAATAATCCATTATATTTGGATAGTAGTTAATACATAAAGACATTTCCAGAAACTTTGCCTCATTTCGCTGACCCTCTCATATTTTGCATTACAAAAGATTAAAATTTTATCTATT
This sequence comes from Plecotus auritus, assembly GCF_963455305.1. Taxonomy (NCBI): domain Eukaryota; kingdom Metazoa; phylum Chordata; class Mammalia; order Chiroptera; family Vespertilionidae; genus Plecotus; species Plecotus auritus. Next base: position 137,506,684 of record NC_137773.1, on the reverse strand, counting down.
TCTTTATTCGTTCCTCATTAAGTTGGCAGAATTTCCATTTCCTCCAATCAGTGTACTCTTAAGTTTTTTTTTCTTGTTTTTCTCTAACATGTCAAGCCCATCTTTCTTTCTGACCTTTATTTTTTGTAATGTGCTTCTACATTTAGATATTTCTGCTGTGGCAGAAAGTCTTTATGTCTAGTGTTGTGAGGTTTTCTCCTTCCTTCTTCAGCACTCCACAGTAATAGCTATCATTGACTGAGGACTTACTATGAACCAGGCACTGCATCAAGCAACTCTAAGTACATTATCTTATTTGATCTTCACAACAAACCTAGGGACTTAGTGATAAGCAAATAGTAGCTTTGAGAGATCTGACTGAAGTTCACATGGAAAATGGCAAAACTAGGATTTGAATTCCCAACTGTCTCTTCCCATAATCTTAGTAATCACGCTGATTTGCTTTTGCAGACATATTCTTGCTGCCCTTTGCTCCTACTTCATTCTAAAATATTTGCTAGTTTCCTCCAATAGATGAATCCTTCTTCAAAACCACATTATGGCAAACTTGGCAGGCATTATATTTTCCATATAAGAGTTAAGATGACAGAGTTGGAAACATTCCTAAGATTAAAAAAATGTGTTATAGAGCCAAGACTCTTAACTCATTTTACTATTTAAGATGATTCCAAAATCAGAATTAGTTTACCTCTAGGAGATCTGGGAATGTGTTTTAAGAGTTTAGGAGTTCTCCTTAACATATGTTCTTTTTTGTTTGTTTATTTTAATCCTCACCCCAGGACACATTTAGAGAGAAAGGGAGAGAGAGAGAGAAAGAGAGAATCAATGTGAGAAACATCATTCTGTTGCCTTTCTTATGTTTCCAGGCTAGGGATCAAACCCACAACCCAAGTATGTGCCCTGACCAGGAATCGAATAGGCAACATTTTGGTGCACAGGACAATGCTCAACCAACTGAATCACTCTGGCCAGGTGACATATGTTCTTATATTTTGTTTCATCAATTCAGGATAAATAGAGACAGACATATAAGCATGTTTGAAATTCTTCATCAGTGTGGTTCAATAGGAATTTCTGCAAAGATAGAAATATTATATATGGAAATATTCTATATCTGCATTGTTCCAATATAAAAAATTAGCCATATGTAATTTCCAAGCATTTAAAATGTGGTTAATGCACAAAGAAACAAAAAATAATTGTTTAATTTTAATTAATTTATATTTAATGCCAATAGACATGTGTCTAATTGGACAAGACAATGCATCATATTGGAAAATACAATATCTAGATCAGATGTCTGCAAACTATAGCCATGGGTCAATAATTTTAGGTAGGACACAGCCATGACCAGTTTTATATATATTGTGTGTGGCTACTTCTGTGCCACTAAGACGAAGTTGAGTAATTGTGACAGAGATATACACCCCTCAAAGTCTGAAATATTTATTATGTAGCCCTTAATCGGAAAAAAAAATTGCTGATCCCTGGTCTAGATGGCTGCTTGAGGCCTATCTTTGCATTTTTGTTGCAGTGGTCTTTATGCCATCATTCTTTGAAAAATGAAAAACTTATGGGAAAATTGAATCAAAGCACATAATATAGACTTGACAAGGACTTAACCTGTACCATAGCAGTCAGTACCAGAGTCACATAGCAATAGATAAACTGAGTTGTTCTTAACTTTGTACCAACTAACTACTGATTATTAATAGAAAATGTGATGTGAAATACAGAAAGAAGAATTTTTCTGTCTTTAATTCACTTATTAGGCTGGATATTAATTTAATTGGAATTTTAATAGTGCTGTATCATTTACCATATCTTCAAGTAAACAAAACCACTATATGGAATTATCACCTGAAAAGTGGCACTTGAGGATGGTCAGTGGCAGAGTTTGGGTTAAAAATGAGTATGCATATTCTGAACCTAGCTAACAAAACCTTAAAGTTATCAATAATGTTTTATATAATACACTATGCAAGCAAGCATTAGTACTGTTCAAGGAAAAACACAGAAATAAATTAAGCTTCTATATTTGTTATTAACCCCAACATGAGCAATTTTGCTTTAGCCAAATAATTTAATTAGTGGTGGTCACTTGAATTTCATGTGATTTATATCTTTGTTTGCATTCATTTTGTATATATGCTTCAAATTGGTAAGTGAAGAAAAAGATAAAGAAAGACAAGAGTGGAAAATAGCAAAGGGCATTTGACAGGAACTTCAGGCCCCCTCAGAGTCAGAATTTCCCGATGAGGGCGCATCATGAAGACCCTTCTCCGGAACTCCCCTTGCATGCCCTTCCAATAGTAGTGCTGGCTGTAGAATGAATATGGACTCAAAAATTTTATAATAAAGTGTTTTGTATAAAATTCAATATCTTCTGCTTGTAAAATCTTCTGAGATGTTCAGATGACAGGAGCAGTATCAGAATAAATAAAGTGTCATTATGGTTAATAAAATAGCATAAATAGCTGTAGTAACCCACAAAGCCAGCTTTAGTTTTCAGATCAAAGCAAAAAGCACCAGACACGGAGCCTTTTCTACAAGCTTCATTTTGTTCAAAGGATGAAAAGTATCTTCGATCTCTGTCACAGTTGTGATTTGCCCCTATGATTATAAGAAAAGGTAGAAGGAACCCATCTATTAAAAACCCTTTAAGAGGCAATAGATTTTCAACAATCTCTACTTTGTTTCATTGCTATAAATAAGCAATAAGCAATGCTGTCAAAAAATATTATCTATACTAATCTGCTTTCTAACTCCATCTTGCCAATATAATTTAGGATGATATTTGATCACTGGTCATTAGAACATTATTATACATTCACACCATACATTTTATAACAAGTGTGATCACTTGATTATATAACACCTAAAGCAAGATAACATATAATATCTGCCTTGGCCAGGTAGCTCAGTTGGTTAGAGTGTTATCCTGATATGCCAAGGTCGTGGGTTTGATCCCAGATCAGGGCACATACAGGAATCAACCAATGAATGCATAAATAAGTGGAACAACAAAAATCGATGGTTCACTCTTTCCCTTCCTCTCTCTTTAAAATCAAAACCAACCTCTGATTTACCTGTGGATCTGGTTCTGTTATCTACTTCTTCTCTCAGGTTTTAGTCATTTGTTTATGTTTCCTACCATGCCTCATATATTTATACTAGAGGCCTGGTGCATGAAATTTGTGCAGGGGTAGGGTCCCTAGACCTGGCCTGCAATCAGGGCTGATCGGGGCCTTCTGTGGTGCCGGCCAGAGCCTTCCTCATAGAGAGCAATTGAACTACCTGTTAGTCGAACTCCTGAGGGTCAATTTGCATATTAGACTCATATATGTAGATTGGATGCAGGATATCAGCAAATAAAATAGGAAAAACTCTGTATTATGCCATCTTCAAGCATATTTGTTATGTTTTCTCTTGGCAGGGATACAGAATGCCATTGGACTATCTTGATCATGTTAAAGCTTGATGTTGGCTTATTAGTTCTGATCCATGTCAGTTTTGTCCTTAGTACTGTTGGGATACGTCTTCTTCTGAGGTTATGGTCTGTAATTTTAGAGTGTGACCCTTCTAGACTAAATGCCTGGGTTTGTTTTATTTATTTATTTATTTATTTTACCATTACTTTTGTGCCTTGGTGGGGCTTGAATTCCACCCTCTTTTCCCATCACTGCACCCCTGCTGCAGGCTCTGCTTAGCTCTTTAGCTTTCTGAGCTGTTGGGTTTTTGTTGTTGAATTTCATAGAGCTTTGCTCTGGAACATATATAATTTGGTAACAAAATATTGACTTAGTGGTAATCTCTCTGCAGGTTGTGGTCCTTCTTCTCTGTGTTTTGTTTTGTTTTGTTTTTTCCTCTCTCCAAGATTATCCCTACTCTTAGCAACTTTGACAGCCTTGCACTTAAAACTCAGTATGACTGATGCTTCTGCATGGGTTCTACTCCACTGTGCTATGATTTGCAAAACAATCACAGAAAAATCTGGGGTAAATGTGCTTTCCTTTGCACTGGTTATTTTCCAATGCTTTTAAATAGTTATTTCATACATTTTGTCAAGATTTTGTAGTTATTGCTCATAAAATATTCTTTTAAGGCCAAACTGAAAATATCCAAAGTAACTTTAAAAAATAATGTTTACAGATGCTAGAAAATGATGTTTGGAATTTTTATCAAAATAAATGTGAGCCCTGGACAGTGTGGCTCAGTTGGCTGGGCATTGTACCATGCACCAAAGTGTTGCTGGTTCAATTCCCAGTCAGGGCACATGCCCCGGTTAGGGTCTCAATCCCCAGTGGGGGTACATATGGTCAGGGTACATGCAGGAGGCACCAACCAATATTTTTCTCTCACATCTATGAGTCTCTCTCTCTATCTCTCTGTCAATAAAAAAAAACATATTTTAAAAATATTAATTTTGAGGGGGAATGTTTAGGTAATATTGAACATGAAAAATGGAGTTTCCTCCCTCTGGTGCAAAGTTTGACTGACATATGACAGGACATATAAGGGGAATGACAACTTTCTTCTCCTTTCCTTCTACTATCCACGGGCTGGGCCTTGATCAGAAGATCTTGGGCCCTCCATGAGCGACACTGGGGAGTGGGTCTTCCGTACACCACATTTCCCATTGTGGTTCCTTATTATAATTATGACTGTAATGTTTTCTTATAAATGAGGCTATATTTCTTTTGTTATTTTATTTTATTGAATAAAATTAATACTTGGATATTACAGAACAATATCATAATGATCTAAATAAATCTCAGCTGAATGGCATTACTTAAAAAAAATAATATGCTACTAAACTTTGTGCCATCTCTGGGAATTAAGGACTCAAAACAAAATTAGATTTGATTAAGAAAAAACAAATATTTGGGGTGTTTTGCTCTTCAAGTGTTCCAGAGTGAATTGTTTGTTATATTTGATTTCACACAGCCTATTTTGTTGACTGGCTTCCCTCTATTCTTTTTGTGCTAGAATATCTTCATAATTTGTACATTTGGCTCTTCTCTTCAGTCATATAGGAACCATGAGACTTAATGAAAGTAGTCAGATCCATATCCTCAGACAGAGGTGGGGCTTTCCGATTTCTCTGCATTACAGAAACACAGGGCGGTGATGCGGTCCTCATGGGGCATGCTAACCTTTATGTTGAGAACAAACCTAGAAGGAAAGAGACCACCAAGTTATCCTCACACCTGGACGACGATGCACCATCACATGGGATTTCTCACAGACTGTACATTCTACAAGAGCATCTTTGAGAAGGGCGCCTAGAATGACGGACCGACAGCCATGGCACGCAGTCCTGACACACCACCTCTGTCCTGAGTAACTTCCATGATGCAGAGATGATGGAGCACAAGGTCAACTTAATGGTACAACATGAGTATAAAACAGGGGCCATCAAAACAGGATACCTGAAAGCCTCCTGCACTAACAGTGCCTCACTAGCTACTTTTGAAAATAAGCAAACAATGGGATGATTATAAAAGACCTAAACAAACTGGTTTTAGCAACAGAAAGGTCAATTGCTTACTCACTGAGATTTAATTTAAAGCTCAAAGGCTCATTCACCAGCCCTTGATTCACTGGAAAATTGCTTTTTATTTTTTAACATACCTTTTATAAGAGAAAATAAAAAATATAGGCTACAAATATATATCTATATATAGCTATTAGTTCAGCTGTAATAGATGAACTAATATATACTGAAGAAGGATTAATCATAGACAAATAGACATTCCTCCTTAAATTTAACCATCTAATAGATGGTTAAAAATGTGGTATATAAATACAATGGAATACTATTCAGCCAGTCAAAATGAATGAGACCTTGCCGTTTGCGCCAACATGGATAAACCTTGAGGCCATTATGCTAAGTGAAATAAGTCATAGAAAGTCAAATAATTTGTAGTCTCACTTATATATGGAATCTAAAATGAAATTAAAAAACCAAGCTCACAGATACAGAGAGCAGATTGGTGGCTGCCAGAGGTTGGGGTGAGAGATGGGCAAAATGGGTAAAGGTGGTCAAATGGTACAAACATCTAGTTATAAAATAAATAAGTCACAGGACTATAATGTACAACATAGTAATAATAATTAATAATATTGTATTGCATATTTGAAAAGTTTCTAAGAGAGAGATCTTAAAAGTTTTCATTACAAGAAAAAAATAATTTGTAATTATATATGGTGACAGATGTTAACTAGAATTATAGTGGTGATCACATATACAAATATTAAATCATTATGTTGTACACCTGAAACTAATATAATGCTATATGTCAATTATACCTCAAAAAAAAAAAGTCTTAAACTTCTGTGTCCAGAATAATCTCCTGGTGAATAGGTTTAAAAATGTCACCCAAAATCTAACCCTATCAAACAATAACATTCAAAAATGTAAAACTGAGTTTTCAGACCCAGATGAAGTTACCATTTTAGGTTTATCAATACAACTGTCACTTTTTACTCCAGTATTTTTATGGAATTTTTGTTTGCTTTTCCCCCTAGATTTTCTTTCCTCTTTTTGCAATGTTTTTTATTTGTTCTTTATTATTGGATTTAGTTCAGATTTTTTTTGCTATTAGTTCCTTCCATTCATACATGCATTTATCAATCCCTTCAGTCATTACACAAACTTCTTAATCATCCACTACATGTGACAAATTTATAACAAATTACCATACTGTTTTCACTTGGAGTCATTCCAAGGTATTCAAGATCCCATATGGAAAGAAATATTTCAAAGGAGACTCTAGATTGAGTTATAGGCACATAAAGTAATTATGTCAAAGTAGACAAGAGGTCAAGTCTAGAACAGCATCAATGGTAGTATGGTTACTATCATTCTACGCAAAGTCTAGAAATTCAGGCTTCAGAAATCAGAGACCTTATTTGAGGAAATGAATAACCAAGCTTCATGGATCTTGGTAATAAGAAGATGAGATCTAAGTCAGTGGTCTGAACAATACATGTATATAGGGTATCAGGAGCAAGACCTGTCGTTTACAATGAGCCTCAAACCATATATGCATCCTGTCTGGAGATGAATTTCTTTCACATGACAATCACCTGAACTAAGAAGTGACATTAAGTGTAGGATGACAGGGTAGACAACTGGAAAGCTGCTGATTTAGAGGCTCCAGCTCCACAAATCAGTGATCAGTTGAGCTGTTTTTAAGAGCAGAAATCTAGATTATGATCTAGACAGGAGAGCTCTACAGAATTCTGGAAAACGCTGGGGTATTGAAGACAGGGATAAAATAATAAAAATAAGACATATGACCCGTCTCTTTCCCTTGCAGTCTTTACCATATCCAGGGGCCCTTCATTAATGTGGGAGTTCAAAGGAGGAACAGGTGGCCAGTAGCAAATACCATCATGACAAACAGATCTAGGAACCCTTCAACTGATGTATCTCATCCCCTGACTCCAATGTTCAAATGCCCTGTGCTCACCTTGGGTCTCTTATAACATATACTTTGTGTGATCTGAGGATTGGGCACTCAGATGACAATTTACTCTCTTCAGATCAAAGCATAGCAACACACTACAAACACATTTCTATTTAGTCAGAGAAGAAGCTAAATAATGATTGCTCAGTACTGTCTTGCTATTAGTTATGCATGCCTTTATTTTCAATATTTTTTGCCTTCCATGGTGGAAATTTATTTTCTCTCAATAAAAGCTTTCTAGAATGGGTTATTAATAGACACCACAGACCCCTAGCCTTGATTTTACCCATGTCTCCAGCTTTGTGTTGTCTGGTTTTAGGAGACTAAAAACAGAAAGAAAAAGGAGTTAATAATCCATTATTTGTATCTCCTGATTCCCACATCTCTGAAACACTTCTCATTTTCTCTGATTGAAGATAAACTCCACAGTCACATGTCAGCCAACTGTTGTTATTACCATCTTATAAAAAAAACAAAAACAATCCAAAACAAAAAACACTGACACCTTCCCACCTCTGTATCAGCTTCTCTCTCAGCAATGTTTGTTTGTTTCCTTTTAGAGTAACTTATTCAGATTTCAAGGTATGGCCAACATGACCCCTCTAATATGCCCAGGGATATAACACACATGGTACACTGTGTGCTATGTGTATCTTTAAAAAGCATACCTCTCATTGACTTACACTTCTTAAGGGCAGCCATTAGACTTAGGAATTTTTGTGTTTCTGTTATGACCATGATCGATCTATCTATCTATCTATCTATCTATCTATCTATATATAAAATAGAGAAATATGCTAATTAACCGGGGACGCCGTAACGGGTCGACTGGACAGGAGGAGGTTGCACACGCAGTGTCAGGGGCGGGGCGGCAGGGGCCTCTACGTGCCTGCACTGGGGGAGGGCCTGACCAGCAGTGGCCGTGGCTGCTTCAAGGGCTGGAAAGGGAGGCAGGGCCGGACCGGCGGTGGCCACAGCTGCTGCGGGGCCCAGAGAACCAGGCAGGGCCGGACCGGCAACTCGGGCAACTCGAGGGTAGGCAGCGCCGCGTGATTTCAAATTGCGCGCTGGGCTCCTAGTTTATATATGATACAGTAGATGCCCCTGAGATAGTTGCAGAATAAATAATGAGATGCTCGAGGAGTAGTTTTGTGAAGTCACTCACCTTTTCTTCTCAGAAAAATCTCTAACAGTCCAGGAAAGACACAATTGTTTAAGATAAGTACTCTCATGGCAATGTATGTTTCGTTTAAATCTGAGTCTGTTTGAAGACTCTAACACTCTGCCTTCTTCCTCCTTTGTTAATGAGACATTTAAAAGCATTCTAAGAAAACTTAAAATATTATGTGTAACCAAGTCTACAGAAACTGACACGACAATAGAAATACCCTATTTCTTCAGAAGGCAGGGTTACTGGCTGTGGATGGGCTCAGGTTGTAGATATGAGTTTCCTGGGTTGGGGCCCCAGCTACACTATGTACTCAGTAAAGGAGACATTGAGTAAATTAGACAGCCTCTTTGTGCATTAAGCTCCTCATCAGCAAAGTGGTGTTCAGCTCATAGGATGAATATAGCTTCTAGAGCATATGACTGCTGTGTGGATAAACCAAGGCATGGAGAAGATGTAGCACGGAGCCAGTCATGGCTTTAAATATTATTAATCTTCCAAGTGTAGAATAATGTGAGAGCAACATTTACATTTTGTGAATTATTTTATAGCTTGTCCTAACTGTGTAGACAAATTTTCAATAACTGATTATGTCACTTAGGAAAACCTTTGTCAGAGCCCATGCCTTTTTTAGAAACATTTTTTAAAAATATGTTTTTATTGATTTCAGAGACAGGAAGGGAGAGGGAGAAATAGAAATATCAATGAGAAACACTGATTGGCTGCCTCCTGCATGCCCCCTACTGGGGATTGAGCCCACAACCCAGGCATGTGCCCTAATTGGAGATTGAACCTCGACACTCAACCACTGAGCCACACAGGCTCGGCAGAGCCCAGGCCTTTTAGCTGCCCTCCTTCCTATCCAATTTCTACTGGGTGCACTGCCTGATATATTCTTCACCTGGCAGTCAGAGAATCAATAGTTCAACAACAACACATTTGTTGACTAATTTCCTGTGTTAGTCCCCTGATGAAAGAAACAAACACAGAATTCAAGTAAAACAAATTTCTTAGGGAGATTATGGTAGGAATTGTACCTATGGGAGACTGTCAGAGAGTGCTGTGAGCAGAGCTAGCCTCTCTAGGGAATATAAGTGATTTTCATTAACATGTAATAGTCTCCAGATTTTGTTCTCAGTGGCAGTGTGACCTGGGAAAAGGAGCAGAGGTCTGGGTGTCAGGATACCCATGTTTTTACTTTATGTCTTCCATGGGTTAGCAAGAATGGGTGTATGTGGAAAGTCCCAAAGGCAGTCCTAGCTTACTGTTGCCATCTAGAATAAGCTCCATACATGATAGCCAAATGAATGAACTAAGGTAATATTGAGGTTTCTTCATCTGAGAAGAAGAGAACTAATAATACCAAATTTGTATTGCAATAACAGTGACATGAGAAAATAAAAGTTCCAGAAATGTGGGTGTTGCTCAAGCATTTACATTTTCTCTTATTTTTCCATCAACATGGCATACACATTACACTGCATTTATGATAGTTTATTTTATTTCATTTTGTTTTTTCTCAATCCTCACCCAAGGATATTTTTTCCATGGAATTTTAGAGAGTGTGGAACGGAAGGAGGGAGTGGGAAAGAGAGAGAGAAACAAGCAATGTGTGAGAGACACATCAATCGGTTGCCTCCTGCAGGCACCCCGACTAGGGCCAGGGATAGAACCTGCAACCCAGGTACCTACCCTTGACTGGGAATTGAACCCACAATTCTTAGGTGCATTGATCGACACTCTAATCACTGATCCACACCGGCCATGGTGAGAGTTTAGTTTATATAACATTTTTTTAAACCGCTTCATGAGTTGGAGGGATATAGAGAACCCAGATGTCACAAAGTAAAATCAAGTCAACCTCCAGCCCTGTCTAGGCAGACAATGCTTGAAAAGGCAAAATTGACTTGAAATCTAATAATGTATGTCTAACTGATGACAGAACTTATTATGTCCAATCAAAGTGTGGTCCTCATTTATAACCCTACAATCAAACCTTTTTCTCTTCCTTCTTTTATTAAAATAACTTATTATATAAGAAAGACATAAGCAGTAGCGCTAGTTACTGTTTTAGTATGCTAGTAACAATGATGACATTACAGATAATGATGACAGTAAGTTAATATTGAACAAGCACTGACTCCATGCCAGAGGCTACAGCAGCCCACTGTGGTCCTCTGGGATGTCTGCCCTTCCGACATCACACACCCCTTCTTCCTTTCTCAGTGAGAGTGGTCCAGGTTGTCCCTGCCACAGTGAGGCGGGATATTTAATCTAGGCCTGGTTAATTTGCATATTTCCATCCTCCTGGCAAGTTAGGCCTGATGATTTTCCTAAAAATAATGTGAGTAAGAAATTTCTCTTTTCCTTCAATTTGACAAGTGGGAGGCTACCAGTCTGATTTGCTGGCATGCCTTTCCTCACATCACAGGGAGAACCTGTCTGGAGATGAAACAAAGGAAACTATGACCAAGAAGTAAAATAGATTTCTGATTCCAGCCTGTGAGTTCCTGGAACCAGCCATATCTGAAGCCACTTAATCAGAGACCTTTATGTAAGGTGAGCCAATAAAATCCCTCTTTTTACTTATGCCTCTTTGAATTCAGTTTCTATCACTTAAAACCTAAATATCAAAATGCTTACCCCCATTTTTTTTCAATTAAGAATACGCACAGAAGTCATTGAACTTTATCACTCTCTGGATTTTACTATCTACCCAATTCTCATAAAGACAATTTCTAGGGAGTCACATTGCATTTGTAGCTAAGCATGTAATTCGGACCTCCTTCTGAATACCAGACTATGGACACTTGGGCTTCTGGGCCGGGTTCTCAGGATAATTCTTTCCTCCCATCAGATGTCCACCAGCAATAATCTGGAAACCCAAGACTCCAGTTTGGGGATGGGGAATTTAGAAACAAAACATTTAAAATTCTGCAATAAAATACAATTTGAATATGCAGTGCCCCCCCCCCCCCCCCACAATAAGTCATATTTAATCCCAAAGTGTTATTGCATTCTACAACATGAGATTTGAAGTCATAGATCAATGGTTTGGTTTCTGCTCTGGCACAAATAGCTGCAAATTTTAGCAACTCACTTTACTTCTCTCATCCACTATTTTCTTGCTTAGAAAATAGGAGTAAGAGGAAGAGACTCTTCACATGCCAGTTCTAAGACTCTTGGTGATGAGCAGCGAGAACACACTAGAAAATGCCTGATAGCCACTCAGACAGAATTTAAGAGGCAAAAAGCATTGCATATCTCTAGACCTAGCTGCACATTATACAGAGGCAGGTGAGGGCAGTTTGCTAGGCTCAATGACATAGCCAAGGAGCTGGCCAGAGGTTCCCTAAGTTTTTCTCTTTTGTGGTTTTACTTTTTTTTTTTTCATTTACATATTCAATCCACCCATAATCTTTACTGCATATCCTTGTTCTCTCAGCAACATTACTATTCTATAAGCTACCTGGGGGGTTGCTTGAAACCCTATCTTCTAGTCTTATTCTCATATATTCTGATCTGGAAACTGGATAAAGTCCAGAAATCTGACTTTTTAACAACCATGCCTACCATTTCAGATGCTGGGGGAGGGAGAGGAGTGTTCATTCACAGAACTCACTTAGAGAACCATTGAGTTTAGCCTGTTTGTATGAAACAGGCTAAACTCAATTAATTGTGGGTGACAATTATCTCATTTTATTGAAGTGTTTAGGTTTTTAAACTAAAATGTTCTGGCCACATGTGCTGCAGAGGCCCCTGGGAAGATGTTTGTGTAAAAATCTCCCACATTATTAGTGGGAAATCCATAAACAAAAATTGCCTAAACTTTGGGAAATATGAAGTGGGCATATCATTCCCTTTATGTGTAGAGTCAAGAGAAGGTGAAGTAAAAAATATATATAATTTGCCTGAGTAATGCTGTAATTTAAAACTACCAATTCCTGCAGAGCATTTTGTATCCACATGGAGCTGGCGTGCAGAGGATAAATTAATATGCTACAAAGCAACAGGTTCCTGACTGAATGACTGCCTGAGCTGTTTAAGGAAATAGCTTCAAACATTCATCATAAATTTTCATATTTTCCTCCATATATTTAGTTAATGCTGTTTCTATATCAAATTTCTAGGACACAAAGAAACTTTTTAAAAAATATGTTTTTATTAAATTTTTTAGAGAGACAGGAAGGGTGAGGGATAGAGAGATAGAAACATGAATGAGAAACATCATTAATCAGCTGCCTCCTGCATGTGCCCTAGTGGGGATCCAGCCCGCAACCTGGGCATGTGCCCTGATCGAGATTCCAACTGTGATCTCCTGGTTCCTGGGTCGATGGTCAACCACTGAGCCACACAAGCTGGGCCAAAGAAACTTTTGAACCTATAAGAACCTATAAGTTCAATGATTCTTTCATTGTGTTTAGGCAGAATTGAATCCTGTCAAATATCTAACACAGCTGTGGGCAAACTACGGCCCGCGGGCCGGATCCAGCTGTTCTATCCGGTTCTCTTGCTCTCCCCTCCGCTCCTTTACTTTGAATTTATATTAGTTCACACAAACACTCCATCCATGCTTTTGTTCCGGCCCTCCGGTCCAGTTTAAAAACCCACTGGGGCCCTCGAGTCAAAAAGTTTGCCCACCTCTGATCTAACAGGATTTTCCTGGCGTTTTACTCCGATATTTTGGAAGAATAGAGTGAGAAGAGGAGTGGGATATTCGGTGTTGCCATGTGCATTCACCATCTGAAAGTACTGTGGTTTCAATCCGACTTGTGAAGTGGGAACAAGCCACGGGAATCATCTGCCCTGGCACCTTGGCTTTAAGGGTATAGACTTGGGGGTTCTATAAATGGGAGGTAGACCCACAGAAACAAAGTAAATTAAAGGTAGAGATAGAGGAAATCCAGAACTCCCATCCTCCTCAGTCAGTTTTTCCCTATGTTAACGTACTTCTCAAAGAGGAGGGAGAAGAAAGGGGGCACCTGTTTTACAGAGGTCAAGAACTTGCATTGAATAGACAATCTTTCTTGGATTAGCTAACTAGGTTAACAATTACCTGTCTTGTGACAGTGCTGATGTTATTCTCCTTGGGAAAATTATCACTGTTGGGGAGCACACGAATTGGTTGGAAAGTTTGTAAGGAGGACATTCTGAGAAAAGGGAAGTGTGTGGAAGGCTGCCTGCCCCGTTTATCCGAATTCAGGCTTAAGGGAGACTTAGGGGAGTGTCGAAGGCAGTGCCCCTAATTATTCCTTGACTTTTCCAAACAAGTCTGTGCTTGTGTAGACCCCCAGGTGTTTGCTGGAATCATTATGCTTAATCCCTGGATGCCCTTGCCTAGAGGACAATGTAAACATGTGTCCTCCCAAGATTACTCACCCTACTGATTGTATCTAAAGATAACAACTACAATAAAATGCTAATGAGGCAGGCAATCAAAGCTGCTCTGGCCGCTAGAGCCAGGAGCCCCTTAGGCCTCTTTTTCACAGTGAAACTGTGTCGGAGTAATCTGTCCATCCGTTGTTCAGGGGCAGCTGGTCAGCCCTGGCAATCACATAGTGAGTTTCATTAGTTATCAATGATAAAAGTACTGCTCTACATTTACAGGAGGTTGTAAAGCATTTTTATCTTTTGCTTTTTTTTGTAAAATAATCTACTGATTCAATTCAGATGACTAGAATTCAGTGTGGTTAAGTGTCCTGGCTGGGATCCCCAGAGAGTGGCACCTGCAGTGGCACCTATGAACCCTGGGATGAAGTTCCTTATACTCTCACAATGATGCTTCTGAAAGTAACTGAACTTTTGATTACCAGCCAGGTTCACATGTCTACCTACCAGCAAGGACATGAGCCCTTTCTATGAAGATTATAATGGCAATGCATCTTGAATCAGTTTTTCCCCCCTCTATATTATCCAAGGATTTTTGCAGTCACAAATGCCTTGATTTGACCAAAAGATCCCCTACTACATACTAGTAAACAGTGTTTGCTTTTCAGGCAGAGTTTTGACAGTCAGAGGCCAGCTGATCAGAAATAACAACACACAATTGGCTTGTAAGTTCCTCCGTTTCTGCCATGACTAAGCACCAGAGCAACCAGAACACTTTCGTATAAATCAGGTGCACCTCTCTGAATTTATCATCCCTGGCCTGTTTGATCTATAGTCTGACAGTCATAACCTGTGTCTTACCCCGTCACAGACTCTGAAAACCAGGGCTTAGCTTCAGAACAAAGGATTTTCTTTGAATATTTGTCACACCTAACTCTTCAGATCCTACCAGAATAACTGACCCTGCAGTTCTAATATTATCCAAAGACCACAGATAGAAGGGAAACTATTCCCTTATTTTCTTCACTCCAGAATCACTGGCCATTAAAAGAATAAACTCAATTTTGTCTTTATCTCACAACAGTGGTTGAAGGTTACAATACCGTCCTCAGAATGAAGAGTATTGAGCCCAAGTTTCTTTATACACTGTTGACTAATAACGAGGAAAACACCTCCTACTCATACACCTTAGTTCTTTGAATTAAGGCTCAGATATAGAGAGGTAAAAGGGTTAAGATGCAACTAAAGTAAAAGTGGAACTTTCATGGAAAATCAATAGGAGTAGGGGAAGTGGAAAGAAAAGACAGAAAAAGAACAGGGCAGAAAAAAATAGACAACCGATATGGATAAAACTGGTTTTGTCCTAACTTATCCAGAACCTGCCCCAGCAAATGAGAATGACATTATTTTCCAGATCACCAGGCAGGATTTAATGCATATCTGCCTAGCTGTTACATGAAGACAAAGATATATTGGTTGTGTTGTCTTTTTTATAATATTGATTAACCCACCCTTACTGGAGTCTAAGTATTTAGAAAACTAGTAACAAAGTCTCTTAGGAGGCATTATAAAAGGCATTGATTAATATTTGCTGTCATATAATCAATGCTGATTATTTATCATAGTTACCTTCTAAATCAGCACTCAAGTCGATACCCACGCCCAGTGAGTCTTCTGGGTATTAGTTGATGGGGAACAGGACTTACTCAAGCACATGGTTTCTCATGAAAAACAAGTTAGTTTCTCTTTAGAAAGATGAGGATTCTGTTTTTATCTGCCAACATTCCCTGTAATTTTTGTTAAGCCCTGTCTAATGATGTTTTATCTTGCACATGATTCCAGACCAGAGAGTGTTTTCTGATTAGAAATTTAGATGGAATAAACAGACCTGGGTTGAAACCCAAGCACCACCATTTATTTATTAGCTGGGGTGACCTTGTTCTCTGAGCCTCAGTTTTAAAAAACAAAATCAGTAACATGAAGATAATCACTACCTCACAGGAGTCCTGAGAAGATGAATCGACATAAAGTAGGTACAGCCTACAGTCCTGTGCAGGACACATTGGAAAGCCTCAAAATGTTACCATTATGTGATAGATTTTTGATCATTATTGTAAGGTCAACATTCTGCTTCAACAGAGGTTTTAGTACAAATAGAAACTGAGGCTTGTGGGATGGACTGATAATTAAGAGCCATTTATAAAGTGGTTCTTGGCCTTATCTGCACGTTGGAATCAACCAGGGAGCTTTAAAAAGACACCGTATATATTATATGCATCAAACCAAATATACGAGATTCTCTGGGGTGAAGACCTAGTAGATATCAATATATTTTAAAGCTCCCTAGAGAATAATTCAAGTTGGCAATAGAGGTTGCGAATGACTGTTTTAAAATATTATAGATCATGTAGCCCAGGCCAGAGGCAGTCCTTTTGGAATATTATTCCTCCACAGCTCTGGCATATCCCTTTGATTGAATTTGTTTCCCTACAGGGTAGTTAGAGTCAGTAGGAATCTCCTTACTCTATCCACAGAGCCAATGGTCTCTAAATATTCTGTGGCAAACTATTTTTTTCTCATTGAAGTCTTAACAGAAGAAAACAGTATTCTATTAGGATAAACACATCTTATGAATTATACCATTGCATCATTAATAAATTGGGAATCTTAATAAACACAAACTTTGAATTTGGGTGTTTGGATGAAAACTATAGTCTCTTTTGGGCTCAGTATTCCAATTATTGTGTTTTGTGATTTTTGTATAGTGTAAGACTCTCCCTATTTACTATGTTATATATACTCTTTGGCAATGGTAATGGAGTCTTTCTTCTTACTTTTTTTTAAAACAACTAATTTGCAATCATGGGATATTCTTCAATTAACTGAATTAGATGCCTGAAAGGGCAGCAATATTTTGGGTTATGTTTCAAACATGTCTACTAAAAATATCTAACACATTTCATTTCCTAAGTATAAGTTATATAAAAAGTACTAAAACTTAAAATAAGTGCTGAAACTCTACAGAATACAATCTGACATGTACTGACAAGGCACTTCTAAAACACAGATAATGGGCCTGAGTTTAGCATAACATTTTAAGGAATGTAATGCCCATGAACTGTATAATTTTGTATGAGTGGATATACAATTTTAAAGTGAGTGGATATGCAAAAGATTTAAAAAGATTACCAAGATAAAAAACAAAATGTTTCTACAATTTTTTCCAACCAATGTATACATTTAAAAATAGATAAAAATTCAAAAATATGCTTCAAGATGGAAGAAGTAGTTTCATTTTGAAGCTTGCATGGCCTTGCACAAGTTAAAGCATTGGTGGTCTCCTGTATTTTAAAAGTTACCATATGATTATTGCACATGTTTAATTACTAAAAAAATCCATGTTAATGAAATGTTTAGATAATCCCAGGTATACTTCAGCATAACTTCAATCAGAGATGTACATTGTAAGAATTACTATTACTAATGGCTAGCTTGTTCCAAACAATATTTGCATGCTAGTCAACTCATTTGCATTCTTATACATTTGTTAATACCACAGTTTCAAGAAGACACTAATTTTATTCCTGAGAGATCAGAGTTAATTTGTAAAAGACTGACACCCTGCAAGCTGCCATCACCAGAAATAGCCTATTTATAGCCACAACAGGAAATCACTTGGAGGCCAATAGATAAAGTAACTGACACTGTTCACATTCTGCCCTGTTTCTGGGTAGAATCAGAGCCAAGTATGCCTAACTGAAATCCTCTATGTTTTCAACTCCCATCTGCTTTCCCTCCCAACATCCCATTCTTCCCTGGGGTCCAGTCCAGTTTCATCCCCTTGCTGTCTTTTTCTGAGTTGGAAAGTTGTTTCCCAGGATCACCCAGGTTTACTTAAGAGTTCCTGGTTTGGCTAGAGACTCAGACTCTCTCAAATGGATCACCTTTAATACAGACAGCCTGGTCACTTCTTTTCTCCCAAAGTCATATCTTGGAGGGAGGGTTTTTAAAACAACAAGAAAAAAAATAGAAGTTGCACTTTTATAAAGTGTATAAAGACTGTTGCTATTGGAGTTGAGATACAAAACTAATCACATATTTTCACTATCCCTGTGTAAAACAAGACTGAGGACAAGCAAAAATAACTTAGCTCTTTGCTCCAGAAAATACACTTCTGGAAGATAAGACTTTCCACTAAATAAAACAGGTTCCTGTTCAAAACAGAGTTTGCTTATCAATATTCACTTCAAGCACCAAAACAACCATTATTTCATAAACTCAGCCTAGTTCTGAGGAGTTCTCCACCTTGCACAAGCTGCCTGAAAGTTGTCCAGGATAGATCCTAACACCCCAGAATCCCTGAAATCTCTCTTCTGAGACTCAACCAACACTCTGTCAATGTGTATTCTCTCTTATAAAGTAGGTCTAATACACTTCGCTTTGCTTCATCAACAGGTTTTTCTGGTGGTCATTTGGGGAAGTAGAATTGATAGCCAGACTCTATAGGACAAAAACAAGAAAAATAATATAATGGCCATAAACAGACAGTTCATAGAAAAGGAAACCCTCAGGACCTATAAAGTCATGAAATATATTCAAAGGAAGAAGAGTATTTCTAAATAATGCAGAATGTAGATGAAAATTCCTGACAAAGAAGGGATTCAAAGAAGGCATTCTTTTGAGGGCAGGATTTCCACAATCTGAATTAGAGTCAGAGGACTCAATGTAAGGAAAGGCTTCAAGGCCAGGTCAGGTCAAGAAAAGGCTGGACAAGATGCTGAAGACCAGATTGTGATGGGTCTGGAGTACTATGCAGATGTGATATAAAGGATAAGGCTGTCCTGTATTGGTACTTTGTCCTCAGGTTTCTGTTTCACTATACAGGGACCATTACTCAAGTGGTTACAGTCTCCTCTAGGGCAGGGATCTTGCTGTGAAATGTAACCTCTACAGTTGTCAGTACCCCAGACACAGAGATTCAAAAGCATAAATTTAAATAAATGCAACAAACACCTATTAATGTCTTGTATTTGTGACAGTGTTTGTGCTTGTCTATAAAATGATATGTGCTGGCCCTGGCTGGTTTGGCTCAGTGGATAGAGCATCGGCCTGCAGACTGAGGGGTCCCAGGTTTGGTTCCGGTTGAGGGCATGTGCCTTGGTTGCAGACACATTCCCAGTGCGGGGGTTTGCAGGAGGTGGCTGATCGATGTTTCTCTCTCATCGATGTTTCTGGCTCTCTATCCCTCTCCCTTCCTCTCTGTAAAAAATCAATAAAATATTTTTTAAAAATGATATGTGCTGCCTGGCTGGTGTGGTTCAGTGGTTGAGCATCGATCTATGAACCAGGAGGTCATGGTTTGATTCCCAGTAAGGGCATATGCCTGGGTTTTGGGCTCGATCCCCAGTAGGGGTTGTGCAGGAAGTAGCCAATCAATGATTCTCATCATTGATGTTTCTCAATCTCTCCCTCTCCCTTCCTCTCTGACAACAAACTATATTTAAACAAACTGACGTGTGTGTATTTATTTATTTATTTATTTATTTATTTATGCATATGAACATACACCTACATTTTTTCTCTGTAGCACTCACAACTACTTTATAAGGCAGATACTGTTATTATCTTCTCAAAAACAAAGAATCTGATGCTTCCATTGGCTATCTCCCAGCATCAGCTGGTTGAGCTGGCACTTGACTCAGCTCACCTGACTCCCAGTGCAGTGTTTACTTCATTCTACCACATTCCTACCACTCACTTGTCATCTCCCACAGCTCTTTTGAGACTGCTTTCCTGCCTTTCCCACAAAGCAGAAGCAACCCTAGCTGGTGAGCTGCTCTTCTCCAACATACCCTGAGCAGACACTGCCACTTTTGCAAATCTGTTTATGGCTTGAACAGAAGAGCTCTTCCTCCTTGGTTCTGAGCTAAGATCCACAAATACTTGGGCTCAGATCCCAGGCCCCAAAGACAGATAAGTGTACCATTTGGCTCAAAAAACTGAAACTCGGGATGTGTCTATGCTTTTCCTAGTGAGTTTAGATAAGGCTCCGTGATTTCCATTCAAACCTTCTGCCAACAGCTTCTTCAAAGCATCTGATATTGGTTTCTCAAGAAGACAACCAACTATAAAATGTATTTCATTTCTTAAAGCTGGAAATAATTTTCCTTCAGTTGCATTGCAACATATTTGAAAAGTAGATCTCTTTCAGAAGGGACAGAAGGGCCATTCTTGTTAGAATTTCTAACCACAGCAACATCAAATGTCTTGCTTATGAAAGATGTTTAAGCGCTTAATCAGTGAAAACCATGGATTTCACCACATCCTGCTTTGTCTTATTCTCATTAACTATAAGCTCTTATCTGCACTTTAAACTTGCCTCATAAATCATAAAGCTCGGTATAAAGTAGGGGCTCACATGCCTTAGGTGAGCTTGAGGTTATAAGCATTTCTCTATTTCAGTGACTTCGGTATCTGACACATAATAAGCAAATGTCAATTAATTAATTTTAAAGCCTCTACTCAGAAATTATATGTTGAATTGGATTTTAAAAATACTACTATTTAAAATAAACAGGCAATTCAGCAACTCAAGGTCAAAAATTATTTTGAGACACTTACTGAATATAGTCGTAAGTAAAACTGCAGTGCAATTTTATGTAAAAGCTATAAATTGGAACATAGAGGAAGAAGAGCAAATCTGATTTTCAACTATTTTTAAAACCACTGTAAGCTTTAGATCCACACAATAGCAAAATACTTTCCATATTCAAGGCCATGTCTAGTCACTCAAAGCAAATTAGAAAATCGGAAAAAGTTGCTGGGTATTTCTGGTTCTTCCTAACCCTCATATCTAAAATACATAAATAACTGAGATAAAAGATACAAGAAAGCTACTAGAGAATCAGTTTCT
The DNA here is from genome assembly GCF_963455305.1 of Plecotus auritus. Classification (NCBI taxonomy): domain Eukaryota; kingdom Metazoa; phylum Chordata; class Mammalia; order Chiroptera; family Vespertilionidae; genus Plecotus; species Plecotus auritus. Next base: position 137,485,800 of record NC_137773.1, on the reverse strand, counting down.
TTATTTAATGTACTTGGAGGGTGCAATCTTTAAAACCTGGTCTCCATGAACAATTGTTGACTAGGAAAAGGATTCCTTGTACTCTGAAAGTCCTGCTGGGAACTGAGTTAAGACCCACAATTACTTCAGCTCTGCAGTTGTGCCACATTCTGATAGGCAATGAGAAATAAAACTACTTATCTTACTCAGTTCAGGCTGATACAACAAAGCACCTAAGACTAGGTGGCTTATACAGCAGACACTTATTTCTTACAGTTATGGAGGCTAGAAGTCCAAGATCAGGAGGCCAGCACAGTTGGGTTCTGGTGAGGGCCCACCCTCTTCAAGGCTGCAGACTGCCCACTTCTGGTGCCCTCAGATGGCAGAAGGGGAGCTAGCTAGTACTCTGCCTCTTCTTGCAAGGGCACTAATCCCACTCTGAAGGCTCCTTCCTCATGACCTGAGAACCTCTCAGAGTCCCCTCCTCCAAATACCATCACGTTGAGATTAGGGTTTCAAATGGGAATTTGAGGGGAGGACATGAATATTCAGTTCATAGCAACTATCCCAGCCAATCTTTGCTTCCAGACTATCACAGTAATCCTTTTTATTTCTATGAATATTGAAATTGTTAGAAGAGCAATTCTACTGTTGAAACTATTGGTTTGGATCAATACATTCATGCCAGAAAAACTCATTGTATACCTATGTGTCAATCACAGTTTTAGGCACTGTTGCCACAGTAACAAACAGGATGGATTTGATTCTTGCCTTCATGGAGGCAAACAAGACCTTGATCATGTCTAGCACTGAGGTAGGGTTAAACAGACAAAAAAATAAACTGTTTCCATGATACTTTTTAATGCTCAAGGCTGTTTTAAAACTCTGTCCGAAGAGATTCTAGTGGCTGCCTTTAAAAGGACATCTTAGGCCGATTATCAAGGTTGATGGGCATTTGTTTATAGAAGACAGGCCATTCCCAGAGCATTCGGAACAAAAAAGGGGGAAAGACTAAATATCTATCAGGCTTTCTTAATTGGCAGAATTTAGAAGAGTAGAATACCAAGAACTTACTAATTAGTTTATTATTAAGAAAATGATACACACACACACACACACACACACACACACACACACACACACACACGATAACGCATTTATACCAAAGACACACTGAATTGCAGGGAAATTTACTGCTCTCATGTGAGTATGGTCCTTGGTAGCTATATAGACCCTGGTTAACATATCAACACGTGATTCTGGCATTTAATAAGCCATATATGTCTCAGAATCATGCCTGTATTATATCTTATACAAATATTTGATTATACACTCACTACCTAGAGTTGGAAAGCAGAAGTGTGAGGTGTGGGGTGTGTGTGTGTAAAATTGAGTGGAGGTGTGAGAGGCAGAGCAGAATCTGTTTTGTCTAAGCCTGCCATCTTCACATCAATTATGGTGAAAAGAAAACGTTCAATAATGAAATGAGTTGAGAAATTCCAAGTCTATAATTTTTCATTTAAAAGGGAAACCATGGTAAGCCTCACATGAATATCTTCTATGGAGCATGGGGAGCTGAACTCAGAAGACAGGATATTCACAGCCCTATTTAGCTTCAGGATTTATTTCTGTTTCCATGGCAATTCTGTTACATAAAACTGCATTACTCTTTCTTGTAAGAGGCCTTTCATTTGTCATGTAAACCTGTAACCCAAATGGTGCCTTCACCAGCTGGGTCCAGTCCTAAATGCCCAACGAACTGGCTAATATATTTATTTTAAATCGATAGTGTCACTACATTTTAATAACAATTGCATTCTTATTTGGCATTTTATTTGCTACATCAATTCTAAAGTCCTCTTTTATTAGCTGGTATGGGCCTTCTGAGTACAACTGTACTGGAGCTACAGAAGTCAATAAAGGTAATAAATTAAATGTACCAGTCAGTCATTTTTCCTTTGCTCAGCTCAACAAATCCCTCTGTAACCCTGACAGCACAGAAAAACCTATGCTAATATCCCCCACTTATGTAATAGTTAAAAATAAGAATAGGTTGAAACTGTTAGACTGGAGTGTGTCTTCAAGTGCCATTTGAACCTCCACTGCCAAATGAACAGGTTTTTAATATTCTCTTGGGCACTTCTAGTGAATGCTCACACTTGCCCATTCTACTTTGAACCCGTCAGATTGCCATTTGTTTGTTCACCATTTTGAGTTATATAAGTCAGAACCATGGCTTTAGAACTAAAAAAATTTAGGGGGTCTATATTCTCCAATCTCTTACTTTTAAAATGAGAGACCAACCCTTGTGAGGTTAAATGGCTTATGTAAAGTCAAACAGTGAGAGGCAAAGCTTAGAGGAGATGCCAGGATTTTGCTCACATTGAGGCAATTCTAGACAATTCACATATTTACTGTTTCACTCCTGGGAACAAAAATGTTTATCACTCCCCCAGAGATTTTTTTTTTTGGGGGGGGGGGATCATGAGTAACTGCTGAAATTGTAAACATTGTTTTGATCAATAGAATTAAATGATATATTAGCAGGAATTTTTGAATATGACTCAAATATAATGAGTTTCATTGCAAAGAGTAATTGTGTGTATTAATTCCTAAAAAATACTGAATTTACAATGTAAAAGGTGACCCTCCTGACAATGATTTATATGACTAAATATTTGAAATGTATTGATAGTGATAGTATATAAAATGCATGAATTTACTGGGTTATTACTGGGAGACCTAAACCCAGGGACAAGACCATCTGCCCATCTGGCTAATCTGACACCCAGAATTAGCCTGTAAGAAGGTAAGCCAGCCCCAATCAAAGCGTGACAGCCATTTTGACCATACTGTTAGCCTGGATCGAGTGTGACTTCATCCGATGAGCAATTCCTTTCTCAATCTCCTCCTAAGTCAGTTGGTGACCAACTTAGTGTCCTCTTGAAGCCAGCAGGAACCTTTGTTCAAGGGACATGCCATCCAAGAAGCAGTCATAACACCATGGCTTCCTGGTCTGCCTCCCTACTCACCTGAAGCTAGCTTAGGTGTTCAGGAAGGTAGATGGTCCTCATGCATCTGTCTGCCGTAATCAACACTATTTTAAAGGGCATCATCTGGTGTGGAGGGAAGTGGCTAAACAGGACCTCCTGGTTCTTTTTTCAAAGCTGTAGCCTACTGGATACATTATATTCATAGCTCTCAAACAATAAGCATTTATTGGGCATCTACTAGGTTCCAGATTCTGCTTTGGCTGCCATATATAATACTAAGATAGAGAATCTATCCTTTATGGGATCTCATTGAGTGGATCTAGAGAGCTTTCTATGATACCATATTGTCAGGACCTGCTGAGAAATAGAGTATTCTTTCCTCTTACTTGAGAGTTTAGATAGCAGACACAACTTGTCCACATTGTGAGAGGAGAATAAAGGCAAGATTGTAAGTATTTTCACCTGAATTTAATCAAGAAATGATGCAGGCATTCCTCATTGTGCTTTGCTTCATTGTGCTTCACAGATGTTGCATTTTTAACAAATTGAAGGCAAACCCTGCCAACAGCATAAAGAGTATGACTCACTTTATTGTGACACTTGCTTTATTGCAGTGGTCTAGAACCAAACCTACAATATCTCTGAGGAATGCCTACATTTGGAAGGCAGCTAGCTCTTCATAGCCCTTCAACTGTTTACATAATGTATATTTATCAGTGTCTGTGTCTCTGCAGTTGCCAAATTTGAGGATCAAGATAATGGAATAAGTATAATATGGGTAGGATTTGAGAAATCCCACTGAATGTTTCAGTGTAGTCAAAGTCATCGAAACAAAGTTTTTTCATTAGTATTAGGTTTTCTTGGACTTATATGTGGGCAAAAATAGAGCTTTCCAATTTATAATTTTGTTTTTCCATTGCTTTAACTAGGGTGAGTTATTTCTAACTAGGGATACATTTGAAGACCAACTGGTCTCATTCTCTGCCAACCTCTTGCAACAAACCACTAAAGGCCACCAGATGGCCATGAAATTTCTACTTGAGTACCTGATAGTTAACTCACTAACCAGGATAATTGTTTGAGTTATAATCATAACAAGGTTTATGTTCACATTAAACAATTTCCACCTTATAGTTTCTTCAGGTAAGGCCAAACAGAAGAAATCCGACCTTTCCTCATGACATCTCACTGCACTTTTAAAGATAGCTATAGTTATTATGACTGCTCTGAGTACTCTCTTCTCCAAGCTAAAATTTTCAAGTGGCCCCTGATCCTAGGCGGAAAAAGAAAATATTTACCTGACAAAATCTACCAGGTGCTCCAAGACCTGCTTTAAATTTTCTTCCTCTTAATTATTAATTTTGGGTTAAGTTACTAATTTATTTAACTAGAAATGAAGATATATAACCAGAGAAGATTATTATAACATTTGTTCATTAGTGGGTGGCTTAAATAGACATTAATAAAGGCCAGCTCTACTCTAGATGAGTTCACAGCCTTACTGGGAAAGTTTCCCATCCATCCATCCATCCATCCATTCATCCATCCATCCATCCATCCATCCATCCATCCATCCATCCTCCATTACTTTGTACAATATTTATTTGGTGCTGGCTAGTGTGCCAGCACTGAAAAGGCACTAATGATTTAGTAGTAAACAAGAAAGACAAGGTTCTCCCTAGTAGGACTTACATTTATACAATATAATGATCAAATAAATAGAGAGTCCTAGGAAAGGATCAGGTCATCATTATGATAAAGCAAAAGGAATAAGAAACGGGAGGCTCTTAAATGCAAGTTGTGTGAAGAATAGAAGATCCTTAGTATACAGATGGGACATCCTATGACACAACTTGTTCTGATAGCATTTATTGAGTACCTACTGTATGAAGAATTCCTGGCCAGGCAATGTTGTACAATAGACCAGGGTATTGGAGTAATTTCCAGAGAAGACTAAAAGAATAATGCTACCTCACTTTTTTCAATTGATTTTAGGAACAAAGAGGAAGGGAGGGAGGGAGGGAGGTAAGGGGGGAAAGAGAGATAGAAATAGATAGAGACAGATATGGAGATAGAGAAATGTGGGTTTGTTGTTCCACTTATTTATGCATTCATTGTTTAATTCCTGTATGTGCTCTGAACAGTAATCAAACACAACCGTAGAATATCAAGACAAGGAGCTAACCAACTGAATGAGCTACCTGGCCAGGGTCCCTACCTCACATTTATAGACAATTTTAGAGTTTGCAAAAAAACACTATATCCTATCTAATAAAAAAGTAATATGCAAATTAACCATCACTCCACTACACCCACAAGCCACACCCACCAGCCAATCAGGAGCGAGTATGCAAATTAACCCAACCAAGATGGCTGCGGCCACAAAGAGAGCAGGAGGGAGGCTTGGGTTTCCCTGGCGATGGAGGAAGCCAAGCTTTCCACACACCCTGGCCGGCCCAGGCCTTCACTCCATGCTACAAAGTTTTAATTATAGAAGATAAATAAGTCACAACAAAAATGGCTGCCGCCACGGAGCAAGCAGAAGGCTTGGCTCCACTCCAGGCTACAAAGTTTCAATTGTAGAAGATAAATAAATCCCAGATACCAGGGCTTCTGCTTGGGTCACTGGAGGTGTAGCCAGCCTGCAAACCACCACAGGCCCCTCATCCAGGCCACCCCATGCCCCAAGGGAACCCCCACCCTGATCCGGGACACCCTTCAGGGCAAACCAGCTGGCCCCCACCCATGCACCAGGCCTCTCTCCTATCTAGTAAAAGAGTAATATGCAGATTGACCATCACTCCAACACTCAAGATGGCTGCCCCCATGTGGTCAAAGATGGCTGCCTCCATGTGGACACAAGATGGCCACCACAAGATGGCCAGCAGGGGAGGCCAGTTGGGAGGGACCCAGGCCTGCAGGGGAGAGCAGTTGGGGGGGACCAGGGCTGCAGGGTAGGGCAGTTATGGGTGACCACACCTGCAGGGGAGGGCAGTTAGGGGTGACCAGACCTGGAGGGGAGGGCAGTTAGGGCAAACAGGCTGGCAGGGGAGCAGTTAGGCATCAATCAGGCTGGCAGGGGAGTGGTTAGGGGGTGATCAGGCTGGCAGGCAGAAGTGGTTAGGGGCAATCAGGAAGGCAGGCAGGCAAGCAGTTGGGAGCCAGCAGTCCTGGATTGTGAGAGGGATGTCCGACTGCCTGTTTAGGCCCGATCCCACCTGGATTGGGCCTAAACGGGCAGTCGGACATCCCTCAAGGGGTCCCAGATTGGAGAGGGCACAGTCTGGGCTGAGGGACACCCCCCCCCCCGCCCCCTGTGCACGAATTTCGTGCACCGGGCCTCTAGTAACAATAATAATATAGAAACAGACCCTACTTAGTGAGCAGGAAATATTTTTATGATCTCATTAAATAAGTTATTAAAGCTATCATTTCATTTGATTCTTACAGCAACTGTGGGATATAGCCAGTGAGAGTATTATTATTATCATTCAATAGATGAGGAAAATAGCCCAGCTGTTGTGGCTCAGTGGTTGAGCATTGACCCATGAACCAAGAGGTCACCAGATCGATTCCCAGTCAGGGCGCATGCCCAGGTTGTGGGGTGGATCCCCGGTGGGGGGCGTGCAGGAGATGGCTGATCGATGGTCCTCTCTCATCGATGTTTCTATCCCTCTCCCTTCCTCTCTCTATAAAATCACTAAAAATATATTTTTAAAATAGATAAGGGAAATAGAACTCTGAAAGAAGTTAAGGAACATTGTACAGACTCAGTAAGAAATGGGTCTTCGGTACTAAGTCAGGCCTTCTAAGCCATTAGAGTGTGTGTGCGTGTGTGTGTGTGTGTGTGTGTTTAATATCTATGAACATCTATTTAAGTCAAATGGGGCTAATTATTATCTCAAGAACCAATTCACTATTAATAAAAATATGCCACTCTACTAAAGGATGAATTGAGAATATAAAAAAATAAAACTTTGTTGAGTGCTGTTTAAATTTTCATAGAAATTCTCCCTTGAAAGTGCATGCTCTTGCTCATGAAGACAACATTGAAGGTACCCACACTGTATTGTGAACTGAGAACTTAATAAACAAGTGTTCTGCTGTAAGTGAGGTACATTTACTCATAATTAGGATGGCATCATGTTATCTCAGATGTCTTTAACTTCAGTCTTCCTAGTGGGACACATGCTTTTGAATGACATTTATCTTGTGTAATTACAAGTCTCAAACGTCATTTTTTTCTTGGAAAATCAAAATAAGAAAATAAATATGTTATGCCTACAACCCTTTTTCCTTGGGCTTACTTCCACAAAATATTCAGCATCTGCTGACAGTAACAGCTCCACAGGTGCTAAAAAACCTCTGACACTGAAGTTAGTTTGTCATATAAGTATTTGCTTTCTTCAATTGCTGCTGGGCTTATGTACACCTTAAATATTACAAAAGCATTTAATACTTACTTGCTGAATTTACAATTTAATAGTTTCTTTTTGTCCATTCTTCCAGAAGTAATTTGATAAAAGACATATACATCATGAGAAACATCCTAGAATAAGTCTACATCAGCAAAGAATTTTTGTTTATTAAAGGAAAATAATTTATCTTTGCTAGAAAAAGAGTGAACATGTTACCTAAAACAGTCACCTTTGGATTGTGCTCAATTACTGAAATGCACATAGGCCTAAAGTAAAGAGGATAACAATAGAATGATAAAAATACATCTGGGAGAGGCATCCCAGCTGCCACTGAAAAATATGTCTCAATTCCATTTCACACGCATTTGTTGAGTATCTACTATGTGCCAAGGACTGTGCTTGAAGTTGGAAATACAAGGTTTTTGACCTCAAATTGGTTCCCAAGCAATAAAACAAATCCTACTGTGATAACAAAACAAACTATTATCATTACTCAGAAGAATTTGATGTGACTAGTTTGAGAGTTCATGAAAGTGGTGACTTTTGAACCAGCATGTGAAAGACAAAATGAGACTGAATACAGGTTGAAGAAGAATTCTTTCTTACTCTTTGAGATTTTCGAGGTGGAAGAAAATTTGCACGTTTATTACCTGTTGGTGGAGATGGGGATGGGGATGGGGGAATATGATTAGCAGCTGCAGAGATAGAGGCAAGTGGGGCCAACTTCAGTTATAACACAGAGTTGTATATATAAGCATAAATATTTAGCAAATAAATCCTATCAACTTATCAAAAAACATTCTGACTTTCCCCCAGACCCTGGAAGCACACAGGAAAACACTTTGTATGAGGCAAGATGCTCCACATTTCTGGAGTGGAATTTATCTTTCAAATTTAAGAATTGCCTCATTTCCAAAAGGGTTAATAATGACACCTGCATCACAGTCTGCTTGGGGAACATTAAAGAAGTTAATGTGTGTAGGCAATGTGGCAAGTGCTCAATCAATGTCATGTCATGAATATCACTATTATTATTCATTTGTTTCCTTGGCCCTGTTTTGCATTGTTATTCATTTCTGAAGCTACACTGAGTTCATTTGTATTATCACTACTTAAATCCTGTATTTGCAGTTTCTATTATGGTTTAAGTTTGTATATACTTCAGTACTAGGAGAGAAAAATAAACTATCCCAAAATCTTTAATATTTTTTCCACCAGAAAGAGCCTATGTTTACCTCTTGACCTTACTAGTAAGCTCTAGGAAGGTAATGACACCTTTATTTTAGTCCTCTCTGTACCTGGATGCATTGCAGCATTTCTAGTGTGTACTATATGTTTGTAGAAAGAGGAATAATGGAAAGGATAAGTAATACTAAAAATACATCTCAAAGTATTTAAATACGCATTTTATTTAAAACTCCCCAAAAAAGAAACTTCTGGACTATGAAAGATGATTTCACTGGAAGATGCTACCAAATACTTAAAAAATTAACACCAATTCTATACAATCTCTTCCAGATAATAGGAGAGGAGAAATATAGTTCAGTTTGTTTTACTTAGTTAGCATTACCCTGATACCAAAGCAAAGCAAAGATAGTACAAAAAATAAACAAAACTAATCAATATCCCTTATGAATTTAGACACAAAAATCATTAAAAATATCAGCAAATGTAATTTGCTATCGCAGTATGTAAAATTAATTGTAGACTATGACCAAGTGGAGTTTATTCCAGGGATGCAAGGGAGGCTTAATAATTTTTAAAAATCAATCAGTGTTATCCCATATATTAACAGAAGAACCACATGATAATAAAAATTGTTATAAAAATCATTTGACAAAATACCCATTCATGATTGAACCTCTGAGGAAAATAGCAATAGGGAAAATTATCCTCAACTTGGTAAAGAACATAAACAAAACCTACAGCTAGAATTATATTAAGGGTGGAAGACCGAATGCTTTCCCACCTAAGACTGTGAGCAAGACAAGGAGGTCTGCTTTCACATTTCTTATTCAACACAGTGCAAAATGTCCCAGCTAGTGTAAGAAGTTAACAAACAGAAATAAAAGGCACATAGATCAGAAATGAAGAAATAAGGCTGTCCCTATGAACAAATTATATGATTGTCTACATAGAAAATCTCAAATAATCTACAAAAACATAGCCACCTAGAACTAAGAAGCAAGTTCAGCAAGGTCACAGTATACAACATAAACATATAAAAATCAATTGCATTTCTAAATACAGGAATGAACACATGGACTCCTGAAATTAAAAACAATACCAGTGCCCAAGCTAAAGGTTTCACTGTATTTCAAATAAATTATTGCATCTTAAAAGAGTGACACTTTTTATATATTTAAATTATCATGTCATCAACCTTGGCTATAATAACAGGTTTTACTAATTGACAATTGAAGAATATTCATATTAGAAGAAGTACAAATACTTCTTGTCTCCTCCCAGTCTGAAATAATTATTCTCCTTTATAAATTCCTGTAACATTCATCTCTGTCTTTCTAGTGGCATTTACATTATTTATACTTTGAATTATGATGATTAATACTCAGATATTATCTCCCTCCCTGAACTTTGTGCTCCTTAATGTTCTTTAATACATGGCTTTATTTGAGCCAAACTCAAACCATTACCAATAATTGGGTGGTGAATAGAGATCGAACAAAGGAAAGTTATTTTCTTTGGTGTTTTATCCTAAAGGTGCTGTAATTATAATGTACCAAAGAAATGATGCTCACAGGATTTCAGCCAAGGCTTTCACTTGAACAATGAACAAAATTTTCCAACTAATGTGAAGAATAATAAAAAATTTTTAACATATAAAAAAATCATACAACTCAATTATAACAACAGCAAAAAAACACAAGAAGTCTGATTAAAATAAAGGATAGAGGAACTGAATAAACATTTTTCTGAAGACATACAAATGCCAACGTGAAAAGATACTCAACCTCACTAATCAGCAGAGAAATACAAATCAAAACCACAATGAGATAGTACCTTGGATATAGCTATCATCAAGAGAACAAGAGATGACAACTATTGAAGAGGATGTGGAGGAAAGGGCACTCTTGTGCACTGTTGCTGGGAATGTAAAATGGTACAGCCACTATGCAAACAATATAGAGATTCCTGAAAAAATTAAAAAATACATATGCCATATGATCCAGCAATCCAATCACACTTCTTGGTACATAAACAAAGGAAACGAGAACAGGCTATGGAAGAGATATGCACTCCCATGTCACTGCAGCATTATTTATAGCAGCCAAGAAATGGGAACAACCTAAGAGTCTGTCAACATAAAAAAAGATGTGGTGCAGATATACAACAGAATATTACTCAACCATGAGGGAAAAAGGCAATCCTGCCATTTACTACAACATAGATGGACCTTGAAGGCATTATGCTCAGTGAGATAAAGCAGACAGAGAAAGACAAATACTGTATTATATCACTTATATGTATAATCTAAAATAACCCAAACAGGTAGGAAGAGAATAGAAAGGTTGTTACCTCAGGCTGGGCATAGGGGAATTGGAGAGATGCTATTAAAGGGTACAAATGTGCAACCAGAAGATGACAATCCTGAAAATCTAATGCAGTGCCCAGCGAGTACAGTCAACAATGCTGTATTATATGCTTCAAAGTCACTAAGAGACTAGATCTTAAATGTTCTCACCATGAAAAAAGAAATGATAATTATATGATACTAGAGGCCCGGTGCACAGATTCGTGCACTGGTGGGGTCCCTTGGCCTGGCCTGTGGGGATCAGGCTGAAAGCAGCTCTCCAATATCATGAGGGGTCCCGGATTGCAAGAGGGTGCAGGCCAGGCTGAGGGGCCCCACTGGTGCATTATCGGGGCCGGGGAGGGACCACGGGAGGGCTCCAGGGCATGTCTGGCCCATCTCACCCAGTCCTGATTGGCCAGACCCCAGCAGCAAGCTAACCTACTGGTCAGAGTGTCTGCCCCCTGGTGGTCAGTGCACGTCATAGCGACTGATCGAAAAGTCGAACAAATGGTCGGACACTTAGCATGTTAGGCTTTTATTATATAGGAGGATACAGGTGTTAATTAAAGCTAGGTGGTAATCATTATGTAAAGGTATAAAACGAGCACATTGTATACATTAAACTTACACAATGTTATATGTCAATTAGATCTCAGTAAAACTTATACATACATACATAAATACACATTTATATACACTGGGACTATACTGTGGAAGAATACCAATGACAGATTATAAATCTGCTTATTTTTTAATGTTAGAAAATCAAATTTCTTTAAAGGATATTATCTTTTGCTATTTAATAACAATGTCTTGTTTTTAATAAAGTAGATTTCTAAGATAAGGAGATACATACCCATTCATACCTATATCAATTTGAATTGAATATTTATTTCACCATCAGTTGAGTGACAAAATCTTATTTATACCTTTTTATAAATAATGTATCCAGAATAAAATTGGTCTATGTTCCTGAGGTTGATATGAGTTCATAAACATATAATGTAATAAGTCTAAAAGGAATAATTATGCTTTTCATACTGACAATACTGAATATGTTGGCTAGCATATATTTTTAGCTACTTATAAGTTTGTAATACATTAGATATTATTGCAACAACAAAAACAAAAAAATTGTCCTGTGGGATTTTATATTCAGAGAAGTCATTTTTAAAATATATTTTAGGACCAAGAACTTTAATTTATCAGTGGTCCAAATCTTTCTTAAACTAACTCAACGCACTGCACAAATCACACTTAGTGAATTCTCTAAGTAAAACTTAAATTGGTTTCAATTTCTAAAATAAGTAAGTAAATGCATTTGATAGTTTTTCATAAGACACAGAAATAGATTAATATATGTTAAAAACTTATCCCCAAAGTGACATTATTATAGTTCACAAATAATTAAAAATGAAAGTCTTAGAGATACAAAGATTTGCCTTCCAATTTTAACATCCCCCATCCCTTTTATCACCAATCACGGAGATAGGAAGTTCATAGCACCTCTGTGTCCCACTATATCCAAATAAAATTCTGGACAATAATGACCCAAACTTGTTAAATTTTATCTGATAGATGCTTCCAACATATTCTCTTTAGAGCACTCCTTCCAAGAAAAATTCCCTAAAATAGTTATCTGATTAATAGAAACTCATCAAAAAGCCATGTGCTAGTTAAGAGCATTATTTCTGGAGTCAAACCCCGCTGAGTGTGAGACCCAGCTTACATTAAATTTTTAGCCATGTATCCTCAGGAGTATGTCTTAATCTCCTTGTGTCAATATTTTCCACTGTGAAATATGGATAACAATAATATTTACCACAAAGGATTATTACGAGGATTAAATAAGACAATACATGTGTAGGTCTTAGAACAGTGGCAGGCATGAGTTCAATACTCAACGAATGTTAGCTACATTTAGCCATAAAAATAAATTTGAGAAACCCTTCATAACAATAACCCTTTTGTGAAGATTACCATGATTGTGAGAATATTAAAGGCTCTGAAAAGTAGTTAAAGATATATGTTTAACCCAGTTATTCCCCAAACCTAAAGAGCACATCATTTAATGATTCATTAAACTAGTTTTCTTTTTCAAAATAATTAACTTGTTTATTTTTCAACCACAGTTTGCATTCAATGCCATTCTGCACCAGTTTCAGACATACAGCAAATTTCTTATCCTCCAGGCACAGAGCTTGCAAATTTTCCTTCTGTACAACTTCTGTGGCTTACATTACAAATCTGTCTCAAATCATTACTTCATTTCTCAAGAGCAAAACATTATTATTTAGCTTTCCCTTGTCATGTCACTTTCATGTCTGGGTCAGATAAGCTTGGATAAGATCTTCCTTCAGGAATTTTTGTAGTGTTCAGTTTCCCACACAAAGTGCATCCTTAATAGAAAAAAAAAAAAGCTCATAGCTGTTAAACGTACATTTAAACTGTCTAAATGGCTATACTACTTGAAAGCGTTTCTGAAATCCTTAAGGCAATGTAAACCAGCGGTGATTGAAAGTTCTAGTCATTCTGAAATTTAACTCTTTTGTATCAGTATTCTGAATAAAATTTCACTTATCAAACCTAGGCATCTGAGACCTTTGCAATAGTGTCAACAATAAAAATTAAGTTAAAAAAGTCTAGCTTTTATAAAACAGGAGAGTGAGCCTCTGAGAGATTAAGATCACAAAAGCACAGATGCAGAACCCAAATCCGTATGAACTGCTCCAACACTGCTGATACTCAGGGATCCTACCTGAGGTTTTAAGATGAGAAGAAAGGAGATCTGGGGTCAGAAAACCCTGATTTAAATCCTAGCTTTTCTACTCACTAGCCTTCTCACTTGAACCAAGTCTCTGCTTTTTCACCCACTAACAGTGTCATATTACCAAGACATATAGATTAGAAATTTTAGATTAGATTGTCCTCACTTTGCCTGGACAAGCTCACACAGAACCATTGGTCCAAAGACTGTATTTTGCTTTTGGTGTTTTTTTGAGATTCAGTTGTTTTTATCTGCCAGATTTTTGTTACATTGAATATGTCTCTTCTCCTACCTTATGTGCAAAATAGAGTCAGATTTTTACATTTCCCAAGTTGTTTGAGGATACCTCATTGAAGCCCCCAAATAACCAAAACCAGTATCCACTTTCTGAAGTAATCAATGAAGCCACAGATTGAACTTCTGTTAGTTAGCTATGTAGACTTTCTTTAGAGAAGTTGCAATTCTGACCCATGGAAGTTGCTCTGATGCAGACATGATTCCTTTTGCTTTCTCAAAAGTTAAAGATTTTTAAATAATTTAAGTTTTTTAAAGTTTCAACAATATAATTTTTAATTAATAACTTATTAAATTTAAAGATTTATTTTCTACATTCTTATATAGTTCACTACAATGGTTTATAGTATATTCAGAGATCTGAGCAACCTTTACCACAATCAAATTTAGAATATTTACATTACTTCAAAAAGAAGTCTCATACTATTTAGCCATCATCCCCCAATCTAGTCATTCCCCTAGCCCTAGGCTACCACTAATATACATTCTGTTTCTACAGATTTGCCTATTTGGGGTATTTTGAATAAATGTATTCATACAACACACAGTCCTCTGTGACTGGTTTATTTGATTAACATAATGTTTTCAAAGTTCACTCATGTTTTAATTTGTATCAGTAGAGCAGTACACACTCCTTTTATATGTTTACAGTTTTCTCTTATATATTCCACTTCCCCTCAATTTTCCTGAGAGTATATTTATGTATATATTAATATATATATATATATATATATATATATTACATATACAATGGTAATATATACATATAGTTCAATGTTTCAATTATGGTAGAGCTCTTTTTAGGTGATTTATGAAGATATAAAAATTAATAAATTAATTTTTAATATTCTTACATGTATTATTAGGCAATGAACAAGGTCAGGAGAATATAAATATTTTACTACCAATAACAGGTGGTGCTGGTGAGTAATAGAACAATTCTATGTAAAATTTACACCTTCAAAATGGAATAGAAAGAGCAGGTACCAATGACTCTAGTTCTACATGGATCCCTGTAGACTAAGGCTCAATTTGAGGAACAGGAAGTTCAACACCTGCATGAGCATCTCCTTCCATTAAATTATAGGATGCTTTCTTCCTGAGATCTCGTCTCTAACTGAACATTTTCAGTGTGTCAAAGTAAACCACTTATGAAAAATAGCTGCGATGTGGTGGTGGATAAGAGAGATTTTTAAACTGCTACATCGCTGAGGCTTTAATTACTAACTTATGCTTAGTTTTATTTGACTTCATTCACAAAGCTGTTTTCAAAATAAAAAACTAACAAGCTACCATGTAAAAGCCAATCTCCCTCCAGCCCCCCCCAAACTAGTTGGAGGGTACAGATTTTTAAATGAGCAAAATTTTAAATTAACATAGTTCATAAGACACAAAATTTTTACTCTAAGATACATAAAGCAAAACATATTCTTCTTTATTATTTTAAATTGAATAAAAAGAGAAAAATAGTAATTCATATCCCTGAATTCATGTTGCAAAGCATTTTCTTTAAATATATAATTTGAAGCCCAGCCACTTTTTTGCTTTCCACATTTTTTGCACAATGCCTTCTAGATATGTCAATATGATGGCCACCTGTCAGGTGGAGCTTTGCTTCCATTGCCCACTCCCCTCACATCACTGTAGAAATTGCTGGAGAGCTGGAATACAGTTCACACATCAGTGTTATTGTGATAAGAACAAAATCTGTTCCTGCTCTGGGAAGGGAACCATGCGGGTTTTCTGTGAAGTTATTTACATAAGCACAGGGAGTCTCAGGTCCCTGTCAACAGAGGATTCCTAAAACCAAAGATGATTTTTGGATCAGTCCTTAGATTTGAAAAATGGGAAAACTTTTTATGTGCCAGTAACTTGACAATTGTCAAATATCAACTTAAAGAGTTAGGCACCATTTCCCCATCTTACAGATTTTAACACTGAGGTTTGAAGTACCTTCTCCCACAGCTATGCAGATGGTAAGGAGTGCAAACATATTGGAAAAATCAATATTTCAAAACAAGCCAGATTATCACAGAGTTCAGCCTCTCAAGCTATAAAAGGAAATGTTTCCATGGGTTCAATCTGATTTCTCCTAGACTTCATTTTCAGAATTAAGCCTAAACTTAAATTTAGTTAAGGCTAAACTTTATAGTTTCTTACACATATTTAGACCTTATATCTCAATTACTTCAAACTTTAAATTCCTGTTTTCAAATGAAGAATCAAACCATAGGTGGCAAAGGCTTTTGATCACCAATTCAAATCTCTTCTTTTAGGCATTATAATTAGTAACTCACAGAAAGCTTGCCTCAGGCCAGAAAGAAAGCCAGATGAAATTAAATCAATTAGTACATGAAATTTCCTGGCAACTGTTGTTGATTGGTGGGGACTGGGGCGGGGATGGAATATTTGTCCTAAATGGGCTCAGTGAGACTGCAGGGAATAATGTGTTGGCAGTTACCTTGCAACAAGGAGAGGAACCAGCCTTAGAAGGAGGCCACAGCTGAAGACAGACAAACAATCTGGGCCCTTGATGTGTCCTGACGTCACTACTGGTGCCATGCCTGGAACCTGCCTTGCCTTTGAAAATCCTAGTTTTGGAATACAAGAAATTGCTTTATCATTAGGTCAGTTGGTGTTAGATATGTTTTGTTACTTGCCGCCTAAAACATTCTGACTAACCCATCATATACCAGAGTTTGTCTTAGCAAATGTAGTCACTGATTATATTGGCTAAATCATTTACTTCCTTTTGGGGAATGCTGAAACTTATAAAGGAATTTTCCCACTGTCTGACTCTTCAAAGAGTATTTGGGGACACATTGCACAAAATTTAGCTGAGCAAGGAAATAGCCAAAATATCAAACAAGCAAATTCCAAGTTTCTGATTCCAGTGAGGGAAATAAAGAAATAAAGAGCTCAAAATGAAAAGAAATTGGTGACTCAGAGACAGCACATAAATAATGGTCCAAAATGGCCCTCAAAGGACTCATTCACCTGTGGTAGCATCTTCCAAGCAAAGGATAAAACTGAAATATCTAAGATGCCATAATACTTTCAGAGTTAGGTATCAGCTAAGGGGTTTTGCCAAATGCTGGCTTGGTATTCACAAGCAGTCCACCAATAGCCTTCTCACAAATTTCCTTTTGAAAATGACAACATTGGTTGATAGAAAATTATTATCTGTTTATTATGGTCATTTTTCTGTTTAAATCTATTCAAGTTGGATTGTACAAAGTGATAGGCCAATATGTTTTTATCCATGAATAATAAATTCAACAGAAATAAAGGAGGCCTGGGGGAAAT
Source organism: Plecotus auritus (assembly GCF_963455305.1). NCBI lineage: Eukaryota > Metazoa > Chordata > Mammalia > Chiroptera > Vespertilionidae > Plecotus > Plecotus auritus. Next base: position 137,468,508 of record NC_137773.1, on the reverse strand, counting down.
ACAGCATGCTATGATTAACTCTGCAAGATTTTTACCACTAACACATCAACCACCATTGAGGAGAGGAAAGAAAAATGTCTCTTCTCTTCACTCCAACCACTAACTCTTTTCCCTTTCATTCTTGGAACCTTTCCATGAAGTGGAAAATCCAATCTCTCAAAAGAAGTGCTGAAGGTATACTCACACATTTATAGTCTCAGAACCCAGCATATCACCTGACATCTAATAGGGCATCAATAGCTACAGGCTCCATGATGGTGGGAACAGATGTGTGTTACTCACTGTAGTATCCTGAAACCAAAGCAATGGACACTTGCTGATCTTAACAAATGTTAGTTAAATGCACAGGGGCACTTACACTTGAGCAGATTCTCAATAAAAGATTATAAAGTACATACACTTTTCATGGTAAAGCTGTCCACATTTGCAAATTTGCTCGGTTGCCTCGACCAAATTTATTAATTATTAAGTGAATATTTATCAGCTTTAAGGATCAACTTGTTTTATTAAACATGCTAAAGAATCAAATTAAGTAGTATTTTGGAGATGTTTCTGTGGTTTATTAGAATGATTAGTTTGACTTTAGTCATCACATTTCACCTTCCTTAGCCTCATATTCAGCATTTATTAAGTAGTATGTGAAGGAGAAGGTGAAGAAATAAAGCTGTAACAGTATCTAGCACTGAAGAAAGAGAATATATGCATATTTAGAAACATCCTTTTTGCTTATTCTTTTAAAACTGAGATAATATTCATATACCATAGATATTATCCTTTTATTTATTTTTTAAGCTAGAAAATTTCAATTTATTTATTTCTCCTACTCCTCACCTCCTTCTCTGGAAACCACCAACCTGTTCTCTGTATTTATGAATGTGTTTTCTGTTTTTGTGTTTGTTTTATTTAGATTCCACATATAAGAGAGATCATATAGCATTTGTTTTCTCTTTCTGACATTTTACTTAGCATTATGCTCTCTTGAGCCCAAATGTAATTATTTTCTTAATTTTATTTTTGGATTGCTAGTGTATAAAAAATATAATTGATGTTAGTATATTCGTCCCATATCTTGCTACCTTGTTGACATTTTTCATTAGCTCTAATGGTTTTTAGTTAATTACTTATGATTTTCTACATGAGCCTAATTAGGAGTATGTATTTATCTTTTTTTCCTTTCTATTAAATGTATTGGGGTGATACTGGTTAATTAAATTATACAGGTTTCAGGTGTACAATTCCACAACACATAATCTATACACACTGTATTGTGTGTTCAGTGTCAACTCTCCTTCCATCTCCATTTATTTCCTTACACCCTCCTGAGGAAAGCAGTATAAAGTTATCTCAAAAAAATAAAAAATGGAACTGCCTTATTACTCAGCAATTGCACTACTTGGAATTTATCTGGAGAATCTGGAAACACTAATTTGAAAGAATATATGCACTGCTATGTTCATTGCAGCGTTATTTACGATAGCCAAGATTTGGAAACAGCCCAAGTGTCCATCAGTAGATGAGTGGATAAAAAAGCTGTGATGCATTTATACAATGTACTGGGCCATAAAGAAGAAGAAAATCTTATCCTCTGCAACAGCTGGATGGACCTGGAGAGCATTATGCTAAGTAAATAAGCCAGTCAGAGAATGACAAGTACTATATGATTTCACAGTCATATGTGAAATCTAATGAACAAAATGAACTAAGAAGCAAAATAGAGACAGACTTATAGATAGCAGGGTGATAGCTGGGGGTGGGGGGCTGGGGACTGGGTTGGGGTGTGTGTGTGGAGGGACTGAGCAAAAAAGAACAAAAAGAGGAAAACTCAAAATTAAAAGACAACCCACTGAATGGGAGAACATATTTGCCAATGATACATCTGATAAAAGGTTAATATCCAAGATTTATTAAAAACTTATAAAACGCAACACCAAAAAACAAACAATTCAATTAAAAAAATGGGCAAAGGACCTGAATAGACACTTCTTCAAAGAGGACATGCAGATGACCAATGATCATATGAAAGGATGCTCAATGTCACTAATCATCAGAGAGATGTAATTTAAAACTATAATGAAAATATCACCTCACAACTGTCAGATGGCTATCCTATATAAATAAAAGGGTAATATGCAAAATCAACCGAACGGTGGAATGACCGGTCGCTATTATATGCACTGATCACCAGGGGGCAGACGTTCAACGCAGGAGCTGCCCCCTGGTGGTCAGTGCGCACCCACAGGGGGAGCACCACTCAGCCACAAGCCGGGCTGACAGCTGGCGAGCACAGTGGCCCACCTCCGTGGTAGCGCTAAGGATATCTGACTGACGGCATAGGCCCGCTCCCTGTGAAGTGGGCCTATGCATCAGTCAGACATCCCCCGAGGGGCTCCTGGACTGCACTGTGAAAGGGGCACAGGCCAGGATGAGCCCCCCCTCCCCACCCCTCCATGCATGAATGTCGTGCACCAGGACTCTAGTCAACAATAAACCAACAAACAGCAAGTGTTGGCCAGGTGGTGAGGAAAAGGGAACCCCTCATGCACTGTTGGTGGGAAGGGGGTATGTATTTAATTTCCACATATTTGTGAATTTCCCAAAACTTCCTCCTATTAATTTCAATTTTCCTTCCACTGTGATCAGAGAAAATGCTTAGTCCCTGTCACCTCCTGTGGCTTCCGGAATGCTAGTTTTCCATCATGATTATGAGTTACAGTTTTCCAGGGCTCCTATAGAACTGAGAAGGGGGAATAAGAATAGGGAAAGTTAAAATGCCACAACCCTTCTTTTCTTACTGCATTTTTCAAAAAAGCTATTTTTCTTGAATTTCCATTCATTGCATTGATGAAAGCCTTTGGTTAATTTCCAAAGTTCTGAAAAAAAGTTGATTCTGACATTTTTTAAAATCAGTGTTTCTCATTGCTTTTATGGAGGAAAGAATTTTCAGAAGTCATTTTTCTGACATTTTTGTTGCTATCACCCCAAATATTAGTAAAAAAGTCCTCTCATCCAGTGGCAAGGATAAAAACTGGCTTCTATATGATAGCCACATTTTCTGTCTCTTAGGCTGTTTCCTTGTCTTGCTATAAGGGTTAACATTGAATTTACACAAGTCCTAATTTCCAAGGTTCTTCAAAGGTAGCAGGCCTTGTTTAAGTTAGAAATATAGAAAAGAATCTTACCCAGGAGAATTTATGCTTGTTTATGGTGTATTTTATAGTCAGTTGAAGACAAGAGAAAAAATAGCCCAAAGCTATATTTTACATATTAAAATCAACCTTTAAAAATGTGGAAGAAAAAGAATAACACAAAGAATGTGACAAACAAATCTACATTCACAAATCTGGATGATATCATTTGGAGAGTAAAGGAAAGCATACACTGTATTCTGAGGAATATTTAGACACTGTGTTGTGGAGTTTTTGCATGTGTGTGGTCATGCATGTGCCCGTTTTCCTAACATGCAGAGTTTAAGAATCACTGTGTCTAAGATTTGCCAGAACCAATGGTATCATATTAGACACCTTTCTGTCTTTACGCATTTCATATTTGCTAAAAAAAACAATTAAAGGTAATGTTATTATGAATGACCTAAATAGGTGCTCCATATATTTAAGTAATTTGGTAAAAAAATATACATTAAGTCCTGGCCAGTTTTGCATAGTGGTTGAGCATCCACTCATGAAACCAGGAGATCAGGGTTTCAATTCCTGGTCAGAGTACATACCCAGGTTGTGGGCTTGATCCCTGGTAGGGGGCATGCAGGAGGCAAACTGATCAGTGATTCTCTCTTACCATTGATGTTTTTCTCTCTCCTCCTTCGTCTCACTGAAATCAATAAAAATATATCTTAAAAAAATATATATATATACATTAAGTAATTGATGGAACTAATATTTGAATTCAAGTCTAAACTCAGTGTTCCTCACAGAACTATCAGTACTCAAGAAATCAATTAAAAACATATTTAAAAAAGATATTCTAAGTACCAATCAATCAGAATTCTTCCTTTTGAATACACTAGACATCATTTATTTTAAAATTGTAAAGAATCTACTATTTGCAAGGTAATAATCTTAAGACAATGAACAAGACGGTTAGAGA